>NC_091447.1:63516046-63817712 GCF_964237555.1 Oryctolagus cuniculus | reverse complement strand
ATTGATTTCTGGTGTTTCAATTCTGTTCCATTGGTCTATCCATCTGTTTCTGTACCAGTACCATGCTGTTTTGATTACAACTGCCCTGTAGTATGTCCTGAAGTCTGGTATTGTGATGCCTCCGGCTTTGTTTTTGTTGTACAAGATTGCTTTAGCTATTCGAGGTCTCTTGTGCCTCCATATGAATTTCAGCATCATTTTTTCTAGATCTGAGAAGAATGTCTTTTGTATCTTGATTGGGATTGCATTGAATCTATAAATTTCTTTTGGGAGAATGGACATTTTGATGACGTTGATTCTTCCAATCCATGAGCATGGAAGATTTTTCCATTTCTTGGTATCCTCTTCTATTTCTTTCTTTAAGGTTTTGTAATTTTCATCATAGAGATCTTTAACGTCCTTGGTTAAGTTTATTCCAAGGTATTTGATTGTTTTTGTAGCTATTGTGAATGGGATTGATCTTAGCAGTTCTTTCTCAGTCATGGCATTACTTGTGTATACAAAGGCTGTTGATTTTTGTGCATTGATTTTATATCCTGCCACTTTCCCAAACTCCTCTATGAGTTCCAATAGTCTCTTAGTAGAGTTCTTTGGATCCTCTAAGTACAGAATCATATCGTCTGCAAAGAGGGATAGTTTGACTTCTTCCTTCTTGATTTGTATTCCTTTGATTTCTTTTTCTTGTCTGATGGCTCTGGCTAAAACTTCCAGAACTATGTTAAATAGCAGTGGTGAGAGTGGGCATCCCTGCCTGGTGCCAGATTTCAGTGGAAATGCTTCCAACTTTTCCCCATTCAATAGGATGCTGGCTGTGGGTTTTTTATAAATTGCTTTGATTATATTGAGGAATGTGTCTTCTATACCCAATTTGCTTAGAGTTTTCATCATGAAAGGGTGTTGAATTTTATCAAATGCTTTCTCTGCATCAATTGAGATAACCATATGGTTTTTCTTCTGCAGTCTGTTAATGTGGTGAATCACATTGATTGATTTGCGAATGTTGAACCATCCCTGCATACCAGGGATGAATCCCTCTTGGTCTGGGTGGATGATTTTCCTGATGTGTTGTTGCATTCCATTGGCCAGAATTTTATTGAGGATTTTTGCATCTATGTTCATCAGGGATATTGGTCTGTAATTTTCTTTCAGTGCTGCATCTTTCTCTGGCTTAGGGATTAAGGTGATGCTGGCTTCATAGAAAGAATTTGGGAGGATTCCCTCTTTTTCGATTGTTCTGAATAGTTTGAGAAGAAATGGGATTAGTTCTTTAAATGTCTGGTAGAATTCAGCAGTGAATCCATCTGGTCCTGGGCTTTTCTTTGTTGGGAGGGCCTTTATTACTGTTTCAATTTCTGTTTCAGTTATGGGTCTATTTAGGTTTTTGATGTCTTCATGGTTCAATTTTGGTAGATTGCATGTGTCCAGGAATCTATCCATTTCTGATAGGTTTTCCTGTTTGCTGGCATACAAGTCCTTGTAGTAATTTCTGATGATTCTTTTTATTTCTGTGGTGTCTGTTGTTACGTTTCCTTTTTCATCTCTGATTTTATTGATTTGGGTCTTTTCTCTTCTTTTTTTAGTTAGTTGGGCCAATGGGGTGTCAATTTTGTTTATTTTTTCAAAAAACCAGCTTCTCGCTTGGCTGATTTTTTGTAATTTTTTTTGGATTCAATCCTGTTAATTTCTTCTCTGGTTTTAATTATTTCTCTTCTCCTACTAGATTTGGGTTTGGTTTGCTGCAGTTTTTCTAGGTCCTTGAGGTGCGCTGAAAGCTCATTTATTTGGTACCTTTCCAATTTCTTGATATAGGCACCTATTGCTATAAATTTGCCTCTCAATACTGCTTTTGCTGTATCCCATAAGTTTTGATATGTTGTGTTGTTGTCTTCATTTACTTCCAGAAAGTTTTTGATTTCTCTTTTGATTTCTTGAATGGCCCAGTGTTCATTCAGGAGCATGTTGTTCAGTCTCCATGTGTTTGCATACTTTCTGGGGTTTCCTGAGTTGCTAATTTCCAGCTTCATTCCGTTGTGGTCTGAGAAGCTGCATGGTATGATTCTAATTCTTTTAAATTTGCTGAGACTTGCTTTATGGCCTAGTATGTGATCAATCCTAGAGAAGGTTCCATGCGCTGCTGAGAAGAATGTGAAGTCTGCAGATGTAGGGTTGAAAGTTCTGTAGATATCTGTTAGATCCATTTGGGCAATAGTGTCAATTAAATCTGCTGTTTCCTTGTTGATCTTCTGTCCGGATGATCTGTCTATTTCTGAGAGTGGAGTATTGAAGTCCCCCAGTACTATTGTATTGGAATCTAAATCTCCCTTTAAGTCCCTTAACATATCTTTTAAATAGACCGGTGCCCTGTAATTAGGTGCATATACATTTATAATAGTTACATCTTCCTGTTGAATTGAACCCTTAATCATTATATAGTGTCCCTCTTTGTCTCTCTTAACAGTTTTTGTATTAAAGTTTATTTTGTCTGATATTAATATGGCTACACCTGCTTTTTCTTTGGTTTCTGTTGGCATGGAATATCTTTTTCCAACCTTTCACTTTCAGTCTGCATGCCTCTTTGTTAGAGAGATGTGTTTCTTGTAGGCAACAAATAGTTGGGTTGTGTTCTGTGAGCCAGTCAGCCAAACGGTGTCTTTTAACTGAAGAATTCAGACCATTAATGTTCAATGTGACTATTGATACGTAGTGACTTTGCCCTGCCATTTTCCCGGAAATATTTTCTAGTATATGCTTTGAGCTTCCCATGCTCTTTTACTGGTAGGTGTTCTTCCTTTCCCTTCTTTCATATTGATGGCCGTGTTTCTGTGTTTCTGAGTGTAGCACATCTTTAAGTATCTTTTGCAGGGCCAGACGAGTGGCCACAAAGTCTTTCAATTTCTGTTTGCTATGAAAGGTCTTTATTTCACCTTCATTCACAAATGAGAGCTTGGCAGGATATAATATTCTGGGCTGGCAATTTTTCTCTCTTAGCACCTGTGCTATGTCTCGCCATTCCCTCCTAGCTTGTAGGGTTTCTGATGAGAAGTCAGCTGTGAGTCTGATTGGAGATCCTCTGAGAGTAATCTGATGTTTCTCTCTTGCACATTTTAGGATCTTTTCTTTATGTTTCACTGTGGTAAGTTTAATTACCACGTGTCGTGGTGAGGATCTCTTTTGGTCGTGTTTATTGGGGGTTCTATGAGCTTCCTGTACTAGGATATCTCTGTCCTTCTCCAAACCCAGAAAGTTCTCTGCTAGTATCTCACTAAAAAGGCCTTCCAATCCTTTCTCTCTCTCCATGCCTTCAGGAACTCCTAGAACTCGAATGTTGGTTTTTTTAATAGTATCCTGTAGATTCCCAACAATATTTTTTAGGTTTCTAATTTCCTCTTCTTTTCTTTGGTTTGACTGTATGTTTTCCTGTGCTCTATCTTCTAAGTCCGATATTCTCTCTTCTGCTTCACCCATTCTGTTTTTAAGGCTTTCTAATGTGTTTGTCATTTGATCTATTGAGCTCTTCATTTCATTTTGATTTCTCTTCACTATAACACTTTCCTGTTCTACTAGTTTCTGAGTTTCATTTTGACTCTTCCTTAAAATTTCATTTTCACGAGAGAGATTTTCAATCTTGTCCATTAAGGATTTCTGTAGTTCAAGGATTTGCTTTTGAAAACTTCTAAATGTTCTTATCATAAATTTTTTGAAATCCGTATCTTGCATTTCTTCTATCTCATCATCTTCATACTCTTGGCTTGGGGTGTTTTGCTTATTTGGAGGCATCATAGTGTCATCGTTGATCTTGCTCCCTCTATTTCTGTGTTTGTTACTCGGCATAGTTAATTCTTCTTGCGTCACTGTGCGTTTTTTTTTTTTTTTATACTGTGTCCGTGTTAAATGGACTGCCTGCTTTTGGAGGAGCCTTGGAGGCTTGAGATGGCTGCGGCCTGAGAGCTCTGCCTGGTTCTTCCTGGTTAAGGGTGTGCAAAGGTGATACCCTCAGGTTATGCGTGGTAAATCTCTCTCTTTTTATTTATTTATTTATTTTATTTATTCAGGGGGTAAGTAACACCGCAAGGAATGGGCTGTGCAGAATTGATGGTATTTAGCTTCCAGTCTTTGGCTCCTCTGGACTCCCACTGGGTTGCCTAGGCTACTGAATTGTAGTGACTCAGTTCCTTAGCTCTCCCCCATTGATATGTAAATCCAGAGAGGAGGCCTGCTCTTTGTCTCTTGGGAATTCTTCAAGCCTTGCAGCCTTGTAACCTTTGCAAGGTTAGGGGGAAGAGAAACCCCGAAGCTTTTTTTTTTCCTTCTTTCTGGTAGTGAGTTTGTTGCACTTTCCGGCCCCCCTCTAGATTCTGACCCCCGTTTCCCCACCAATGTCTCGGGTTATTGAGCTCACCTCCCCTTCCAGCGCCGATGTGTGGACTCGGAGCCCTGAGCGTCCCAAGTCTCCCCGCTGTTGTCTGTGTGGCATGCACTCCCCTTGGAGCACTGTCGCGCAGACCCTGGGGCTTCTGCGGCTCGGTCCCGCGACTTGGCTTCCGCGTGGTGGGCGACCTTGTTCTCCCAGTAGGTCCTCCAATTCACGGCTGCTCCATCGAGAAGGGTTTCCCCTGCAATTTTTTTTTTGGTTCTATTTTCTGCGGCTACCGTAACTCCCCTTTTATTAAACTAAATTTTCCCGGACTATCGGTGCGCGCCCTCACTATTCCGCCATCTTGGCTCCGCCCCCCGCAATATAACTTCTAATTCATGGTGGGAAGAACCACTGTATTCTTAAAGTCATATTTGTAAACAAATAAATTGTTATAGAAAATTCTAACTCATTACAAGTGAGGAGCCCTTGTTTTACATAGAGAAACAATTTTCCCCTTCTTGAAGAGAGAAATACCATTGTTCCTGACGTGCCTGCTGCTGGGTCCCCAACCAAACTGTTGGATTGGAGAACCCTAGGGACTTCTTGGAGATAAGTTCTTCCATTCTGCATTCTGGAGAAAGTGTTGAATCAGATAGGGTCAGTGGCTGAAACCTTTGCCCTCTGGGAGGCAGGAGAATCCACAGAGAAGGAATAATCAACTCTGAGCACACATGACTTCAATCTGGTCTCTTGGGAACAGAGGATCAGCCAGAAAGTTTCTGCCCAAATCAGGGTCCCTACTGGGAAATCAGGTGCTCATAGGTCTGAGCCCCATGAGGAGGATGTGCCTACTGTGCAGAGACGGGGAGCTGTAAATTCACCGCAGTCTTCATCTGGCTCAGGGACTGATGTTTCACTCCTTCCTGCTGTCTGTGTGGGACAGAGCTTCAGTGTCCATCATCATCCGTCCCTGGAGGAGTCACACCTCTGCCCAGAGACCTTCCTCCCAGAGAACCCATGCAGGTGAGTCTGAGAGCCCAGCAGGCCCTGCAGGAAAGGCCCAGAGTGGAAGCTGAGAACGCTTACCCAAGGTCACCTGCTAGCCAATCCAGTCTATTTCAGATAGAGAGATCGATGTATTTGGTTGCTCTCATGCTAAATTATTGCATTTATTCATGGTGTTAAAACACAGGAGCGTCCACTGAAACCAGCAACACGGGATTCCTTGTTGACAATTAGATGGTCCTAGTGGAAGCCTGTTGGGACAGGAATTAAGAAGCACAAAACCATCTGGTAAAATTAGAACAGGGATCCAAGAATCTTGGCAAGTAAGGAGTGTAAAGAAAGAGGGTGGGGGCTGACACTGTGGTGTAGTGGCCTAAGTCTCTGTCTGAAGTACCAGTACCCGAAATGGGTGCTGGTTCTAGTCCCAGCTGCTCCTCTTCTGACTGAGCACCCTGTTAATGCACCTGGGAATGCTTCAGAAGATGGCCTGAGTCCTTGGGCCCTTGCACCCATTTGGGAGACCCAGAAGAAACTCCTGGCTCCTGACTTTGGATTGGCTGAGCTCCAGCCATTGCAGCCATTTTGGGAGTGAACTAGCAGATATAAGATACCTCTCTCTTTCTCCCTTTCCCTCCCTCCCCCCTCCGTTTCTCCCTCCCTCCCTGTGTGTGTGTGTGTGTGTGTGCAACTCTGCCTCTCAAATAAGTAAAATCTTAAAAAAATGAAAAGAAAGATAGATGGTGGCAGCTCTGGAGGGAAATACAGGAAAGTCACTCTCCTCTGGTTCATTCTGAAAATGCCTACAACAGCTAAGACTGGGCCAGGCCCATGAAGTCACATGCCCAGAACTCAGTGTGGGTCTCCTGTATGACTGGCAGAAAATACGCGTAGCTGAGTCATCACTGCAACCTCCCAGAGGGCGCATTAGCAGGATGCTGCAATCAGGAGCAGAGCCATGACTCACAGCGGGGCAACCTGATCTGGGATGTGGGTGTCCCAGGCAGCATCTTAGATGCAGCACCAGACATCCACCTCTGCCATCTTTAATATTTGAAATGGTGCAGATTGATATTTTCTGGTGATGAGATAGATTCTGACCAACAGATTATCTTTTTTTTTTTTTGACAGGCAGAGTGGACAGTGAGAGAGAGACAGAGAGAAGGTCTTCCTTTTTGCCGTTGGTTCACCCTCCAATGGCTGCCGTGGCTGGCACGCTGCATCCGGCACACTGCACTGATCTGATGGCAGGAGCCAGGTGCTTCTCCTGGTCTCCCATGGGGTGCAGGGCCCAAGCACTTGGGCCATCCTCCACTGCACTCCCTGGCCACAGCAGAGAGCTGGCCTGGAGGAGGGGCAACCGGGACAGAATCCGGCGCCCGACCGGAACTAGAACCCCGTGTGCTGGCGCTGCAAGGCAGAGGATTAGCCTAGTGAGCCACGGTGCCAGCCCAGATTATCTTTCAATCTGAGAACATTGCTGTCTGCCATTTCATGTGTTTGTATGTGTTTGTGTTTGTGTGTGAATGTGTGTGCATGTGTATATGTGTGTTTGTGTGTGCACATGTGTGTGCATGTGTGTGTGTGCATGCGTGTGTGTGTTTGAGGGATAGTCAAGTGTGTTACCAGGTCCATAAGACTGTCTTACTGCCCTACCCCTGCCTTTGCTTTGTCAATGCAAAATGTTTTTTACCTCATCCAAGCTGACAAATCAACTTGTGTATATGTACATACATCTTCTCTTCCTGTTATTTCCTACAGTGTCTCTGGGCTTTTCTAGTTATATCTATTTCTGAAAGTTGCATTGCCTCCACCATTATTTGGCATGAATTCTTCTTCTTTTTTTTTATTTGGCAGTTATAGTTAGACAGTGAGAGAGAGAGACAGAGAGAAAGGTCTTCCTTCCATTGGTTCACCCCCCCCAAATGGCCGCTACGGCTGGAGCTACGCAGATGCGAAGCCAGGAGCCAGGTGCTTCCTTCTGGTCTTCCATGCGGGTGCCGGGGCCCAAGCACTTGGGTCATCCTCCACTGCCCTCCGGGGCCACAGCAGAGAACTGAACTGCAAGAGGAGCAACCGGGACTAAAACCCAGCACCCATATGGTATGCTGGCACCGCAGGCTGAGGATTAACCAAGTGAGCCACAGTGCCGGCCCCATCAATTCTTTATTGTTCACTCAGTATCAGCTTTTCCACTCAGAGTCATGTTGGGAACTTCACATAAGTGAAGTGATAACATTAGATTCATTTCCTGCTCGCTTTTAAAAAAAAAACTTATTTATTTATCTGAAAGGCAGAGTTACAGAGAGAGATAAGGAGAGAGAGAGAGAGAGAGAGAGAGAGAGAGAGAGAGAATCTAGCATCCACTGGTTCACTCCCCAAACAGCTGTAAAGGCCAGGGTGGGCCAGGTTGAAACCAGGAGCCAGGAGCTTCTTCCAGATCTCCTACATGGACACAGGTGCCCAAGTACTTGCACCATCTTCTGCTGCTTTCCCAGGCACATGAGGAGGGAGTTGGATACAAAGTGGAGCAGCTGGGTCTTGAACCAGCACCCATATGGGATGTCAACATTGCAGGCCAAGGCTTAACCCCACTACACCGCAATGCCAGGTCCTCTCTTTCCTTCTTTCTCCCTTTCAAATAAAAATGAACAAAATTAAAAGGGTAAAAATGACCATACCAGAATAGAGTCCCATGTTTATTTGTTCATGGGAGGTTTTCATGCTAGAACTTATGGGTGACATTTACACTTTTTTGCAGGTAAGAACTTGATGTGGCCCACGTGTGTCATGTCACGTGTTGCCATATCCCTGCAGCCAGGGATGAGAAGGGCACAGTATCTGTCTGTGTTTGTCTCTATGTGTTTGTGTGCTTGTGTGTACCTGCTGTGAGCTGAGAACAGTGTTCAAGCTGAGTTACCTGGAATCATTATTCCAGGGTGACACTTAATGTTACTCAGACAAGAACGCAATCATTTACGGTACTTAGAAGGAATCCCATTCAAATCACTGGGTGCCTTTTCAAACACAATGATAAAGTCTAATGGTGGATATTAGAGAATGGAGAGGGAAATAGGGGCAGGGGAGGAAGCTTGTTCCGTGTTCACTAGGTTACAGTTAGGGAGAAGTAAGACATTGCTGGGTTCTATTGCATGGTAGGGCAACTAAGATAATGGAAATGCATAACGAATTTCTCTGAAACAGAACTAGAAGGTAGGAATTTGGATGTTTTAGACCCTGAAGAAATGCCCCATTTTTGAGTAGATAGATGACTGTACCCATAGACACACCCTGATTGGACACAACACAATATGGGCAGATACTGACATATCATGTGGGACCTCAAACATTTTTACATCTATTTAAATTTTTTAATATTTAAAGGATTTTTAATCTTAGAAAACTGAAGAAATACATAGAGAGAATAGTAAAAGTATGTCATTTCAAAAATGTGAAAGAGTGTGGGAGGGAAGGAGGGAGAGAGAGGGAGAGAAGAAGGAGGAGGAAGAGAGAGGAGAAAGGGAGAAGGAAGAGGAGGAGGAGGGAGAGGGGAGGGAGGAAGGGAAATATGCTATTCTTAGAATTGTATCCATGAACTGCATTAAATTGGTTCTCTTCATGTTGGAGTAATTAAAGTAAAGTTTAAAAAATGAATGAGGTGCAAGAGACTCCCGAGAGGATGAGGGAGTCTGTGTTGACACAGACATCCTGTGTCCCCTCCCCCACCACTCTCCCTCTTGCTCATCGCCACTGCCATCCTCACTTCCTTTGGAATGCTCCTGTTCTGTAATAACAGCCACAAGGGGGCCCTGGCACTCATCATATCCTCTTCATATCCTTGACGTGATCCATACTTCCACAAATCACCTCGTGGCTGTGGATCTCTAGGCAATGACCCCCAGTTTCTAGTCCTACTTGAACAACTAGAAAATAACACCGTGGACCCATTCTCCTTTATAGCTGCTTTCATTTTATTCAGAGCATTTATCTGTTCTCTTATATTCCATCTCCATCACTGGGATGTAGACAATTTTGTTTTTCTAAGATATTAGACTTCTGACTGGCCAATGCTTGAAACATGATTGGAAGTCCATTTATACAGTTCAACTGTAGGAAATCACTACTTATTAAAATAGTAGAATATATAGATACATTTAGGGAATATGCTAAGTGGGAAGGAAACTCTGATCAGAGATGCTAATAAGAAGTTTCAAATGGCCTGAATGAGTCCTACATGGGACCAGATCCATGCACAGTGTATATAAATCAGTGCTTGCCTGCAACATATAAATGGTAGAATTTCCCCTATGTGAGCAATGGCTTCTCAGTAGTCATGTAATTATCTCTTTCCTGGTAGTTGTCTCAACCAATGGCATCAGGGGACAATTCACAAACTTCAAGATTTCTTCTCCTGGGATCCTCAGAGGACCCAGAGCTGCAGCCCCTCATATTTGGGCTCTTCCTCTCCATGTACTTGGTGACTGTGGCTGGGAACCTGCTCATCATCCTGGCCATCCTCTCAGACCCCCACCTCCACACACCCATGTACTTCTTCCTCTCCAGCCTGTCCTTGGTGGACATCTTCTTCACCTCCACCACCGTCCCCAAAGCAAAGCCATCAGCTGGCTGCATCACCCAGATGTTCTTCTTCCTGCTTTTTGTGGAGCTGGACAATTTTCTCCTGGCCGTGATGGCCTATGACAGGTTTGTGGCCATCTGTCACCCCCTGCACTACACGGTCATCATGAAACCCTGGCTCCGTATGCAGCTTGCCCTGGTGTGCTGGGTCATCAGTGTCCTGTATGCCTTGTTACAAAGCTTAGTGGTGCTGTGGCTGTCCTTCTGCGTGCCCCTGGAAATCCATCACTTTTTCTGTGAACTGAATCAGGTGGCCCATCTTGCCTGCTCTGACACTTTTCTTAATGACATGGTCATATACTTCATACCTGTGCTGCTAGCTGTTGGTTCACTGGCTGGGATCCTGTGCTCCTACTCTAAGATCATCTCCTCCATCCGAGCAATCTTCTCTGCTCAGGGGAAGCATAAAGCATTCTCCACCTGTGCCTCTCACCTGTCCATTGTCTCCTTATTCTGTTGCACATGTCTAGGTGTCTACCTCACTTCAGCTGTTACCCACAACTCACACTCACCTCCCATGGCCTCGGTGATGTACACTGTGGTCACCCCCATGCTGAATGCCTTCATCTACAGTCTGAGGAATAAAGACATAAAGAAGGCTCTGGAAACTACACAAGGGCACATTGCTCTGGAGCTAAGGATGCACTGATAATCACAGGACTCAAATGCCTGGACCAGAAATCCTGATTCCATGACCAGATTGTGAAAGTGTTTTCTCCTTCATTTTGGTCCCTGGAGCTGGTGTTATTCTGATTTCCACCTAATTTAAGCAACTTGCTCTTACGCCTTCTGCTCTCCTTGGTATCTAAACATCTTTCCTTTTCTTACTTTCCTGCTTTCCCAAAGACTTTCCAAACACAGAAACAGTCTCATGGGATGATAGGCTATCTTAAGAATAAGTTCTCTACACATGATGTGTTCATACTGAGTAGATTTTTGTTTGTTTTACTGAAAAACATATATGTGTTTTGCTACTCCCATGGTGAGACTACAGCTGGCAACTGAGGTCATTTACTGAGTTTAGGTTAAGAAAATTGAGGCCGCTGTCTTTCTCCTTTATCTGTTCATTCTTGGGTGTATCACTAATGGCTCTTCCTGATAGCAGAACTCAATACATCTGTGTGTTTTCTAACTGGACTTTGGCTTTGATTCTCTCCTTTAGGCTCCTGTTTCTGTTTTAGATCCAAGTATCTCCCTCAACCAGTGCACAACAGGCACCTTCTGGAATCTACTCCATCATGTTCATTAGCAGATGTGTTTATTCCATCTATCAATTATGAAACCATATCAATATCTAATGAAGAACAGAGGACTAGAGTTATTTTTAAAAGATTCATTTATTTATTTGAAAAGCAGAAATAGAGAAAGAGGTGAAGACCTCTGAAGAGCTGCAATGGCTAGAGCTGCGCCAATCTGAAGCCAGGAGCCAGGAGCTTCTTCCGGGTCTCCCACATGGGTAGAGCGGCCCAAGCACTTGGGCCATCTTTCACTGCTTTCCCAGGCCGTAGGACAGAGCTGGATCGGAAGTGGAGCAGCTGGGACTCAAACGAACACTCATATGAGATGCTGGCACCACAGGCAGAGGGTTAGCCCACTATGTCACGGCACCGGCCCCACCGAGCTGGTTCTGACATCACACCTCCGTGCCTGCCCTGTGTTGGCCCCAAGTGTGTCCATGGTGCGGTTTGTGCAGAGGTCTCTGATCTGAACGCCAGTGCATTTGGCGCGTACGCGTCTCTGGACCCAACTGCAACTGTGTGCAGCACCCAGAACTGTGCCCCAAAACAGCTGTTTGGTAGAGAAGGTCTTTTCCTTGCATACCTGAGACCGGGGGTGAACACAGCCAACGCAAAGGAGCAGGTCTACGCGACCCCGCTGCCTGCTGCCCGGGAGAGGCAGAAGCCAGGTCCTGCCCTGGCTGCAAGTACAAGGCAGGCAGACAGGCTGAGGATGGAAAGACGGCAAATCCAAAATGCCCTGAAAGACGCCGTGACGTCACCGCGTTTCCTGCTCTTCCTAATGCTGGATGTTCCTACACCCAACTTCCTGCTCCTGTCATGGTGGCCAGAGGGTGCCTTAGATGAAGCCAGATCGCGGCGGCTGCGGGAGTTGGGGGGGGGGGGGGTCTCCTCGGGTCAGGCCTGCCGGGCCTCCCTGGCGGTGCTGGGGGCCGCGCCCCTCAGGTGGGGTCAGCCACGCAGGTCGACGCCTGCTTCAGGTCGCCCACAGCCTTCTCCACGGCGCCTCCCCTAGCAAAGGAGACCCCCGCCGGAGCTTCACGCCCAGTGGCTCCACCGCCGCGGACCCCGCCTCCGAATTTGCCTGGAGCACGTCCCCTCACGCTGTGCGCCCTCTGACCCGGAAGCGCTCGGCGGTGTGGGGCCGCTCCTGGCATAGCGGCCCCACCCCACCAGAGCGGGCCGCGATGGGCCAGAAGCACAAGACAGGGTGGCGCTCCTCGGATGAGGGTAACGCGCCCGGGTATGTTAGGAGCGCGGGTCTGGCATGGGGCAGGGTGAGGAGTGGCCCCGGAGTAGTGGGCTGGGCCTGGGGGTTGAGGCGGGGGTCCTGAACACGGGCCTGAGGGGGCTCTGAGGAGATGGGCAGGCCCTGGGCACAGGAGCCAGGGTGAGTCCCAGGTTAATGCGCTTGGCCCGGGGGTGGGAGGGCTGAAGGGAGGGGGTCCACCTGGGTGGTGGGCGGGGCCCCAGGCACCGTTACAGAGATGAGTCCTGGAGTGATGAGCGGGGTTCCGGGCATGGGCTTTACAGAGCCCCGGTTAGTGGGTGAGGGGGGTCCTGGCTGGATGGGGCAGGGGGCTTTAAAGGGTCCCGGTATGGTGGGCGGTGTCTGGGGGCTGAGGGGTCCCAACTGGGTGATGGGAGGGGCCCTGGGCATGGGACTTACATGGTCCCAGGGTAGTGGGTGTGGGGGGTCCTGGCTGGATGTGGCCATGGTCACAGATATGGGGCTTAGAGGGTCCTGTGGTAGTGGGCGGGGCCCAGGGGCTTGGGGTGGTTCCTGGGCAGGGACCTGGGGAGATTCTAGGGAGATGGGCGGGGTCCCAGAGACTGAAGCTGAGGCGTGTCCCTGGATGGTGGGCAGGGTCCCAGGTGTTGGGCTTAGAGGGTCCAGGACAGTGGGCACGGGGGTTGGAGGGGAGGCTGTCCCAGCATTCAGTGTGGAATCCTGGACACAGGAGCTGAGGGGAGTCCAAGGTTGATGGGTGGGGCCCGGGAACTCAGGGGTTCCTGGCTGGCTGGTAGCCAGTGTTCAGAGGCCCAGGGACTCCTGGGGAGGTGAGTGGGGCCTGGACACTTGGTGAGGGTGGGCTTTACAAATAGCAGGACTATATTTTTGCCTTCTATTTAATCCTAAAGTTGATTGGATGTGTGTCCTAACTTTTACTGGAATTGCTTTCGGAGTCTCAATCCCTGCTCTGCACCGGGGCAAATGGCAGGCTTGTGGGGGAGCTCCTGGCCGTTGGCTGTTGGTAGGCTCAGCTCCTGGCCGTTGGCTGGTGGTAGGCTCAGCTCCTGGCCCTTGGCTGGTGGTAGGCTCAGCTCCTGGCCGTTGGCTGCTGGTAGGCTCAGCTCCTGGCCCTTGGCTGGTGGTAGGCTCAGCTCCTGGCCGTTGGCTGCTGGTAGGCTGAACTCCGGAACGTTTGCTGTTTCCGGAGCTAGACTGTTTTCCCTTCTGACAAAACTTTGATACCCACTTTATAATGATCTTATTATGCAACCGTATAGAGAGCATAATCTTTTCCTGTTCCTATTCTCAGTAACTTGGAGTTTTTCACACCCTTTCAGCTACTCTGCATTACCCCATGAAATCTTCAATTCCTTTCTGTTTCTGGGTAGTGGATCCCTCCCCATCTGTCATATAGACCATTAATTACTGGTATTTGAATGTGCCCACACTCAAAAAAATACCATTTATATATTTCCATAGTGATATATTTCATCTGTGCAAACATTCCAAACAGTTTTTCCAATATGATTTTGGAACAATCCATATAGAACAATCCTTTGGCTCTCTACCACTCAGTGTGATTTTCACACCCATTCAATGACTCTCCATTTTCGTTTTCTTTGTGTTTCTGGAACATTCCATTTTCTTTATATTTTGGTGACCTTAGCCAATTCATATATTGTATTTAAAACAGAGCATTTTAAAGGAAACAACATTAGGACTGCTAGGCAGCAAGGATCCAAACTAGCTTTTAGTAAGCCCTCAAGCACTGACTGTAAGCCTGTGGTTCTTCCTCATTATGTACTTGTTAATGCTTTTCCTCACTTGGTTGCAATGGACATGTTTGATTCCACATGCTTTTCCATTTGAGAGAAGCACTGTTGAACACATTATTTGTCTGGAACAACTACTTCGAATTTCTTTCTGTGTCCAGCCCTCTGGTGTGACATTCTTTCTGCCTTTCTTCCTGAGAACACCCATGCAATGTTTTCATGTTCACGTGGAGTTTTCAGAGGGCCAGCTTCACTTCTGGCTCATCTTCTGATGCATCTCCTGATGCAAAACCCTGCCCCCTATAAGGTACCTTGAACACTCATATGGAGTTCCAGGCTTCTGGCTTCAGCCTGGCTTGTCCCTAGTTGTTATATTTGGGGGAGAAAATTGGTAGCTGGAACTCTCTCTCTCTGTCTCTTTCTCTACCTCATTGTCAACTGATGTTTCAAGGAAATGTAAACAAATAGGCATTTAAAAAACTCATTCTGTCCTCTGCAGTCCCTAGTGGCATATATTTTGTGCACTGTTTTACTGAAAATACCTCCTGTCATGACCTTATTTTGTGACTGAGTGTCCCATTCCAACTCTGAACTCACCTGACCCAGCGCCTCAGATTTGACTTTGCCATTGGGCCACTTCCAGATGCCACCAGGACAGGGCTTGGGGGTTGTGTGGCAGAAGCAGGAAGCAGTCACCTGCTGACTGGACCACATGTAGGCCAGTCTGCTGGAAAAGATTTTGGAGGAAGTCAGACATCTCACACTTTGAAACAGATGCCCAGAAGATAAACCGTCTGCTTATCTCACACACAAAATATATATGACTACATAATATCTGTTTATACTCCTGCAGGGCTTGGCCATTGGTTGCTGTTCAGCTCTGTCATGTGGAGAATCATTTTATAAACAAGTGAATGGAGGTTATAAGGATGCTGGGGCCCACACAAGGACATGGAGAGCTATCATGTGAACACCACCATTGCAACCCAGTATACTATTAATTACTCACAAACGATGACATCCCAAGAGAGATGCCAGATGGCCTTCCTTTCTTCAATAGTGGATACAACAGATTATATTGGTACAAGTTATTCCTGGGGAGACTCTTGCTATCAACACTAAAGATGGGAACATTCAGAATATTCAACAGGCTGCCTATGTGCCTCTGATGTCACCAAGTGGTACTCTGCCACCTATATATCTTCCTCCTGGTTACATGTCTCAGGCGGTGTAAGACGGATTCATAAAATTCACATTGAGCCTCAGACAATGTCATGTGTCCACACCACTTTGATGCAAGTACCACAGTTCATACTATAATTCTCTCCTATGTATGCACAGGCCCTGAACTGATGCATTCTTCAAATCAAGGAGAATTTCCTCCACCTTATGTCCCACAGCCTACACCACAGCAGCTGAGGCCACCGCCACCAGCAACATTTATGTACCAACAGAATAATGGTAGGATATGAATTTCCTAAATAGCACATACTTTTAGTTTATTAAAATTAACACATTTGGACAATAATTAAAATGTCAAAGGAGGAAAACAATAACATTTCAAGGAATTTGGAGATTTCATGCAGCTATGTCAGGACTGATGATAATCCTTGGGTCTAAGGTTTCTGTATTGTGCAAAATACAGGACCTCAATAGCAACCAAGTGCTACAGATTGCACAGCATGATACTCCTGTTAGAAGCAAACACTTGATCAAACCCCAGTCTACAGTTGCATGATGTGTGATGACCAGTTGCTTGGATGAGACTCTCAAGTTTTGGGATGCCTGTTCACTAAATGCTATGATGTTGCAACACCCTGAAGAATTTTACTGTACAGATGTGATGTAGTATGACCATGGTAGCAACTGTGGAGACAGGCTGACTATCATAAGAGAATCAACCTTTTGAATTCAGGGGAATTGAGAACTCCACTGAAACATCAGTGTTGACATGTGGCTATTTTTATAAACAAACAACAAGCCAACTGGTTTTGCCCTGGGAAATATTGCATGGAGAGTTGCTATTCATTATATCAATCTTGCAAACCCAGCCAAAGATAACTGCATCTCTAAATGTCATCTATCCAATGGAATCAGCACTTCAGTGCCTCAAATTTGGCACCCTTGCAACTGGGGGACCTGTTTTGTCAATTCTGGGACAAAGTTGCCAGAAGAAAACTAAAAGCTTCAGGACAGCTCAATCACAGAGCAACTTGCGGACTCAATCACAATGGAAACAGCCCTGCCTATCCTTGCAGCTATGACTGGTCCAAGGAACATGCGGTTTTTAATCCCTCAAGGAAAGACTGCATTTTCCTGCATAAGGGAGCAGAAAAGCTATAGCTTAGAGATCAGAGTCATCAGAATTATCCAGAATTGTTCACACCTGTCTGCACACATTTGAGTACCATGATTCGATGGCTATCATCCATGGAAGTGCATAGATGTTCATGGAGTTCATCCTGGGAAATAACGATGTCATTGTTCACCAGCCAATCAGTGACTCCTTCTCTCCATTACACACCTGCAGGGATTTTCTGAAATTCCAAAGAGATGGAAGTTACTATAAAAGTTAGATTTCTGTGGGCAATGCCAGAGACTGTGTCATGCTTATTCAACAATATGTATTTTCAAGATTATTGGAAAAGAGTCTATGGACTCTGTACTTTATTATAAAATATTTGAGGATTAAAAGGAACAACAAAGTTTGAGTACAACCAGATCAAGTCAACTACAATGACCACCCTCCAACTCCAACCTCCCAATTCAGCAACAAACAAAAACCACACAGGTCCCCATCTGCCTACAGTGGAATCCTCATGCCCTGTAGGTGAGTTCTCAGGGCTCCCCATTTCTTCCACTCACTTTAACTCTGCAGATCAACAGAACTTACCCTCCTGGGGAACAGAGGGGATGAATCCCCCTCATTCTTTCCTCCATTATGGTCCTGCATTTTGATCTGCTCTAGCCACGTTGTAAGGTAAAGGCTAATGAAAGCACATTGATCAGGTGGGAGAGGATCTAACTGCCTGTTCAGAGAAAAGATTGTTAAAGCTGCTCTAGTGTATTAAGAGGAACCAAGTGGGGATGAAGGCAAAATACTTTAGTTACATAACCAGGATTTGATAATGGAAAAGGGTCTTGTAATGAACCAAATAGTATTTGGTTGAGGGATGATGTGCCATTGTGCCATATCCCCTGTAGCCACCATTGAGCTTCTGGGAGTCCAGTCTTCACAACTGTGAGCTTCACCAGAACCATCGCAGTGGGAAGGAAACTTCCTTCTGGGATTATATTTGTGAACCAGTAGGTACAGATGGGGTGACTGGATCACAAGTGGGTGGGGGTGTGTTGGAGTATAGAGGACTAGTAAGTAGAGTTGTTAGGAGGAGTTGGGGATAACACAGAGGCAGAATTGTCACAGTGGGAAGGAAACTTCCTTCCAGGATTGTATTTGTGAACCAGTAGGTACGGATGGGGTGACTGGATCACAAGTGGGTGGGGGTGTGTTGGAGTATAGAGGACTAATAAGTAATGTTGTTAGGAGGAGTTGGGGATAACATAGAGGCCAAATAGAAACAGGTAGGATAACACAGGGCAATGAGCAGGTTAAGTATGATAGGAATAGAGTCCTGACATTCTGGGCATGGAGTGAATAAGGTCAGATACTGGGAAGTAGTGTCATTTGTCATGGAAGGAAAAAGGTGACAAAGTGAGGAGAACTGGGAGGAAGGTAGATAAGAGGATTAGAATTTGATGGGCCTGAGGCAGGGCAAGACTGAGGTGAGAGGTCATACTAAGATCAGGTATGTGATCTTAGTATGTGGAAGATCTTCTGTGGAAGATCAGGCTGGTGTGGGAGGCAAGTGGGCAGACAGGACATAGTCACAGAAGGTTAAGGTTGCTATGGAGGAACAAGAGGAAGAGGGAGGGTAGAGGAAGAGAAGGGTGAGGTAGGGACAAGGACCAGAAGGACGGTGGGGAGGGAAGCAAGGATCAGAAGGAAGGTCAGGCTGGGAAGGATGAGCAGAAAGAGGGTGAGGCAAGCATCAAGGTACAGAGCAAAGGCAAGGATGGCCAGGAGGGTGAGAAGGAGGAGCAGCACAAGGCTGAGATGGAGGATAAGGAGGAGGGTGAGGCTGGAATGACAGATCAGAAGGAAGGACAGGCTGGGGGGGGCGGGGACAGCAGGACCTTGAGGCTGGAGTTGAACAGAAAGAGGAGATGGCTGATACAGAGAAAGAAAAGGAGGGTAAGGCTTGGGAGGAGAACAAGGAAGATGATGAGGCTGGATCAGAGGTGCAAAAGGAGGCTAAATTGGAGAGGAAAGACCAGCCAGAGGGTGAAGCTGGAGTAGAGGAAAAGGACAGTGGACGGGAAGGGAGAGGCAAAAGAAGGGTGAGGCTGAGGCTGGGAGAGAGGAGCAGGAGGAGGGTGAGGCTTGGGGGCAGGATCAGGAGGCCGGCGAGGCTGGCACAGAGAAGCAGCAGGATGCTGAGAGCGGGGTGGGGGACTAGGAGGAGGGTGAGGTTGGTGTACAGGTTCAATGAGAGGCTGGCGCCATGTTGACCAGACAGAAGGAAGGTGGCACTGTGGAGAATGACTGGAGGAAAGGCAAGAATGACACAGAGAAGCAGCAGGATGCTGAGAGCGGGGTGGGGGACCAGGTGGAGGGTGAGGTTGGTGTACAGGTGTAATAGGAGGCTGGCGCCTATGTGATGTGAGGGGACAGAAGGAAGGTGGCGCTGTGGAGAAAGACTGGAAGAAAGGCAAAGCTTGTGGAGAGCAGTGACAGGAAGGTGGTGTCTGTGTAAAAGGCTAGGAGAAAGGTGAGGCTTTTGTGCAAGAAGTGCTAGCAGGCATTTCCGGATATCATGGCCATAAGGGAAAGGAAGGAGAGAAACACTCAGAGGAGGCTGAGACTTGTGTTTAGACGCAGGAGGGCGAGGCTTGTGCTTGGGAGCAGGGCTGGGAGGGGCTTATGTTTAGAGACAGAGAAGGGCAAGGTTGGTGTTCAGCATGAGAAGGGGGATGAGATTTGAGTGAGGAATTAGTAGTAGGATGAGACTTTTGGGGAAGCCCAGGAGGGCGAGCTGGAGGTGCAGGAGCAGGGCCAGGCTGGGGTGCAGGATCAGAGGGAGGGTGGGGCCAGTATGGAGGAGCAGGTAGAGGAAAAGGCTCAAATACTGGACAGGGAGGAGGGTCTGGGAGAAGAAAAGGAGAGTCAGATGTGGGGAGGGCACTAGGAGGAGGGTGAGTCCAAGATGCAGGATCCGGGGTTTTTGCCTGGTGTGAAGAGACAGAAGGGACGTAACAATGGTATGGCCGACTCGGATAGTTGGGCTGGAGTGCAGGGCCTGGTGGAGGATGAGGCCAGTATGGAAAAGCAGGATGGTAAGGCTCAAATACAGATCTAATGGGGTCAGGCTGGGGTGGAGGCCCAGACAGGTGGGGCCGGGCTACAGGATCAGGAGGGTCAGGCTGGTGGGAAGATTAGGAATAAGGGGGAAGATGGCATTGGGAGGCAAGAATTATTTGAGGCCTATCTGTCATGTTGTCCGGAGAAGGTCCTAGCAGTCAGAACCAGTGACTGGTAAGGGTCCAGGACTACAGCTGCTTTTATAGGCCAGCCCGTATCACAGTGTCCCTATGACATAAACATGCGCAGCTCACCTGGGCAGTGAGTAGCCCCACCCATCAGGGAAATGTTTCCATGGTATAGGTTCAATAGGAATCAAGGGAAATAGGACAGAGAAGAAATGGCTCTATATGATAGTCCTTTTTCTTGGGGTAACATGTACCTTGGCCTATCAGTAGGCAGAGTGACCAAAGGCCATGGATACCATAAGAATATTGGCACCTAGAACTGAGGTGTGATGTGAAATCAGGAGATGTGGGAAGACATCATTTCCCCAGTTCACCAGTTCAGCTAACTCATTTCCCTTTTTTTTAAAGATTTTATTTATTTGAGAGGTAGAGTAACAGACAGTGAGAGGGAGAGACAGAGAAAGGTCTTCCTTCCATTGGTTCACTCCCCAAATGACTGCAACGGCCAGAGCTATGCTGATCCAAAGCCAGGAGCCATGAGCTTCTTCCAGGTCTCCCACATGGGTGCAGGGGCCCAAGGACTTGGGACATCCTCCGCTGCTTTCCCAGGCCATAGCAGGGAGCTGGCTTGGAAGAGGAGCAGCCGGGACTAGAACTGGCGCCCAAATGGGATTCTGGCACTACAGGCAGAGGATTAACCTACTGCACCACAGCACCAGCCCCAAGCTAACTCATTTTCTAAAGTCCTTTCACATCACTTATATCTCCACATGAATATGAGGTAACAAGAGTTGCTATGTCCCTTTCATTAGTGTGGAGGATGGGAGAAACCAGAGAGGGAATT
Source organism: Oryctolagus cuniculus (assembly GCF_964237555.1). Taxonomy (NCBI): domain Eukaryota; kingdom Metazoa; phylum Chordata; class Mammalia; order Lagomorpha; family Leporidae; genus Oryctolagus; species Oryctolagus cuniculus. Next base: position 63,797,080 of record NC_091447.1, on the reverse strand, counting down.
CTCCTGGGCCGATTGTTGGTGATAAGCAGTGCGATGAGAACTTGGGCCAAAAAAAAGATGTATACGAGTGCTCCCAAAAATCCAATCCAATCCTATTTCCTTCTCAGAATCAGGAGGACAAGGATAGAAAATAAGAGAAATATGGGAATGATAGCAGCATGGGGGGGGGGGTTCTCTCACTTCCTTCTCACTCAGTGTGGGCAGAATGATTAGCATCTAACACATTCTGATTCAGAGCACAACTTAATAAATGTAAATTTCTTAAGTACAACTTTGGATTATGTGGTTCTTCCCCCCAAACCCACATTCCCACCCCCAAAACCATCCCACCTCCACTCCCTCTCCCATCACATATTAGATTCATTAATTATCTTTATATACAGAAGAAAAACTATATACTAAGTAAATATTTCAACAGTTTGCACCCACACAGGCACACAAAGTATAAAGTACTTTTTGAAGACTAGTCCTACAGTTAATTCTCACAGTACAACTCATTAAAGACAGTGGTCCTTCATGGGGAGTAAGTGCACAGTGACTCCTGTTGTTAACAATTGACACTCTTATTTATGAGGCCAGTGATCACCTGAGGCTCTTGTCATGAACTGCCAAGGCTATGGAAGCCTCTTGAGTCCACAAACTCTGACATTATTTAGACCAGGCCATAATCAAAGTGGAAGTTTTCTCCTCCTTTCAGAGAAAGGTACCTTCTCCTTTGATGGCACCTTCTTTCCACTGGGATCTCCCTCACAGAGATCTTTCATGTAGCTAATTTTTTCCACAGTGTCTTGGCTTTCCATGCCTGAAATGCTCAGAGCACAACTTTTATGCAGCGTTGTTTTCAGCCCTTGTGACTCTGTATTTCCTCCTCCTGGGGCCCAGGAACCTAGGAACATAACTGGTAGGAAGGCACACATTAGTTACTAGGCATACTAGGCACACACATCTGAGTGTGTGCACTGTTGAGTCCACTACCTGAGATGGGTGACCCCATGCTGGTTGACCTTTGGTGGTTTTTTCTTGGCAGTGTCTTCTTTACTCCTTGAATTCTCCTCTTCTATACAGAATATTTACAAACTAGGATGGGTGCAGCAACTTTGCCACCAAACAAGAGGCCAGAGAGTGGGAGCACTGCTGAGATGCAGGTTGGCACAGGGAGGGGTTCCTGAGGAGGGCCCAGGGCTGGCGGGGCCCAGGCAGGTCCGTGGCTACCTCAGGCCAGGTTGGTCATGGGGGAACCTGGCGGCTTGGTGGCCAGGAGCAGGTGGATGGCTGTGCTCTCTGATTCAGCCTGCAGCCTCTGATGGTTGTGCCTCTGTCTCTGCACCTCTTCCTCCAGGACAGCCCTGTCAGCCTTCTTCTGTAGGTCCTACAGCTTCCTGAGCATGGACTCCAGGTGCAGCATCTTCTCTCACAGCCTCCCAGGCTCTCACTCAGCGTCAGGCTTTGGGGTTCCCTTGAAATCTCTGCTCTCTGGGATGGGCTGTCCCTCCTGAGACCGTGACTCCACAATGGAGTAGCAAGTAGAGGTGATCCCTGAGACAGACTGCCACTCATCCCCCATGGTCTCTTTGCCTGTCTCCTACATGATCTTGCTGATGGAGCTCCTCAGACAAGGTTTGTGGCATGAAGTAGGGCCTCAGCTTGGGGCTCGTTCACCCTTGTCCTCCTGGCCACCACAGTCTAGCTGTCAGGTGCCAGCAAGGAGACATCCCCCATCCAGGATGAGCCAGGCAGCTCCGGTGGACAGGAGGACAAAGGCATACACATTTCATGCATTTCATAGTCACAAATTTAGAAACATAGTGATTCTTCCCACCTGCACTTCCATCCTTCTTCCTCCTCCCTCTACTATTCCCATTCTTATTGTGTTTTTGATAATAATCATTCCAATTGGAACAGCATGATCTCTCATTGTGGTTTTCTAAAAAAATTATTTAGTTATTTGATATTCTTAAGATGGTGGAATAGGGAAAGGACATACCACTTTAGGCTAGGAAAAAAACAGTAGCAAAAAAGTGGAGGAAGGCATTCACATGAGAAGAGTTGGTGAGAGATCTGCAAGGGAAATTCTACAGCAGGAAGAGGGATGCCGTGGATCCACGTGGAAGGTGTGGATGCATCCAACATATGACCCCTGCAGCTAAGAGCCAGATGAGAGCAGACTGTGGAGATCCAAGATGGTGGAATAGGGAAGGGAGCACACTGATGGTCCGGGAAGGGAAGGTTCAAAGAGGAGTGAGAATTTGTAGTTTCGGGGAAAGGGAAGCTCTTCCGAAACAGGGGAGACAAGGTGGACCTGCGAGGAGGACGTGGATGCCTGAAGAGCAGGACACCAGCAGGAGTGTGTACGCACCAGCGCTGGAAGCTGAGGTGAGACAGGGCGCTCGCCCAGCACTGCTGTAACAGCCACCGCCACCCCTCCCCCAAGCCACCCTGGGACGGACACTAAGACATGCATGACTGAGTGGGGGAGGAAATAGAAAATGGAACAGAGTAGCGCCTGCGGAAACAGTGCGCGATCCAGGGGGTCTAATTGAGGGAGTAAACAATCCAGGAACCCTCCCCCAAATTGGAGCTGCAGCCAGCGGGAACCAGCCATCTTGTTTGTTTACATTCGGGCTTAAAGGAGAACTGCCTCTGCCTCCGCACTAACCTTCGGAGGCGGAGCCCAAAGGTGGAGTGGAGTGCCATGACGCTCCTTGCGCAGGGGTGGGCAGCGAGGGAGGGCAGCTCAAAGCCCTGACACCATTTACTCAAGTTACCAGGAAAAAAAAATGAATAGCACCCGCGGGAAGAGGGCAGGATCCAGGGGGACGAATTGAGGGAAAAAAACGCCAGGATCCTTAGGAACAGCCCAACCCACAATCAGAGCTGCAGCGGGCAGAGTGCAGCCATCTTGTTTGTTTACATTCATGCTTAAAGGAGGCTGGCCTCTGCTCCCAAGGAGGAAGCAGCAGGGACATAGTCCAAAGGTGGTCTGGAGCTACTTGACACTCCTCACGCAGGAGGTGTAGTGAAAAAGAGTGGCTGACCAACGAACACCAGGCACAGACACGTAAGGGCAAACTTAGGAACAAGGAAACCGGCCCCCAAGGGGCGGAGATTGGCACCTCAAAGCCCTGACACCAGCCCATTCAAGTTAATAAATAAATAAGTAAAAATAAACAAACTCTAGAAGGCAGAGCAGCCTGCTTACACAGGATATTGGTACAGACTCACAGCAGCCCATAACAGAGTGAAATCAACCTGAAAAACCATCCAGACAGAATGCCAAAAAACAAAACAAAAACCCACAGTAAGAATATAGAAGAACATATAAACTCGCCAATGGAGCAGGCTGAATCAACCATAACAGAGGCTGAAGAAGAGGAAGAATTTGGAACTATGCCAGAAAAAGAATTCAGAAAATTAACAATCAGATTACTTAGAAATAATGAGAAACAGTGTCAAGAGCTGAATGAAAAACAAGCCCAAGGATTAGAGATCCTAAAGAGAAGCCAGAATGAAATACTGGAAATGAAAAACTCAATTGACCATATACAAAACACCGTGGAATCCCTCGGAAATTGAACAGATGAAATAGAAGAACAAATATCAGAATTTGAAGACAAACTTCCAGAAATAATACAGTCAGTTCAAACGCAGGAAGAAGAAATTAAAAAATTTAAAAAATATGGTCAGAGACCTACAAGATTCAATCAAACGGTGTAATGTTCGGATAATAGGAGTCCCTGAGGGGGTGGAAAGAGAGAATGGATTGGAAGGTGTTTTCAATGAAATAATATCAGAAAACTTCAAACAAAGGCAGCTGGATAACAACAAGCAAATTTAACAGATAGCCAGGACTCCGAACAGGGTAGACCAGATTCACTGCGACACATTGTGGCAACACTCAGCTCAGTGACACACAAAGAACAAATCCTAAAATGTGCCAGAGAAAAATGACAAATCACATTCAGGGGTAAGTCAATGAGACTCACCCCAGACTTCTCATCGCAAACACTACAGGCAAGGAGACAATAGCATGATATAGTTCAAGTTTTAAAAGACAAACAATGCCAACCTAGAATACTATACCCTGCAAAGCTATCATTTATGAATGAAGGGGAAATAAAGATCTTCCAAGACAAACAGAAACTGAAAGAATTTGTATCCATGCATCCAACCCTACAACACTTGCTCAAAGACGTGCTGCACACAGAAATACAAAAACAGGAACTTCACTCCAAAAAAAAGCGAATGTAGAGTAACCTACAAAATTCAAAATACATAAACAGCTCGTTTAGGAAACATGAATGGGAAAAGACAGTACTTAACAATAATCACACTGAATGTGAATGGTCTTAATTCTACTACCAAAAGACATAGACTAGCTGATTGGATCAAGAAAGAGAATCCATCTGTAGCCTGCCTTCAGGAGACACACCTTATCAGCAAAGATGCACGCAGACTGAAAATGAAAAGATGGAAAAAGATACTCCAAGCTAACAGAAATCAAAAAGAGCTGGTCAAGCTGACTTGCCCCAAATGGTAGAGTTAGAAACATACCAGGGGATTCCAATTCAATCCCATCAAGGTGGCATGTACCAATGCCATCTCACTATTCCAAGTGATCAATTTCAGTTCACAACTGATCATAATGAAAGGACTAAGAGTCAAAGGGAGCACATAAACAAGTCTAGTACCTGCTAATACTAACTGATAGAATAAAGGGGAGAGTGATCCAACATGGGAAGTGAGATACTCAGCAGACTCATAGAATGGCAGATGTCCTAAACAGCACTCTGGCCTCAGAATCAGCCCTAAAGGCATTCGGATCTGGCTGAAAAGCCCATGAGAGTATTTCAGGCATGGAAAGCCAAGACACTCTGGCAAAAGATCTCTGTGAGTGAGATCCCAGTGGAAAGAACAGGTCTTCAAAGAAGGAGGTACCTTTCTCTGAAGGGAGGAGAGAACCTCCACTTTGACTATGACCTTGTCTAAACAAGATAAGAATCGGAGAACTCAGAGGGCTTCCATAGCCTTGGAAACTCATGACTGGGGCATGGGGAGATTACTGATGCCATAGACAGGAGTGTCAATTGGTAAAGTCAACAACAGGAGTCACTGTGCACTTACTCCTCATGTAGGATCTCTGTCCTTAATGTGCTGTGCATTGAGATTTAATGCTATAACGAGTACTCAAACAATATATTTCACTTTGTGTTTCTATGGGGGTGCAAACTGTTGAAATCTTTACTTAATGTATACTAAACTGATCCTCTGTAAAAAAAAAAAAAAAAGAAATTATCAGCTCCCAACTTGACACTCACTGGGATTAAACATGACAATAGGTCTGATATGATTTCATCATCATTTAAAAAAAATCATCTATTATTTTTCACTTTATGTTTCTGTGTGGGAACAAACTGTTGAAATCCTTACTTAATGTATACTAAGCTGATCTTCTGTATATTAAGGTAATCGAAAATGAATCTTGATGTGAATGGAAGGGGAGAGGGAGTGGGAAAGGGGAGGGTTGTGGGTGGGAGGGACGGTATGGGGGGGAAGCCATTGTAATCCATAAATCGTACTTTGGAAATTTATATTCATTAAATAAAAGTTAAAAAAAAGAGCTGGTGTGGCCATCCTGATATCAGAGAAAATAGACTTTAACATAAAAACTATTAAAAGAGACAGAGAAGGGCACTATATAATGATTAAAGGATCTATCCAACAGGAAGACATTACTATTATAAATGTATACACACCTAATTACAGGGCGCATGGCTACCTGAAAGAATTACTAGAGGATTTAAAGGGAGATATAGATTCAAATACAATAGTAACAGGGGACTTCAACACCCCACTCTCACCAATGGACAGATCAACCAGACAGAAATCAACAAGGAAACAACAGAGCTAATAGACGCTATAGACCAAATAGACCTAATAGATATCTTCAGAACCTTCCACCCCACAGCCACAGAGTTCACATATTTCTCTCCAGTACATGGAACGTTCTCTAGGATTGACCATATGCTAGGCCATAAAGGGAGCCTCAACAAATTCAAGAAAATTGAAACTATACCATGCAGCTTCTCAGACCATCGCACAGTGAAACTCGAAATCAACAACCCAAGAATCTCTACACCATATGCAAATATATGGAGAATGGACATTCTCCTAAACAAACAGTGTGTCATCGAAGAAATTAAAAGAGAAAACAAAAGATTTATAGAAACAAATGAAAATGATAACACAACCTATCAAAACTGTGGGACGCAGTAAAAGCAGTGCTAAGAGGAAAGTTTATAGCAATTGGTGCCTACATCAGGAAGCTGGAAAGGAACCAAAAAATGAACTCTCCATGCACCTCAAGGATTTAGAAAAACAGCAGAAAATCAAGCCCAAATCCAAAAGGAGGAAAGAAATACTAAAGATCAGAGAAGAAATAAACAGAATTGAAACAAAAAAAAAATACAAAAGATCAACAAAACCAGGAGCTGGTTCTTTGAAAAAATAAACAAAATCGACACACCATTGGCCCAACTAACCAAAAAAAGGAGAGAGAAGACCCAAATCTGTAAAATCAAAGATAGTAATGGAAATGTAACAAGAGACGCAACAGAAATAAAAAGAATCATCAGAAACCACTGCAAAGAGATGTATGCTAACAAATTGGGGAACCTGGAAGAAATGGATAGATTCCTGGCCACATACAACCTTCCTAAACTGAGCCGTGAAGATATAGAAAATCTAAACAGACCCATAACCATGGAAGAAATTGAATCAGTAATAAATGCACTAGCGAAAAAGAAGAGCCCAGGACTGGATGGCTTCACCACCGAATAATACCAGACATTTAGAGAACAACTAACCCCAGTTCTTCTCAAGTTATTCAAAACAATTGGAAGGGAGGGAATCCTCCCAAATTCTTTCTACGAAGCGAATATCACCTTAATTCCTAAGCCCGGAAAAGAAACAACAGAGAAAGAAAACTACAGACCTATCTCCCTGATGAACATAGATGCAAAAATCCTCAACAAAATTCTGGCAAACCAAATCCAACTGCACATCAGAAAGATCATTCACCCAGACCAAGTGGGATTTATCCCTGGTATGCAGGGATGGTTCAATATTCTAAAGTCAGTCAATGTAATACATCACATTAGTAAATTGAGAAACAAAAATCATATGATTATGTCAATAGATGCAGAGAAAGCATTTGACAAAATACAACACGCTTTCCTGATGAAAACCCTAAGCAAATTGGGGTTAGAAGGAACATTCCTCAACACAATTAAGGCAGTCTATGATAAACCAATGGCCAGCATCATATTGAATGGGGAAAAGTTGGAGGCATTTCCATTGAAAACTGGCACCAGACAGGGATGCCCACTCTCACCATTGCTATTCAATATAGTCCTAAAAGTGTTAGCCAGAGCCATCAGGCAAGAAAAAGAAATTAAAGGGATACAAATGGGAAAGGAGGAAGTTAAACTATCCCTATTTGCAGATGACATGATACTATATATAGGGGACCCGATAAACTCCTATAAGAGACTACTGGAACTCGTAGAAGAGTTTGGTAAAGTAGCAGGATATAAAATCAACGCTCAGAAATCAACAGCCTTTGTATACACAGATAATGCCAGGGCTGAGGAAGAACTTCTAAGATCAATCCCATTCATGATAGCCACAAAAACAATAAAGTACCTTGGAATAAATTTAACCAAGGATGTCAAAGACCTCTATGATGAAAATTATAAAACGCTGAAGAAAGAAATAGAAGATGACACACAAAATGGAAAAACCTGCCATGCTCATGGATTGGAAGGATCAATATTATCAAAATGTCCATTCTCCCAAAAGCAATTTACAAGTTTAATGCAATACCAATCAAAATACCAAAGTCATTCTTCAAAGACCTAGAAAAAATGATGCTGAAATTCATATGGAGAAACAGGAGACCCAGAATAGCTAAAGCAATCCTTTACAATAAAAACAAGGCCGGAGGCATCACAATTCCAGACTTCAAGACATACTACAGGGCAGTTATAATCAAAACAGCCTGGTACGGTACAGAAACAGATGGATAGACCAATGGAACAGAATAGAAACACCGGAGATCAATCCAAACATCTATAACCAACTCATATTCGACAAAGGACCTAAAACCAACCCCTGGACAAGGACAGCCTCTTCAACAAATGGTGCTGGGAAAACTAGATGTCCACATGTCAAAGTATGAAGCAAGACCCCTACCTTACACCTTATACAAAAATCCACTCAATATGGATCAAAGAACTAGAGATGCACCACGACACCATGAAACTAATTGAGAGCATAGGGGAAACCCTTCAAGATATTGGAAAAGGCAAAGAATTCCTGGAGAAGACCCCAGAGGCATGGGTAATCAAAGATAAAATAAACAAATGGGATTACCTCAAATTGAAGAGTTTCTTTACAGCAAAGGAAACAGGAAATTGAAGAGGCAACCAACAGAATGGGAGATGTTATTCACAAACTACAAATCAGATAAAGGATTAACAACTAGAATCTATAAGATGACAGAATCAAAACAAACAACCCAATAAAAAATGGGCCAAGGACCTCAATAGACATTTTTCAAAAGAGGAAATCCAAACTACCAACAGACACATGAGCAAATGCTCAGGATCACTAGCCACCAGGGACATGCAAATCAAAACCACAATGATTTCACCTCATCCCGGTTAGAATGGCTCACATACAGAAATCAACTAACAACAGATGCTGGTGTGAAGAGATGGGAAAATGGCACACTAATCCACTGTTGGTGGGAATGCAAACTAGTAAAGCCACTGTGGAAGATAGTCTCGAGATTCCTCAGAAAGTTGAATATAGCCCTACTATACAACTCAGCCATCCCACTCCTTGGAATTTACCCAGAGGAAATTAAATTGGCAAACAAAAAAGCTCTCTGCACCTCAAAGTTTATTGCAGCTCAATTCACAATAACTAGGACATGGAATCAACTTAAATTCCCATCAACAGAAGACTGGATAAAGAAATAATGGGATATGTACTCTATAAAATACTACACAGTGGTAAAAAAAAATGAAATCCAGTCATTTGCAACATAATGGAGGAATCTGGAAAACATCATTCTGAATGAAATAAGCCAGTCCCCAGTCCCAAAAGGACAAATATATGTTCTCCCTGATCTGTGACAGCTAACAGCACCTAAAAGGAAACTTATAGAAGTGAAACTGACACTATGAGAAACAATGACTTGATCAGCCCTTGTCCTGACTGATGAGAAAGAGCTTACTATTTTATTCTTTTTAGTATTTTTTTGTTCTACTTAATATCATTGGTTGAACTTTTTAATTAACACACATTTAATCTTAGGTGTTTAACTTTAACTGAAAATTGATCCCTGTTAAATATAAGAGAGGGAGGAGACGTACAGTTTGGCACATGCTCACTTGGACTTACCCCTAATGGTAGAACTAGAAACATACCATGGGACTCCAAATCCCATTAAGTTGGCATGTACCAATGCCATCTTACTAGTTAAAGTGATCAGTTTAAGTTCATAATTGTTCATAAAGATAGGATTAAGTGTCAAAGGATCACATAAACAAGACCAATGTCTGCTAATAATAATTGATATAATTAAAAAGGAGAGAACAACACAACATGGAAAGCAGGATACACAGCAGACTCGTAGAATGGCAGATGCCCTAAACAGCACTCTGGCCTCAGAATCAGCCCTTAAGGCATTTGGATCTGGCTAAAAATCCCATGAGAGTTTCTCAGGCATGGAAACCAAAACACTGTGGCAAAGAATGACCTAAATGAAAGATCTCTGTGAGATGCCAGTGGAAAAAACGGCCATCAGAGAAGGAAGTACCTTTCTTTGAAGGAAGGAGAGAACTTCCACTTTGTTTATAGCCTGGTCTAAATAAGGTCAGAGTTTGTGAACTCAAGAGGCTTCCATAGCCTTGGCAGCTCATGACAAGAGCCTTGGGTGATTACTGACATCATAAATAAGAGTGTCAATTGTTAACAACATGAGTCACCATGCACTTACTCCCCATGTAGGATCTCTGTCCTTAATGAGTTGTACTATGTGAATTAATGGTAAAACTTGTCTTCAAACAGTACTTTACACTTTGTTTCTGTGTGGGTGCAATCTGTTGAAATCTTTACTTAGCATATACCAAGTTGAACTTCTGTATATAAAGATAATTTAAAAAGAATCTTTTTATTTGTTGGACATTGTTGCTAGTGGTGTCTTAAGCCTATGATTACAAGGTGGACTTAAATTATGCCTTTGCAAAATTGAAGGACAAGAAAAAAAGAAAGGAAGGAAGGAGATGGATCAAGGGAGGGAAAGAGAGGGGGAAGGCAAGTGTGGTTGTCTGGTCACAGTCCAGGAAATACAAGAAACCTCTTCTCTTTATATTAATAAAATCTAAAGCAGTGAAAAATCTAAAACATAAGTAAAACTCAGGGGAGCTGCCCAGAGCACACACACCACCCCACCTGCAGTGAGGGTCCCATCCTGGCCCTCCTCCCACCCCCTGCCTCCCTCACCACAGGTGCACACAGCACGGCTCACTGCAGCCCTCGGCTCATCCCCCAGAACCTGCATGGGATGCCGCAGTCTTAGCCACACCTCTTTGTCTTCAGTCTGCTCCTCTCTCTCTCTCTAACTCACACATACACACACACACACACACACAAACACACACACACCCATGTTCAAACATTCCATTGTAGAGAGAAACTTGTAAAAGGGGCAGGCAGGTGAGGGCTTACCTTGGAGTACAAGGAGTTTTCTGAGCCAGTGTTTGAAGTGGAGCTCCAACTGGTGGGCAGCTCCCTAGATGTGACCCTGCTGGGGGTTGGGAGGGGGGAGGGAACACCCATTGGCCTACCTTCTCTGCATCCCTTCCCATGGAGCCACCCACACCACACAGAGCTGAGGACATAATTCCCAGTGTGCATGTCAAGCCAGAGAGACATGCAGTACAAGCCCACAGCCCCATGCTGGAGTGCCTGGGGGTTTGGGTTCCCACTCTGCTTCCTGCATAGCCCTGGGAGGCAGGAGTGCACAGGTGGCTCAAACCCATGAGTCCCTGCCACTCACGAGGGAGACTCAGATTGGGTTTCTGGCTCCAGGCTGCAGACTGGTGGAGGCCCAGGTTTGTTGTGGGAATTTGAGGAGTGAAACCATAACTGGAATCTGCTTGTTCTCTAATAAGTAAAACTCCTGGGGCCAGCGCTGTGGCATAACAGGTAAAGCTGCTGCCTGCAGTGCTGGCATTCCATATGGGTGCTGGTTCATGTCCTGGCTGCTCCAGTTCTGATCCAGCTTTCTGCTGTGGCCTGGGAAAGCAGTAGAATATGGCCCAAGTGCTTGGGCCCCTGCACTCGTGTGGGAGACCTGGAAGAAGCTCTTGGCTCCTGGCTTTGGATCAGCTCAGCTCTGACCGATGTGGCCAATTGAGGAGTGAACCATTGGGTGAAGATCTCTCTCTGCCTCTCCTTCTCTCTCTATGTAACTCTGACTTCCAAATAAGTCTTTAAAAAAAACTCCTAAAAATGTGCATAGCATGATTATACTTTTATAAAACAAATATATATATATATATATATATAGGTAAATAGATATTTAGATCATGCACAAAACTATTCAAAGGATTTTTTTTTTTTGGTTTGTTGTGTTTTCTGTCACCCAACTGTTTGAGAATGACCCCTCCTAGATGGGCTGCTTTCCAAAGTCTTTGAATCAGGCAGGAGAGCCCATCCCAGGGGTTACAACTCACCTGGATAGAAGAGCCCATCCCAGGGGTTACAACTCACCCAGATAGAAGAGCCCATCCCAGGGGTTACAACTCACCCGGATAGAAGAGCCCATCCCAGGGGTTACAACACACTAGAAAACGAGTGCCTCCAGTGGTCACCTTTGTCCTACAGGGGGTCAATGAGAATGGAGTCCCTGACATTGGTGCTTTCTTTGTCACATGAAATGCCAAGTGGGTTAGGGTCGGTTCTGAGCTAAGGGTCCCCCAGGGCTCAGGGCCCCACAGGTGAGCTCTCACTGGGGCATGGCATGCTCTCCTCTTTTTCTGTGTGAGATCCCGAGGGCAGCTCTGTGGTGTTTACCCCGAGAGCGGCAAGCGTGGTTGCCAGGATCCACCTGTGTAGGTGTCTCCCCCGAGAAGTCCTCCTGTGGAGCACACACCACACACATCACACATCATACACACTACACATACACCATACACCACATACATACCATACATTATGTACCATACACATCACACAGCATACACACACATCATACACACTATACACACCATATACCACACACACACCATACACACCACACGCCATACACACCACACACACACCATACACATCACACACCATACATGCTACACACACACTATACACACCATACACCACATATACACCATACATCACACACCAGACAGCATACACACACACCATACACACTGAACACACCATATACCACACACACCACACACACACCATACACATCACACACCATACACACTACACACACACCATACACACTGTACACACCATACATCACATATACACCATATATCACACACCATACACACCACACACCATATACACACCACACACACACACACCATATGCATCACATACCATACACACTATACATACACACAGTACACACAATACACCCCATACACCACACACACACACTGTACATACCACACACACACACCATACACACCATATACTATACACAACACCATACACACCACACACACACCATACACACATACACTACACACCATATACCACACACACACTACACACATCACACACCGTACACACTACACACAACACCATACACACCATACATGGCACACACACTGCAAACATCACACACCATACATACTACACATACATCATACACCACACATACACTACAAACCATATACCATACACCACACACCAGACACCACACACACCACACACACACCATACACATATCACACACCATATACCATATACACACCACACACATACAAACCATACACCATGCACACACCACACATACACACTACACACCACACATACCACACACCAGATTCCACACACATACACCACACAGCAGACACATCTACACCAATCTACATGTGTATGTATCCCATACACACACACCATACACACACACACCCAGGTACCAGACACATCTATCACACACACACAACACATTCACTACACACAGAGCTACCACATATACCCATACCTCCATCACACACATACCACTTCCCCATTATACACACACCACACCCCATAAACACACAGCACACACATACACATACACACTACACACCATCACAGTACACAAGCACACATGTGTGCACTGCATGGTTCTTCAGGCCTCAGAACCCCTCTTGCTGATGTCACACTGCATCCTGGCTGGGGGCCTCCAGCCCCTCCCTCCCCCTGCCTGGCCAGAGGCCACCTCTGGCAGGCTCTCCGGCTGCCTGGCCTCCACCCTGGATGCCGCCCTGGCTCACAGCATGCTCGCTCCTCTACAGCCTTCTCAGGGCCTCTGATCTGTAGTTCTAGAAGTTTCCCAAGGGTGGGCGTTCGGGTCCAGAGATTATGATGCCCAGGCATCCCATGCTGGATGGTGGAGTGCTTGGTTGAAGTCCAGGCTCCACTTTTGATTCCAGCTTCCTGGTAGTGCAGATCCCCTAAGTGACAGGTGGTCTGGGCCACCCCCATCAGGGACCTGGATTGCATTGCCAGCTCCTGGCTTCAGCCTGGCCCTGTCCTGGATGGCACAGACATCTGTGAAGTGAACTGGCAGATGGGACGTCTCTGTCTCTTGCTGCTCTCATATAAACCTATTTTAAAAGATCTGGTTCCCGTTTGTGGGTCTCTCAGTAGTGCCCCCCCCCGAAGCTGCCTGCAGCCAGGCGATGTGCTGTGTCCAGCTCTGCTGCCCAGGGCCCGCAGTGGCTGGGGTCTGCTGTCCACTGGGCCTGTGACTCTGAGAAGCCTGCATGCAGCTGTACACATCCACACCTGCCCGTGCCCGTCTGCACACTGCACACTGCTACACACCTCTGGGTGCACACCATTCACACACAGGCACAACTGCCAAACACACACAAGACTCCCCATCCTGTACGCGTGCCTGTGCACACACCCCCATCTGCCAAACCACAGCATGGACCAGGGTGAACCCTGACAAGGCTTGGAGCTTGGCAGAGCCGTCTGTGGCTTGGGTGAAGGCCCCAGATCAATGAGATTAGCAGCCACCTGAGGACCCTGGCACTGCCAAAGCCGGGGGCAGAAGCCGGCAATGGAGGACACGCAGTATCTCCCCATCTGCAGCGAATCACTGGGGACCTGCAGACCGGGAGGTGGATGGGGTGTTGGGGGAGGGGGGTTATGGACCCTGTCTCAGGCACCTGCCTGTTTCCTCATCTGTGACATAAGGGCCAATGGGTGGTGATCTAGTCCCCCGGGAGGCACAGCTGTCAGCTTCGTGTCCTGCCTACCACCCGACCTTGGGCCCCATGACTGCTGCCCCCTGCCCCAGCCTTGCCCCAGCCCCAGGGATCCAGGTCCAGCCAGGGCTGGCACCTGCTCCCTCCCTGCTCCCTGTGCAGTCTGAGATGAGGCTCTGTGTACTGGTGGCCCCTTCTGGCCTCGATATCTCATTGCTGCCATGACAAAAGCCACCTTTGGTGACCAGGGAGAGGGCCAGGTGTCAGAGGGCTGAGCTCAGCTCCACAGCAGGCTCAAGGGGACCTGGGGGAGGGGGCAGCACACACAGAAGCAGTGGAAGGTGCAAGCACCCGGTTCTGGACAGCACCGCCCCCTCCCTACCAGGGCACTCAGATCACAGCCAGCCAGGGAGGCTCCTTCCCTAGAGAGCCTGCAGCTCAGGCTTCCCAGGGCTCCTACAGCAGATGAGCCAAGGGTCCCAGGCACCATCAGCCTGAGGCAGGGCACTGGGCCAGAGCCCACCCTGTGCAGGCCCAAGATGCCCCCGACCCCCAAACAGGCCCATTGCAGACAAGCAGCAGGGCTGTTAAAAGGGTTTGCTGCAACCCATGACCAAGCCACTAGGCATCTGGGGGACAAGAGGGCCAGTGGCCGGGCAGCCCAGGGGTGCAGGGGTGGGAGCCGCACCAGAGCACCCCAAGTGCACAGGTGGTGGCAGAGCAGACGCTGGCTGTTCTCGCCTTCAGGAAATCGTCTCCCTTAGGGACATCTCTACTTCCTGGAGATGGTTCAGGACCTGCTCACCATGTAAATGTCAGGACACAGCCACGAGGAAGACGGCCAGCAGGCGGGGACCCTGGCCCAGCAGGAAGCAGGAGCAGCAGCTTTAAAATGAGCAGTGCTGTCGCCCACATCAGGGGTCAACCCACACAGGTTCGGGCAGCCGTGTGGCACTGCTCCGTGCCGTCCTCCAGGGGGCATCTGAAGCTTCTGAGCACCTGCTCAGTTCAGCTCCACACACACACACACACACACACACACGCACCCCGGCCCGAGATCCCGATGATGCTCTAACTCGCTGATGTCTCCACCGAAGGTGTGGAAGGCTGACACCCCAAATGCTGGGGTGGGGGGCTGGGCTGTGGGCAGCGCCCTGGCTGCAGCGCTGGACTGGATAAGGGCCCTTGGAGAGGTTCCCAATGGATGCCAGTAGAAAGGGCACAAAACTGTTCAGCCTGTGAAGGAAGGATCACGGAGCAGCTATGGCCATGGGGAGCAGAAGAGGAGTTTGTTACAAGGGCTGGGGAAGGGGCACACCACTGGCCGGGCAGCTCAGGGGTGCAGGGGCTCACTGGTTCCCTGGCACTTCATGAGCAGCACGGCCCAGGAGGGCCTCTCCCACGACCCCTGAGCCAGCCTGGCCAACCATTCATTCAACCAGCCAGAGTCTCTTGTAGGTTTTTTTTTTAAATATTTATTTAGTTATTTGAAAGTCAGAGTTACACATAGAGAAGGAGAGACAGAGAGAAAGAGAGAGAAAGAGAGAGAGAGAGAGAGAGAGAGAGAGAGAGAGAGAGAGAGAGAGAACTATTCCATCTGTTGGTTCACTCCCCAATTGGCTGCAATGGCCACAGTTGCACTGATACGAAGCCAGGAGCCAGGAGCTTCTTCGGAGTCTCCCACATGGGTGCAGGGGCCCAAGGACTTGGGCCATCTTCTACTCCTTTCTGAGGCCACAGCAGAGCTGGATTGGAAGAGGAGCTGCCAGGACTTGAACCAGTACCCATATGGGATGCCGGCACTGCAGGTGACAGCTTTACCCACTATGCCACAGTGCTGGCCCCCTTGTAGGTCTGGGCTGGGGGACCTGTGGCACTGGCCAGAGCCCAGGCCTTCCTTTTTGCTGCCAGCACTCTGAGCAGTGGCCTTGGCCACACAGGGTATGTGGCATCCACACATTTGAACCTCAAACATGTGCTCAGCAGTGAAACAAGAAGGGCACCTGTTCCGTGAGCCCACTGGTGCACAGTGCCCAAGGCAGCAAGTCCACAGGTAGAGGACGGGGCTGATGAGTGCCAGGAATTCACAAGGGTTGCAGGGGTGGGACTAGGGGGATGAATGCCAATGGGCTTGGGGCTTCCTTTTAGAGAAGAAAGTTCTGGAACTTGAAAGAGGTGGTGGCTGCACCGGCGCTGTGGCTCACTAGGCTAATCCTCCGCCTTGTGGCGGGTTCTAGTCACAGTTGGGGTGCCGGATTCTGTCTCGGTTGCCCCATTTCCAGGCCAGCTCTCTGCTGTGGCCAGGGAGTACAGTGGAGGATGGCCCAAGTACTTGGGCCCTGCACCCCATGGGAGACCAGGAGAAGTACCTGGCTCCTGCCATCAGATCAGCGCAGTGTGTTGGCCGCAGTGCGCCGGCCACGGCGGCCACTGGAGGGTGAACCAATGGCAAAGGAAGACGTTTCTCTCTCTCACTGTCCACTCTGCCTGTCCAAAAAAAAAAAAGGTGGTGGCTGCACAGCACTGTGAAGGCACCAAATGGCAATGGATGTAAAAGAGTGATCAGGGGCCGGCACTATGGCTTAGTGGGTGGAGCCACCACAGGCAACGCTGACATCCCATATGGGCGCTGGTTGAGTCCCCACTGCTCCACTTCCGACCCACCTCTCTGCTATGGCCTGGGAAAACAGTGGAAGATGACCCAATCCTTGAGCCTCTGTAATCACATGGGAGACTCAGAAGAAGCTCCTGGCTCCTAGCTTCAGATCGGTGCAGCTCCTGCCATTGCAGCCATTTGGGGAGTAAACCAGTGGATAGAGATCTCTCTCTCTCTGTAACTCTGCCTTTAAATAAATAAAATTAAAAAAAAAATCAAAGGTTGATTTTATGCCATGTGAAACTATCAAAATGGTCTTTTTTTTTTTTTAAGAAAAGGCACGCACTGTGTCTGATGAGCTCTTTGCTTCCACCTTGAGCAGCAGGGTGGGTTGGGGGGGATGGGCATAGTCTGTTCAGGGCCATCAAACGCCCCATGTGGCCACTGTACTGCCAGGCCCTGGAGTAGGGTTCTCCAAGTCACAGCATCTCCAAGGGAGACCAGGCCCACGGTCGCCACCTTCTGCTGTCTGGACCACCCATGACCCATCTGACCACACCTGATGGTGTCCTAAGGTGGAGCCTGAGGCAGCCAGGAGGATCTGGGCTCGGGCCTTGTTCCATGCTGCTAGGCTGTGCACAGAGTACCCGGCGCCCACGTGCTGAGTGCCCAGAACTCATGGCCGTGTCACAGGCAGGCTTTGGGGAGGGCACTTCTGTCCTGCCTTCTGAGCCCCGTGGGACTGCAGGCCAGGCCCCACTGTCCGGCCTTCCCAGTAGCTGGGCTGCTGGCCTGGGAGAAGCCTGGGGACCAGCCATGGGAGTGAGCAGGTGGCAGCATCGGGGGCCAGGACTGTGGCTACAGCTCCCCACAACCCCTTAGCCCCCGGGGGTGTGGGCCCCTTCCCCAGCCCCTGTAACAAACTCCTCTTTGGCTCCCCTTGGCCATAGCTTCTCCATGATCCTTCCTTCACAGGCTGAAAAGTTTTGTGCCCTTTCTACTGGCATCCATTGGGAACCTCTCCGAGGGCCCTTATCCAGTCCAGCACTGCAGCCAGGGCGCTGCCTACTGCTCAGCCCCCCACTCCCAGCCCAGGGAGCGGGATGTCCTCTCACTGGTTCCCTGGCACTTCTAGGGTGCTCTCTCATCTTCAGCCACCCAGAACCTGCCCCGCATCGCTCCCATGCCCTGCTTGGTTGGTTAAAACAACATGGCCCCAAGGATAATGCAATTGAAAGCATGGGGCTTGCGAACTCTGCCTGAAGAAGGATCCACACCTACAGTAGGGCACACAGGTGAGCACGTGGAAGGAGCAGTGGGCGTGCCTGGTGCCCCACACTGTGGCTGAGGCCTCCCAGCCAGGCACCCTCCAGTGCTGGGCCCACCCCTCCCCAGCACACAGCCCTGCCTGCCCAGGGAACAAGCATCTCCCAACAACACCACCTGGACATCAGGGTTTACGAGAGGGTCACCGCAGTGCTGACAGTGAGGACCAGGAGACCCCGCACTCAGCCTGCAGGGGGCCTCTGCTATCAAGGGGTAGCTCCCTCTTCACCCTTTTCCCTGTGGGATAGGAGCTGGTCAGCCCTGGGGCCTCTGGGCTCAGGATGCCAAGTGCTCTGTGAGCTGCGTTGGATGAAAAGTATCCGAGCTTGGAGGCCTGGGTGACAGAGTGGGAGTGGGCACGGGGGTAAGGGAGGCCTCCAGGGCAGGGGCAGCAAACACCCAGAGCCCTTTGCACAAGCCACACCCCACAGTCAGACCTGACGCATTTACACTGTGGAGAGTTTCGGCTGCAGAACCAGGGAGCAGACTGGTGTGGACCTCCCCTCATAAGCAACAAGAAAATGCCCAGCACAGGCCTGTGGCAGGTTCCGGCCATGGCCAAGGCCACAAAGGGAACCCAGCAGAGAGGCAGAAAAGAAAGCCAGGAACTGCACTCACTCCTCTGTCTCAGTCAAACCCCTCCAGCCTGTCCCCAGCCTGTGAGAAGGCACAAGCTGGCTATGACAAGCCAGGAGCTCACACTTGGCTCATGACTCACGTCCCATCCCTGAGGGGCATCTGGCCAGGCCCTCAGGCTCTGCCTGTGCCCGACAGCAAGGAGGGACCTCAGAACCCATCCCTATTCGATGAGAGCTATTTATTTATTTATTTTATATTTTTTGACAGGCAGAGTGGACAGTGAGAGAGAGACAGAGAGAAAGGTCTTTCTTTGCCATTGGTTCACCTTCCAATGGCCACTGTGGATGGCACGCTGCGGCCGGCACACCACGCTGATTCAAAGGCAGGATCCAGGTGCTTATCCTGGTCTCCCATGGGGTACAGGGCCCAAGCACTTGGGCCATCCTCCACTGCACTCCCTGGCCACAGCAGAGAGCTGGCCTGGAAACTTTAATAAAAATCCCTGTCTTGGGTCAGCACCATGGCTCACTTGGCTAATCCTCCACCTGTGGCACCAGCACCCTTGGTTCTAGTCCCAGTTGGGGCGACGGGTACTAGTCCCGGTTGCTCCTCTTTCAGTCCAGCTCTCTGATGTGGCCTGGGAGGGCAGCAGAGGATGGCCCAAGTGCTTGAGTCACTGCACCGCAAGGGAGACTGGGAGAAAGTACCCGGATCCTGGCTTCAGATCGGTGCAGTGCAGGCCATAGTGGCCATTAGGGGAGCGAACCAACAGAAGGAAGACCTTTCTCTCTGTCTCTCTCTCACTGTCTATCTCTCTCTCTCTCTCTCTCTCTCTCACTGTCTAACTGTCTGGCAAAAAAAAAAAAATCCTTCTGTCTTGGGGCTGGCGCCGTGGCATAGCAGGCAAAGCCTCCACCTGCAGTGCCTGCATCCCTTATGGGTGCCGGTTCCAGTCTCAGCTGCTCCACTTCTGATCCAGCTCTCTGCTATGACCTGGGAAAGCAGTAGAAGATGGCCCAAGTGCTTGAGCCCCTACACCCAAGTGTTCCCACCCCAGCCTGAGGCTGCAGGTCCCGGGGCACGTTGGGGGCTGGGGTCTTGGGAAAGTCCAGCATGGTCAATGAGGGGCTCCCTGCACTTTGGCTGCACCACACTGAAGCCCGGCTTTCCTCCTGGAGTTTGGATTTGTGCATGCCCAGCCCTCGGGAGAAGCCCTGGACACCACAGCTCCCACAAGGGTCCCTGGCTGATGTTTCACTCGTGGGGGTCACAGCTTGGGATGGGGAGCACCTGTGACCCTTTGGGAGGAGAGGGGATGCCCCTGGACAATGGGGCCTGTTGTCCTCGAGTCAACCCGTGCACTTCCCTCCCTGCCCATCCTGTTTGGCTCCTCCCACTGTGATACACCTTAGCCAGGAGTCCTCCTTAGCAAACCACTGAGCCTGGGAGAAAGGGGCGGCTGCAGGGATCTCCATCCACACGGCTGAGAAAAGGAAGCCAAGGGAAAGATGACACTGTGGTGATTGCACCAATAGAAACAGCCTGGAAACACCCCCAACCAAAGGGAAGACAGCATGACATGGCAAAGCAAGCCTCACTCTTTTATTTATTTATTTATTTTAACTTATTTGAGAGGTAGAGTTATATATATAGAGAGAGAAACGAGTATCTTCCAACCGTTGGTTCGCTCCCCAAATGTCTGCAGTGGCTGGAGCTGCGCTAATCCAAAACCAGGAGCCAGGAGCTTCTTCCAGGTCTCCCACGTGGGTGCAGGGGTCCAAGCCCTTGGGCAGTCTTCTACTGCTCTCCCAGGCCATAACAGAGAGCTGGATTGGTAGTGGAGAAGCCAGGACTTGAATCAGCACCCATGTGGGATGCTTAGCCTGCTACACCACAGCACCGGCCCCTAATCTTTTGCTTTTTAAAAATAGCCTCACAGGCAGGCAGTGTTTGGCAATGGTTGAGTTGCCGCCTCCCATATGGGAGTGCCTGGTCTGAGTCCCAGCTCCTCAACTTCTGATCCTACTTCCTGCTAATGCGCACCCTGGAAGGCTCAAATGCTAGGGCCCCTGCCTACACAGAGGAGACTCAGACTGAGCTGCTGGCTCCTGGCTTTGCCCTGGCTGTTGCAGCCATCTGGGGAATGCACCAGTGGACGGCAGATCTCTGCCTTTCAAATAAAATGGACTAACAACGAAAAGCTTCACCAAACCTGCGTGAAGGTGCTGGGTGGCAGGAGGTGGGGTGGGGGTGAGGATTTCTCAGCCTCAGCACAGCAGGACATGGGGCAGGGTATCTAGAACCACCACCCTCGTGACAACCGAAACTCACTGCAGTCATTGCCTCGTGTCCCCGGGCAGCAACAGGACGGAGGAGACACTGCAAAACCCTAGCTCACGGGAATCGGAGATGGCTGCTAGGCATCAGAGCAGCACACGGGGGATCTGGAAGGAGGAGACCTTTCCCAACGGTCGCCCTGGCAGCGACTCCCCCTGGGCAAGTGGGCACTGACCCAGCCACACAGCCAGCAGGGCCCACAAGCCCCCTCCCCCCACTGTACAGGTGCACCCCAAGTCACAGTGCAGACACAGCTAAGCCACCTGCAGGCTCAATAGAGGGTTGTTCCGGCCTGCCTGGAAATGCGTGACCCAAGAGGGGCCCTGTTCCCACACCTGGCACTGCCCCCAGGTGGTTTTACCAGGTGCTTCTGATGGACTGGCCCTGGATGCAGTTCCTTCCCACATGCCATTGATTTATTAGTGTGGCTCCTGGGACATGGGAACCCACGCCATTTCTATCTGGGGGCACCCAGCACCACAGGTGCAGGGCAGGGAAAGTGCCTCGTGTGACTCACCTGGAGCACCCAGCAGCGAGATGACCTCGGGGTACAGGGTCTCCTGGAGGGGAAGCCCAGAGCACCCCCCCAATCTGTGGACAAATGAGACAGACACGCGTGAAGCTTCTGTGAACACCAGGTGAGAAAGAGGCAGAAGAGGTGCCCTCAATACCGGCTGCAAAACCCCTGATGATTTATTTGCCAGGGTGAGTCCAGACCTTGTCAAGGGACAAGGGGACCACACCTGGCTCACTGCTGTGGCCAAAGGAGCCCAGGGATCCAAGCACACAAACTCTGCACAGACCAGCCACCCCCTCTTAACATCTCAGGGAGGTGACCCAGTGCAGTGTCATGTGACAGAATTCACAGAGGTGTGAGGCAGAAACCCCAGCCCCAGGCCCCCCCCTCTGGTAAGTGGTGTTCCCAGCCAGGTGAGCCCACAGCCACCCAAGGTACCCTCTGGCTCAGTGCTCCACCTTTGGGTCATGCCATGGGGTGAGGTCTCCCAAAGTCCCCAGGGGCCCCAGGACTGAAAACCACACCTGCTGATACCACCTTGCAGCCTGGGGCCTGCACACTGCCCTGGCCTGGGACAGCCCTGCTCCCTGTCGCCCCTGCCTAAGCACAGGCACCCACTGGGGGAAAGGAGGAGGGTCACTGCTGTGGAATTTCTGTTGGGAGATTTGGAAGACTGTGTCATGTGTGTGTGTGTGTGTGTGTGCATGCAAGCACGCGCGTGTGTGTGTGAACTACTAGTTCACCTCATCTATAAGAAATCTGATCAGCTCCTCCATCAAATGATGCAGGCAGTGTTTCTCGGCTCATCCGTCCCAAAGGCAGAACCCATCTGCCCCCAACAATCCTCCCATCAGGCAACAGGACCTGGGTGAAGAGAGATGGGGCTGAACCAAGAGGAGCAGGAGGTGAAGGGGCCCGACCTCGGGCTGTACCTAGCTTTTCAGTTCCAATAGGGTGGCACCCAAGCAACCTGCTCATCTCACTGGCCCTCACCTGTGTGCGCAGGACAACTCTAGGACTGTACCAGGCACCACCCCCCAGCGCCAGCACCACCTGTGGTGCTAGGGCCTCCTTCTCCACCACCAGCCAGTGCCCCGCAGCTGCCGTGCCCACCGCGTCCAGCAGCAGGAGGTGGCGCCCCCGCCCCCACGACCCCGACTTCTCCTCTAGCCGCGGCTCCCCCAGGCCACGTCTGTCATCTTTCAGCAGCCTTCGGTGCACCTGGGAGAGAGTGGCCAGCGGAGGGTGAGAGTCCAGCAGTATCCTTGTCCAAAGTCCCGAAGGACTTGGTGTGAGGACTCTACCGTGGCTGGAGCTCCCCTACTCCCACTCACCATGAGCTCCAGGGAGCCGTCCCACAGGCTGCTGCCCCCCTGTGAGCAGTCTGTCAGCACCATCAGCTGCTTCTTCCTGTCCTGGGTGAGGGTTGGGGCAGAGTGAGCATGAGGGCAGGGTGGAGAGCCAGCCACAGTCCCAGGCACCACAGAGATGCTGCCAGTGAGGGGCGCTCCCCATTCTGTACCCAGGGAGGCACGGGGTGAGGAAGGGTACCGTGATGTAAATTCGAGTGTTGACTGGTCAGGCTGGGAGACCGGCTCCCTCACTCTGCTCTCTCCCTTCTTCCTCTCCCTCCCACATTCACACCATCAGCCAGTGCCCCCATCCCTGGGCCCCACCAATCACCACTGCCCTGCGGGTGCCCTGCATCCCCGTCACCTCCTCTTCAGGATCTCCCGGCCATTGTTGTCCGTGTAGAAGTAGCCCTTGGTGTCCAGTGGCGTGTCGAAGTGACTGATCGCTTC
This sequence comes from Oryctolagus cuniculus, assembly GCF_964237555.1. Classification (NCBI taxonomy): domain Eukaryota; kingdom Metazoa; phylum Chordata; class Mammalia; order Lagomorpha; family Leporidae; genus Oryctolagus; species Oryctolagus cuniculus. The sequence continues at coordinate 63,773,416 of NC_091447.1, read as the reverse complement.
CTTTTCCCACTTGTCACTGTACCCAACGGGACAAAAAGGTCGTGAGCCTCATCTAAACTCACTCTGGGCAGTGGTGTTGGGGGCAGCGGCTAAGACGCCAGTTGGGACGCCACCACCCGTATCACAGTGCCCAGGCCTGAGTCGCAGCTGTGCTCCTGCTTCCTGCCTCTGTTGATGCAGACCCCGAGAGACAGGAAGTGACAGTGACAGCCCTGCCACCCCCACGGGGGACCAGGTTGAATTCCTAGCTCCCAACTTGCACCCAGCCTAGCTCTATTTCTTTGAGACATCTGGGGAAGGGTTCTCTGGGATGAAGGTCTCCGTGTGGAGGTGTGACAACTCCCGGGATGGCTGATGATGGAGACAGACTCTCTGTCATGCACCAGACAGCAGAAAGGTGTAAAATATCACTCCTGGAATCAGACCAACATTCCCATGAAGTTATAGCTCCCTGTTCTGCTCCTTAGGTGCAGTTCCCATTTCCCTCCAGGTGCTCTGACCTGTAAGCACCCAGTTTCCCTGTGGGAGCACTGTCTCGGGCAGCAAGAAATTTCCCAGTTGATTATCTGTTCCTAAGAGGCCACCAGGTTTGAAGTCAAGTGCACTTAGTCTGATTATTCTTTCTCTGTGAATTTTCCTTCCTCCCAGAGGTCAAAGCACTCAGCAATTATCTGAGTCAATGTTTTCTCCAGAATACAACAGGACTGTCTTGAAGTGGTCCCTAGAGTCTTCAGACCAAGAGCTTAGCTGAGGATACGGCTGTAGATGTCTCCAGAAAATTGGCTTTTCCTGCTTCAAGAAGAGGAAAACTGTTTCTCTGCTGTAAATCTAGGGGCTCCTCACTTGTTATGAATTAGAAATTTTATTACAAGTTAAGAGTTGTCGGGCCGGCGCAGTGACTCACTTGGTTAATCCTCCACCTGCGGTGCCGGTGTCTCATATGGACGCCGGGTTCTAGGCCTGGTTGCTCCTCTTCCAGTCCAGCTCTCTGCTGTGACCTGGGAAGGCCATGGAGGATGGCCCAAATGCTTGGGCCCCTGCACCCGCAAGGGAGACCAGGAGGAAGCACCTGGCTCCTGGATTCAAATCGGTGTAGTTCCAGCCATAGTGGCCATTTGGGGAGTGAACCAACGGAAAGATCTTTCTCTCTCTCTCACTGTCTAACTCTATCTGTCAAATAAAATAAAAAAAGAGTTGCCATTTCATTTTCAGTATGTTTGCTAATTAAGAGGTACATGTATTAATATTATTTTAACTGGCAATTTATATATATATATTTATTTGTTTAAGATTTTATTTTATTTATTTGAAAAAGTTAGAGAGAGGTAGAGCCAGAGAGAGAGAGAGGTCTTTCATCCACCGGTTCAATCCCCAAATGGCCACAATGGCCAGAGCTGAGCTGATCTGAAGGCAGAAGCCAGGAGCCAGGAGCCAGGAGGTTCTTCCAGATCTCCCACAAAGGTGCAAGGTCACAAGGACTTGGGCCATCTTCTACTGCTTTCCCAGGCCACAGAAAAGAGCTCCATCGAATACAGAGCAGCCAGAACTTGAACTGGCACCCATATGGGATGCCAGCGCTGCAGGCTGGGTCTTTAACCAATTGCACCACTGTGCTGGCCCCCTTAATTCACAATTTTTGGAGGATTCAGTAACATTTAGGTGCATTTACATATTGCATTATGATCAAATCAGGGTAATTAGCATGCCAATCACCTTAAACACTGATCATTTCTTTGAGTTGGTACCATTCAGAATCTTTGCTTCTATTTTGAGATATCCAGTACATTTTTGTTAACCATGGTCACCTTACTGTATGGTCAGAACCAGAGCTTATTCATTTTGTCCATCAAAAACCTTGTACCCACTGACCAACCACTGTCTGCTCTTCCCTTCCGCTAACCATTGTCCCCTTGTTGACTTCTATGAAATCAACTTTGTAAGATTCTATGAGTGAGTCCTAGTATTTTCCTTCTGTGCATGGCTTATTGCATTTACAACAATGTCCTCCAAGTGCATCCATGAAGTCTGAAATAACAATGTCATTCTTTTTGTGTGAATAGTATTCCATTGTGTGTGTATGTATATCACTTAAAATTTTTATTTATTTATATTTATCTGAAAAGCAGAGAGATACATGCAGAAAAAAGAGGCTTAGTTCCTAAATGCACACTATAGCTGGGCTTGACCTGCCTAAAGCTGGGAGTCCAGAACCCAATCTCTGTCTTCCTTATGGGAAGAAGGACCCCATGCATTCAAGCTTATTCCCTGGTTGTGCATGACCAGTAAGAGAATTGGGAGCAGAGCTGAACATTACACCCAAACTCTGATAATTGACACAGGCATCTCAAGGGGCATGTTAGCCAGTGCACCAAATGCCTGCCTCCTTACATCCCCTCACGTATTCCTCTGTGTTTCCCCTAATCAACATATCCCCAATTCCTTGAGAAAAATTTCTTTCTTCCTCTTGGAGATGTGAATATCCTATAAATTTTTCTCTAAAGGTTCATCATCATATCAGCCATACCAATCTGACTCCTTCTACTTGCAAAGGCACAGCTCAGATCCCACTGTCATCTCAGACTGGTAGACTATATAGTGTTCCAGTGACATGTGGTTCAAGTCACAGTTATCAAGTCTTCGTGCTTGTCCATATTTTTTATGTGTATGGGTGTATGTGTGTCATGTTCACATGTATGTTTAGGTCCCTATGTGTGTTCACATGGTGCCAGATTGATTGGAATAAGTGCACACCCCAAAGTTAAATAGCATCTACCCTCAGACTTTTCACAGTTCCTATGATTTGGGAAAATTTTTAGTGAACAAGACTTGTTTGATACATTCTGTTTAATGATAGAGAGGGGTGTCTTGGATTAGCAGAACATGCATATATTTAACTTTAGGCTTCTTTCATAAATGACGACCTCACATACACATGCTGTTAACATGGTCAACAGGAAAAGAATGTGAGGGGATTTCTAGCTAAGGTTCTTCAAATCTCATACAATTTCCATGAGAAATTCACACACAGTTGTTAAGAACAAATAAACTGTGAGTTTAAGTGGGTGGAAAGCATTAATACATGGAGTCTTCATCTTTTTTTAAGATTTATTTATTTATTTGAAAGGCAGCATCACAGAAAGTCAGAGAGAGAGAGAGAGAGAGTCTTTCATCCGCTGGTTCACTCCCCAGATGGCCACAGAGGCCAGGGCTTTGCCAGCCTGAAACCAGGTGCCAGGAGCTTCTCCCAGGTCTCCCAAAGGGGTGGCAGGGGCTCAAGCACTTGCTGCTTTCCTAGGCAATAATCAAGGGGCGGGATTTGAAGTGGAGCAACCAGGACTTGAACCTATGCCCATATGGGATGCTGGCACTGCAGATGGTGGCTTTGCCTGCAACAGCATAACGTTGGCCCCATGATTTTCTATTCTTAAATAAAATCTTGTTAATATCTTTTTGACTTTTTTCATTTATACTTTATTTTGTATATTTATTTTCATTTTATTGAAAGGCAGCAAGACACACAGAGGAACATAAAGATAGCTTACATCTCAAATACCCATACTAGCCAGGGCTGTGTCAGCCAAAACCAGAAGGTTTGGACTCAGACTGGATCTCAGACATGGGCATCAGGGACCCAAGTCCTCGAGCCATCATCAGCTGACTTCCTGCATGTTTCAGCAGGAAGCAGGCCTGGAACTGGAACTGGAATTTAAACCTGCGTACTCTGACTTGTTGTGTTGTCATCTGAAGCAGTTGGTTAAGTACCACACCAAACGTCAATCCCAACTTACACATTTAAATGAAACATTTGTTTGTACATAGTTGTAGGTTAACAGGCATTTGTAAGAATGAGTGAGGGAGATGATGCACCCTTCAATTCAGTGTCCTCAATGGTAACAGCTTGAAAAACGCAGTGAAGCATCACACACAGGACATTAACACTAGGACCAACCAAAATACAAAGCATGCACATAAGATGCCATGCATAAGACCCCCAGTGTAGCCTTTGTGCAGCCACAACCACCCTTCTCCTCACCCAGCATCTGCCTCTTAAGAACCACTCATCTGTTCACCATTCGTATACTGATATCATTTCAAAATGATCTATAGACAGTAAACCTGTCTTCCTAAGAAAACCGTGCAGCAGATACCTTAAGGGATTGGTTTCCACATCTGTGGTGGTCACAATGGGCATGAAGCTGAAATAGAACAGGATCTTAAAGGGTGAGTTAAACCTCACTGACAAGTTATAAATCAAATGAACAAGGTAAATTCCACATTATCAGGGAGAGCCTTAAAAGGAGTGGATACACAATAATGATGGGGTAAAAGAGAAAAGCTGTGGCATCAGCTTTTCATGATCTATAAACTAGGTAGGTGAGCTGAGTTGCCATGTGTAGGCTCTCAGTAGGAGTAACACACATGAATTTTTTCCCATAAAACCAAAGAAATGCTACTCAGTACAATGTATATCAGGTAGGAAAAAATTACTCCTAAGACATCCTTACTATTCCATGAGACAAATGGGAATATGAAAATACTTCTAATGCAATGTTCGAGGATAAGAAAACACCTAAGGGAAAACCTGTGGGATACTGAGGACCCCTGATGACTTTCTATGTGAGTTGTTTAAAATGCACAGAGAGGTTGAAATCAATATGATAGAGAGTCCAGCACATAAACAGAGGAGGAAATTCTACTTTCACAATCAGATCCAACAGCAGGAATTTCCAACGCTGAGGCTTTGATCCCTGAAATCCTTGGCTCTTGTTCAGCCCCAAGACAATTGCACATTTATGATTTCTCTCCTAGAGACTTCTTCAGGGCCCTCTTTATGTCTTCATTCCTCAGGCTGTAGATGAAGGGGTTCAGCATGGGGGTGACCACTGTGTACATCACTGAAGCCCTTGCATTTGACTGTGGGTTTTGGGTAATAGGATAACTAAAGTACACAGCGAGTCCTGTGCAATAAAATAAGCAGATAGCAGAGAGGTGAGAGGCACAGGTGGAAAATGCTTTATTCTTCCCCTGAGCAGAAGAAATTGTACAGATGGAGGAGACGATCTTAGAGTAGGAGTAAAGGATCCCTGCCAGTGGACCCCCACCCAACAGCGTAACTGTAAAATACATGACCACATCATTAATAAAGGTGTCAGAGCAGGCACTGTGGATCACCTGATTCAGTTCACAGAAGAAATGGGGGATTTCCAGGTGTGCACAGAAGGACAGCTGCAGCACCAGTAGGCTGTGCAACAAGGCATGCAGGACACTGATGACCCAACACACCAAAACCAGCTGCACACAGAGCTGGGGATTCATGATGACCATGTAGTACAGAGGGTGACAGATGGCCACAAACCTGTCATAGGCCATCACAGCCAGGATAAAGTTGTCCATCTCTGCAAATAGCATGAAGAAGAACATCTGGGTGATGCAGCCTGCATGGGTGATGGCTTTGCTCTGCGTCTGGATGTTCACCAGCATCTTGGGGACGGTGGTGGAGGTGAAGCAGATGTCCACCAAGGACAGGTTGGAGAGGAAGAAGTACATGGGCGTGTGGAGGTGGGGGTCTGAGAGGATGGCCAGGATGATGAGCAGGTTCCCAGCCACAGTGACCAGGTACATGGAGAGGAAGAGCCCACATATGAAGGGCTGCAGTGCTGGGTCCTCTGAGAATCCCAGGAGAAGGAATTCTGACAGCTGTGTTCCATTGCTTTGTTTCATTTGGTTATGATGACCACCAGCTTAGCAAAAAATAGCAAGACAACATTTAATACACAGAATCCTTCCTCTTACAAATGTATGCTACAGTCTATATTTAGCAGCCGGAGAATAGATTTCTGTGTTTTGTGCAAGGTTCTGGGTCTGTTTAGAAGACTGCCTCTTAGCATCTGTGAGTAGGGTTTCTACTTGGTTCTGCCATGGTTCCTGTCCCACCTCTTCCCTGAGAGGCAGCAGGTAGTTATCCAATTAATTGGGTTCCATGCACTTGAAACATGAACCAGCACGTGGGAGATGTCTCTCCTTATGTCTTTCTGTATCTGCCTCTCCGTAAACAGAATGGAAATGAACAATAATAAACAATAAATATCCCCCCTTGTCTGTGGATCTCTCCTCCATTACCACTGTATTTTTCTCCTCCTATTAATTGGATCCATGTTCTACTTTTAGTGAAACCACTTTCTGCCTCTCAATCCCTGCTCAGGTTTCCACTGCAATCATTTAATTGAAAGCAATGAGTCCTGTGTTGGTTTAAATGTACAATTCTGTTCATTTTCACATCACAGATAAATACAAAAACTAATTAATCAAAAAGGAAACTAACAACGTGATTGTTTTATCTGAAATAGCCTGGGGTAGCCATCAGGTGGCCTCAGGTAAATGTTCTCAGCTTCCATGTTCCCTGATCCTTCTCTGCAGTACTCACCTGGTTGGGTTTTCTGAGGTGAGGGTCTCCACGTGGAGTTGTGATTCCTCCCTGGATGGCTGATGATGGAGACTGAAGCTCAGTCACACACAGACAGCAGAAATAAGTGAATCATTAGTCCCTGAGTCTGATGAAGACTTCAAAAAAATCAGCCTGTCCCTTGCAGCCCAGTATTGCACACTGTGAGGGATGGCAGCAGAGGGTGAACTTACAGCTCCCTGTCTCTGCTCATTAGGCACAACTCCCCCTTGGGGTTCCAACCTCTAAGCACCTGATCTCCCTGTGGAGATGCTGGTCTGAGAAGAATGAAATTGTCCTGCTGTTTCTGTGTCCCCAGGAGGCCAGGTCAGTGGTCAGGTGAACCCAGCTCTCCTGATTCCTTCTCTGTGAACTTTGCTACCTCCCAGCAGCTTCCCTTTGTCAGGTTGAAGTTTGCCCTGGAATCCAAGACAGAACTTACCTTGATGATGCCCCTATAGCTGCTGACATCTCCAGAAAGTTTTTGTTGCCCTCTTTAAAAATAGGGAGAACTGGTCCTTTCTCTTATCTTAAACATTATTAGTTACATCGCATCGTAAGAGCTGTCCTTAGTTAGTCATTATAGAATGTTTGTTAACTAGAAGAGAAACACTTATCTTATTTTAATGGACACACAGGTTAAAGAGTTCAGTGTGACGTTTGGATGCATGTGTACATTGGGCCATGATCAAATAAGGGTAATTTAGAGTATCCATCTCTTTCAACACTTACACTTTCTTTGAGCTGGGAACAAGCAAAATTCCTCTATCTTGGAAATATCCAGTACATTATTATTGTTAACTGTAGTTACATACTGTGCTGTAGATGCCAGAATGCAGTCCTCTCATGTGTTGGAGAGTTTGTACCCACTGACCAACCTCTGCCCATCTTCCCCTCCCACTTGTACTCCCTGGCTTTTGCTAACCACTATTCCACTATCCCACTTCTGTGAGATCAACTTTGTAAGAGATTACTTATGCCTGACATCATGTAGTATTTTTCTTTCTGTGCTTGGCTAATTTAAATTATTGTAATGTCCACAGGGCTAACCCACGTTGTTCTAAGTGACTGAATTTCATTGTTTTTTGTGGCTGAAAAGGAATTTGTATATGTTCCACATGTAAAGATTATTTATTTGTATTAATTTAAAGGCAGAGACAGAGATGCAGGAAGAGAGAGAGAGAAAGAGAGAGAGAGAGAGAGAGAGAGAGAGAGAGGTTTCCACCCATTACTCTTTCAAATGCCCACAGAAGCTAGGCCTGAGCTAGGCTAAAGACAGAAACTAGAACCCAATCTTGGTCTCCCGTATGGGCAGTAAGGACCGAAGTACTTTAGCCATCAGTTAACGTCTGCTGGAATGTTAGGTAGCAGGAAACGCAGATGCATATCTCAGTCTTGCACTGTAAAGTCTGGACTGTGAGCATCGCAGGAGGCATCCTAGCCTCTGCACCTTGACATCCATTTGTACCATCTGCTATGCTTTCCCCTAATTAGCACTCCCCACCAAGTCCTTGAGAAAATTTTAAATTCTTCTCCCCTTTGAGATGCAATTTTCCTTACATCTGCGTTCTCTAAGGTGCTGTGACCATATCAACCACATCAAATTTGACTCCTTCTACTTGCAAAGTGTCAGCTTGGATCCAACTGTGCTTTCAGACTAGAGAACTGGGTAGTGTCCCACCTGCTGCCTGACTAAAATCACAGCAATAACACCTCTGCATTTGCATTTGTCTGTGTTTTTCTAAAATTCCTCCCAAAGCATGATCCTGGGTGTTGGTAGTTGTTTCCTCCCTCCCTCCCTCCCTCCCTCCCTCCCTCCCTTCCTTTCTTCCTTCCTTCCTCTCTCTCTCATTCTTTCTTTTTTTAAAAAAAAAACATTTTATTTATTTATTTGAGAGGTAGAGTTACAGACAGTGAGAGGGAGAGTCAGAGACAGAGGTCTTCCACCCGCTGGTTCACTTCCCAAATCATCACAGTGGCTGAAGCTGTGCTGATGTGAAGGCAGGAGCTAGGAGCTTCTTCTAGGTCTCCCACATGGGCGCAGGGGCCCAAGCACTTGGGCCATCTTCTACTGCTTTCCTAGGACATAGCAGAGAGCTGGATGGGAAGTGGGACAGCTGGGCAAGAACCAGTGCCCATGTGGGATGCCAGCACTGCAGGTGGCGGCTTTACCCACTACATTGTAGCACCAGTCCAATGTTTTTGTTTTAATTATAAGCAGTGATGTCTCTGGTCATCAGCACACCCATGGACTTTAGGGTTCTTGCATAGATAATGGCCTCACATTCTCACACTGTTAAAATGATTAGCATGGAAGTATTGTGAGATGGTTTCTAGTCGGGATTTTTTAATGTCTTATAGAATTTCCTTGGGAAATTCAAATATAATTGTTAGGGAGTACACTAGGTGAATGTAAGTGCTTTGAACATTAAAAGTGGACTGTTCATCAACTCAAAACTTTTTCATTACCTAAATATTAAGGTTCTGTGATGTTAAGTACAATATAATGTATTATGAAATAGGAGGGTAATTGTTTTTGAGGAAAAATTAATGATTTCATTCTAAGATATCATGGCTGTTTGTTCCAACATGAGAGAGAAGGAAACTTGGACCATATGAATAAAACTTTGGAAAACTGTGGAAGATTTGTGGAGGATGAACTGGTGAAATGTGTGTGTTCAGGTGTCAAGGAGAGTTGGACCACAGGATATAGTATGATAGCACAAAATTATGCAGGTGAAAGTAGAAAGTGGGAATAGTGAAGGTGCCAGGGCTACTGAACTCAAGGAAATATGTTTTTCATGTTCATAAAATCCCCCATATGCTTGTATACATAGAGAAAAGAACTAAATGATAGCAAAGGTAGTTAAAATTCTAGTTCTTACCTTTTTAGCATGCAATCCATAAAGCAAGAATCAAAATACTATGACTGCATGGTGCAAAAACAGAATTTGACCCAACAGTGGGTAAAGCAAATTATTAATAAAACCACAAATGTATTTATTCAATTATTTCCACAAAGAAATAATTGCAAGGAAAACTTATTAGCATATGCCCTTTTTACCTATTTTTATTTAAAGATTTTATTTATTTGAGAGACAGAGTTACACAGAGAGCGAGAGAGAGAGAGAGGTCTTCCATACCCTGGTTCATTCCCCAGATGGCCACAATGTCTGGAGCTGGGCCGATTTGAAGCCATAAGCCAGGATTTTTTTCTGGGTCTCCCACATGTTTGCAGGGGCCCAAGGACTCAGGCCATCTTCCACTGCTTTCCCAAGCCACAAGCAGAGAGCTGGATTGGAAGAGGAGCAACTGGGATTTGAACCAGTACCCATATGGGATGCTGGTGCCACTTTACCCAGTATACCACAGCACCAGCCTCTTAAATATTTTTGTGGCTATTGTAAATGGGACTGATCTCACAAGTTCTTTCTCAGCCATGACATTATTTGTGTATACAAAAGGTACCTATTTTTTGTATTGATTTTATCCTGCAACTTTACCAAACTCTCTTATGGTTTCCAATATTCTCTTAGTGGAGTCTTTTGGTTCTCTTATATATAGAATCATGTCACCTGCAAACAGGCATAATTTGACTTCATTCTTTCCCATTTGTATTATTTTTATTTCGTCTTGTCTAATGGCTCTTGATAAAACTTCCAGAACTATATTGAGTAGTAATGGTGAGAGTGGGCATCCTTGTCTGGTTCTGGATCATGTATGAAAGGTCTAAGATGGTCTCAGTCTTTGCAAGAGGAGACAGGGGTGAGAGTGTGGAAATAGAATCCCCAGAGATTGGACCCCAAAGAGACCTTGAACAACTACACAGACCTGAAAATACAAGAATAAGAAAACTGGGCAAGAAATCAAAGTGTCCAGTAAGAGAACAATAGTAATAATGACAATAGTAGTAGACTCAATGCTGAGAAGAGTATGCACAGTTTTTATTAATTTTTAAAGTAGTTATTATCTGAAAGGAAAGAATGAGAGAGAGAGAGAGAGAGAGAGAGAGAGAGAGAGAGAGAGATTGATTTTGACTGTTCCTTTCCACTGGCTCACTCCACAGTTGTCAAAAATGGCCGGGGATGTAGCAGCTAAAGACAGGAGCCAAGAACTGAATCCAGTTCTCCCATGTGGGTGGAATGGAGCCCATCTCTAGAACCATATCTGCTGCCTTAAAGAGTGCACAGAGTGAGGAATCTGGACTGGAACTAGAGGTGGAACTCAGACCCACTTACATGGGATGCAGGTATCCCAAAGTGTTTTCTAACTGCTGTGCCAAGCACCTGTCCTCAGTTGTGTGTTTAAATCAAACTTGAATTTGAGGATGAGCATGCATTTGTAAGAAACCTTGGCTCAGTTTTGCCACTGGTAACATACATCAAAATAGCAGTAAAATAACACACCCAAGATATTAGCAGTCAGAATAACCAAAGTACCAAATAGGTGTATGAACACACTGTCTACCATGTAGCCCATTTCTAGCCATAGCCACCTCTCTTTGGGCCCAATATCTGCTCTCTGGAAACCGTTCAGTTCTTCACCATTCATATTTCAAATATTATATACATAAAAAAATCTACCTAAGAAAAATATTGGAGTAGATATCTCTGGAGCCCTGTTCTGCTGTGTTTGGGGTCAACACAGTGGTCTTGGAGCTGAAATACATGTAGGGCCTTAGATGCAGAGATAAAATCCAATGAGACATGAAGCACTCAAGTGTGTTAAACTGCATTATCCAGCAAAGACATTAAAGTAGTATATTTTAATGTAATATACACAGCAATTTTGGGCATAAAAGAGAAAAACAGATGTATCAGTTTTTCCTGTACTATGAGTTATGTAAATAATCTTAGTTACCATGTGTCATCTACCTGTAAGAGCAGTAAAACATGAAACTTATTTTTTTTCCAGAGAAACAGCACTCTGCACAATAGATGGCAGGTAAGAAAAAACCCATTCTTAAAATGTCCTTACCGTCCCATGAGAAACATACAAATTCTCAAATATTTCTGATCCAGTGTTAGGATGAACTTTGGGAAAGCATGAAAATATCAAAGGGGAACAAGTGGGATTCAGACAACAAAAGGCTTAGTAATTGAGTTACTGAAACTGTGTGGGAGGTTGAAATCTACAAAATGTAAACTCTAGCAAATAAACAAGAAAGTTCTATTTTCTTAATCAGAATCTAGAGTAAGAATTTCTGGCTCTGAGTGGTGAGCCCTGCAATTCTTGGCACTTCTTATGCCCCAAGGCAATTGGCTCATTTATAGTTTCCCTCCAAAAATACTTTTCAGGGCACTCTTAATGTCATCATTCCTTAGACTGTAGATGAAGGGGTTCAGCATGGGGGTGACCACAGTGTACATCACCGAGGCTGCTGCAGTTGAGTGTGATTTTGGGGTAGCAGCAGAGCTAAGGTAAACTCCTAGCCCAGTGCAATAGAATAAGGAGACGACAGAGAGGTGAGAGGCACAGGTGGAGAATGCTTTATACTTCCCCTGGGCTGAGGAGATGGCACGGATGGAGGAGACAATCTTAGAGTAGGAAAAAAGGATCCCAGCCAGAGGACCTCCTCCCAGGAGCACAGATACAAAGTACAGAAACAGATCATTAAGAAAGGTGTCAGAGCAGGCGCTGTGGATCACCTGATTCAGTTCACAGAAGAAGTGGGGGATTTCCAGGTGTGTGCAGAAGGACAGCCGCAGCACCAGTAGGCTGTGTGACAAAGAATGGAGGACACTGATGACCCAGCATACCAAAACCAGCTGCACACAGAGCCTGGGATTCATGATGACCGTATAGTGCAGGGGGCGACAGATGGCCACAAACCTGTCATAAGCCATCACAACCAGAAGGAAGTTGTCCAACCCTACAAAAAGAAAGTAGAAGAACATCTGGGTGATGCAGCCTGCAGAGGTGATGACTTTGCTCTGCGTCTGGATGTTCACCAGCATCTTGGGGACGGTGGTGGAGGTGAAGCAGACGTCCACCAAGGACAGGTTGGAGAGGAAGAAGTACATGGGCGTGTGGAGGTGGGGGTCTGAGAGGATGGCCAGGACGATGAGCAGGTTCCCAGCCACAGTGACCAGGTACATGGAGAGGAAGAGCCCAAATATGAGGGGCTGCAGTGCTGGGTCCTCTGAGAATCCCAGAAGGAAGAATTCTGAAAGTCCTGTATCATTCCGTTGTTCCATTCGCTTGAGGTAACCACTTGGTAAGAGATCAACAACAAGGCTGTTTTTCAAGAATCAGTCATTGGTCACATAGGTGAAATGTTGGGATTCTTACTTTGCAGGCAGTAAGTTGATTTCTGCCTTGCATGTATGCATCTGGGAACTGTCATCTCTGAGTAAGGCTTCCTTCCCGCCTAGCATTTTCACTAAAGTTCATGCACATATTCTTCTAAGTAGACTTTTTTTTTGCAGTTAAGCTATAGAAATTGATTTCTGATCCAGTTCTTAGCACTGTGCAGTCAACAGGTCTTCCATGCTGAAAAGCAGAATTCCCTACATCCCAATGATGAAGGAGTGTCTCCAAACAAACAAACACTATGAATGAAAAGAAAGTGGACACAATGGAGCATGCGTGAAGGGTGTGACTTCAGGCAGGTGCCCAGCGAGACTAGAAACAGGATTCCACGGCTCAGAGATGAGACACAAGTGATCTCCAGAAGTGAGTGGCTTGCAGTGGGTCAGCCAGTGCAAAGGCTGTGGGGTAGGTGCTCTTACCTAACATCAGGACTCCAAAGGAGACAGGTGAGGTGCTGGCAGAGAGCTAGGGGGAGAATGGCAGGAGAAGCACCCAGAGGAAGCTGAGACTGAGGTGCCCTCCCCACTACTTCTGAAGCATTGAAACACAGTGTCCATTGTCCACATTATGAGCCTCCTGCATCTTAATCATCTTTATTACTACACTTGCGTGTGTATTACTAGCTTCCTTTTGCTAACTTTCTTTTAAATTGTGAAAAGTTTTAATCAGACATATAATAGTTGCAGGTATTTGTGGGGCAACTGTGTGATATGTCAGTAGCTGTGTCTGTTCTGTGGTTTCCAATTAGGGTAACTATGTCTTTTAATAGAGGATTTTCTGGTACACAGATATTAAATAGAGATATTTTTAAAATATAGAATTTTCCAGTATGCAAACATTAACTACAGCCATGTCACACTACTATGTAATAGAACCCCAGACTTCTTCTCTAACTATAATTTATCATCCATGATTCAACCTCTCCTATCCATCTGCCATCACCCTTTTCCTTGTCTGTGATAACTACCATTATGCTTATGATTTTTAATGGATTCTGTGATGTGACATAAATTCTTTCTAAATGCCATCTATTGATGGAGTTCTGATCTCTGTATTCTGAGGGTCACCTGGAATATATGAACATTGCCATGTAGAGCCCTGGTACCCAGTCTGTTAGTATTGCTGTCATGCCACAAAGCAGAGGCATGTGTGCACATGTACACACATGCAGAAGAACATGCAGAAACTATGGCCTTCTGGGCCTTGTTTCTACCATGATCTTCTCATTCCTGGCCTCCTGGATTGGGCTGCAAGTGGGTATGACACATGCTGGTCAAATCAGGTTTCCTTGCTGTGGAGTAGGTGGAAATACCATCCAGAAATGCCAGTTTGAAACCCTCAATGAACAAATAAAAAGAGTTCAATTCAGGCACAACCATTTTCTCCCTTTTATTGTTTGGTTTATTTTTTCTTTTTTTTTCATTTATTGGAAAGAGAAGATAGGGTTAGAGACAGATATAGATAGATCAATAGATATATGGATAGGTAGGACAGGTAGAGATCTCCCATTCACTGGTTTGTTCAACAAATGCCCACAGTAGCCATGCCTGGGCTATCTTGATGCCAGGAACCTCAGAAGTTAAGCCAGGTCTCCCAGGTGGGGGCCAGGAACCCAAGCACATGAGCCATCAAGATGATTGCTAAGGCGTGCCTCAGCAACAATCTGGAATCAGGATTGGAGCAAAGGACTGAACCCCGGCACTCTGAAATGAAGTGCAGGCATCCTGAATGTCCCAACTGCTATAAAAAATGCCCGCCCCCGAGAGAACAACTCTCATGAACTACAAATGTATCCAACAAAGAATAAACTTGGGAATTAAATATCGTAGTTGAAAACAACCGTGTGAAACAAAATTGAATGCAATTATAAAGCTAATTTTTATTTTTAAAGGAAAAAATTTGAACACATCTATATGAATGAAGAATTCAAGGTGAATTCACAGAGATTTGGAAACAAAATGACATAACTAAAAATCTTTTAAAATATGAGCAAGAGGGGCTAGCAGTGTGCTGCAGTGGGTTAAAACCATGCCGTGCAGCATCGGCATCCCATTTGGGCTCAGGTTCTAGTCCTGGCTCCTCCACTTTCAATTCAGCTCTCTGCTAATGCACCGGGGAAAGCAGCAGAGAATGGCTCAAATCCTTGGGCCCTGCACCCATGTGGAAGACTCAGGAGAAGCTCCTGGCTCTTGACTTCAGCCTGGCCCCAACCGGGATCATTGCAGCCATTTGGGGAGTGAACCAGCAGATGGAAGATCTCTATCTTTCTCTCCTTCTCTCTCTGTTACTCTGCCTTTCAAATAAACAAATAAATCTTTTTTTAATTTAATTTTTTTAAATTTGACAGGCAGAATTAGACAGTGAGAGAGAGCGAGAGAGAGAGAAAGGTCTTTCTTCCATTGGTTCACTCCCCAAATGGCCGCCACAGCTGGAGGTACGCCAATCCGAAGCCAGGAGCCAGGTGCTAACTCCTGGTCTCCCATGCAGTTGCAGGGGCCCAAGGACCTGGGCCATCCTCCACTACACTCCCGGGCCACAGCAGAGAGCTGGACTGGAAGATGAGCAACTGGGACTAGAACTCAGTGCCCATATGGGATGCCGGCACCACAGGCAGAGGATTATCCAAGTGATCCACGGTGCTGACCCCATGATAAATCTTAAAAAAAAATTAGTAGGAGGGACCAGCGTTTTTGGGCAGCACCACCTGTCACACCAGCACCCCACCTGGGCTCTGAGTAGAGTTCCAGCTGTTCCACTTCTGATAAAGCTCCCTGCTAATGCACTTGGGAAGACAGTAGAAGAAGGCTCAAGTACTTGGATCCCTGTCACACCATGTGGAAGAGCCAAGTCCAGGCTCCTGGTTTCTGCCTGGCCCAGCTCCAGATGTTGCAGACATTTGGGGGAGTGAACCAGAGAAGGAAACCAAATTTTTTTAAAAAGTGAACAGGAAATAGAGTTTAATGCTGCCACTTCACTTACTGGAATTGTTGGATGGTAATGTGGCCCTGAGTGGAAATGGTGATGTTGGGTCGAAGGGTCAAGAAGAATGAATTCCAAACAATGGTGAAGGGGATGCAGCCTGTAGCTACTGATCTGGTCAGAGGAGAGGAAAGGCACAATGGAGGACAACAGAAACATGGAAAGAAAGTCGAAACACATGTACAAGAACATTCTGCATTGACAAAGAAATGTGGAGGGCGCAACAAGACAGCAATAAGATAGACAGTAAGATAGATCTGGTGATGCAATATATTTAGACTTTAACCATCACTCAAATACACGCACACACACACACACACACACACACGAAGAAATGAATGGCAAGCAACACACACAAGACCTCATGTTTGAAATAATGCAATCAAAGCAGAGATAAACCCTACCTGATGCCAATATTCAAACGCAAAGTGCTAGATAAAGTAAATGGGATGACATACATAAGTGCATTTAGCCTGATTAGTAAAGAAATAATTACAAAGTAAACTATTTAGCATAGTCCATTTTTTTAAAATATTTTTTCAAAAGTCAGAGTTACACACAGAGAGGCATAGAGGCTTAGAGGCATAGAGGCATAGAGGCAGAGGGAGAGAGAGAGAGAGAGAGAGAGAGAGGGCTTCCATCTACTGGTTCACTACCCAATTGGCTGCAACAGCTGGAGCTGGGTCAATCAGAAGCCAGGAGCCAAGAGCTTCCTCCAGGTCTCGCATGTGGGTGCAGGGGCCCAAGCACTTGGGCCATCCTCTATTGCTTTCCCAGGCCATTGCAGAGAGCCGGATAAGAAGTGGAGCAGCTGGGACTTGAACCAGTGCCATATGGGATGCTGGCACTGCAGGCGGTGGCTTCACCCACTGCACCACAGCACTGGCCCCAGCATACTCCTTTTTAAATGTTATGTGCATTGTTTTTTCCATGGGAAAGCCTATGCTGAAAGAAAATACTGCAAAAGTTCTATTTTTATAAAAGATTTATTTATTTATTTGAAAGGCAGAGTTAGAGTGAAAGGGAGACACACAGACCCCACACCCACCCACAGACACAGACTCACACACAGACACACACACACACACACACACACAGAGAGAGAGGAATCTTTCATCTGCTGGTTCAGTCTCCAGATGGCTACAATGGCCAGAGCTGGGCCAATCTGAAGCCAGGAGCCAGGATCCAGGAGCTTCCTCCAGGTCTCTCACATAGGCGCAGGAGCCCAAGCACATGGGCCATCCTCCGCTGCTTTCCTAGTCACATTGGCAGGGAGCTGGATTGGAAGTGGAACAGCCAGGACTCGATCTGGCACACAAATGGGAATGCTGGCCCTGCAGGCAGTGGCTTTACCTGCTCTGCCACAGTGCCATCCCCATAAAATGTTCTCTCTTATGACAGGCCATTGCAGGTAATGTTTGCAAGCAATATCATAGTCTGAGTCCAGCTCATCAGCAGAAAACATTGTCAATGCACCACTTCAAAAAAATACCTGGGTATTTTGTACTGCATTTTAGATGCTACTTGGGATGCTTGCTAATGGACCCTCTGGGAGGCTGCTTCAGTGGTTCAAGTAGTTGGGTTTCCTGTCTCCCTCAGAGAACTAGACTGAAGTCTAGGTCCCTGAGTTCTTTTCCTTGGCCCCGTCTTAGCATTTGCACACATTTGGGATGTGAATCACTGGATGATTCTCGCTCTCTCTCTTGCTCTCTCTTTCCCCCTCTCCCTCTCTGTCCTCCCCCCCTCCCTCTTCCCTTCTCCCTCCCTACTCCCTCACTCTCTCTCCCTCCCTTCTGTTTGTATGTTTTTGTCTCTCTCTTTATACCCCTGCCTTCCAAATGAAATTAGGCTACATACGTTTTTTTTTTAATACAAAAAAGAAATGCCTTCACTTCCCTGTGTGTCCCTCCACAACTACCCCTCCCCCCAATTTTTCTCCTTCCCTCAATCCCATAGATGTTTAGGTCCATATTCTGCTTCCAGTAGAACCACTTTATGCTTCAACATCCCTGTTATGAGGGCGGTATCCACTGCCACAATTTATTTTCAACAGTCAGTTGTGTGTCAGAGGCTTCAATGGATACCTCTGTTGGTCTTAAGCATAGCAAATAAATACAATATCTAATTAATTAAGAAAGCAAATGAACACTACAGACCAATTGAAATGAACTGGCTTAGCCAGCAGTTGACCTCAGGTGAACATTTTCAACTTCCATGGCCTCTGAGCCTTTCCTGCAGGACCTTTGGGGCTATGAGACTTACCTAGATTGGTTCTGTGCAAGCAGGGTCTCCATGTGGAAATGTGATTGCTCCTTGGAATGGCTGATGATGGAGAGAGAAATCCAGAGATCACAAGCGAGGCGGCAGGAAGGAGTGAAGCCCCTGAGTCAAATCAAAACTCTGAGAGCGACTACCATGTCGTATGCAAGGCCACTGTGAGGGAAAATAGCAAAGGGATGAATCTATAGCTCCCTGACTCTGCTCATTAGGCACACCCGCCTCTTGTGGTCCTGGCCACTGAGCACCTGCTCTCCCTATGGGGATGCTGGTCTGGGCAAAAAGACATTTTCCTGCTGATTCTCTGTTCCCAGGAGACCTGGTGAGAAGTCAGGTGAGCCCAGCTCTGATGATCTCCTCTGTGAATTCTGCATCCCAGAGGCCAAAGCTCACAGCCATTTGTCCTTGATTTAAAGTTTCCTCCAGAGTCCACGACTGAAGAACTCTTGAAGATGTCCCCATTGTCTCCAAAGCAAAAGTTACCTTGGGGATACAGCTCACGATGTCGCCAGAAAATTGATTTTTTTTCCTCTTCAAGAAGGGGAGACTGTTTCTCTGATGTAAATCCAGGGGCCCTTCGCTTCCCAAGAAGTAGAAATTATATCACACATTAAAGAGCTGTCATTTAGCTCCCTGATAAAATGTTTGTTAATTGGAAGGGATGTATTAACTCATAGTTTTGTTTTAATTGACACATAATTGGTGGGCAAAAGTGTGATGTATGGATGTAAGCATACATGGTGTTATGGACAATTGTGGTGATTAGCATATCTGCCACCTAAACCTTGATCTTATCTTGAGTTAGCAATACTCAAAATCCTTTCTTCTTTTTTATGGCATATATGGTGCATTATTATTAACTTGTAGCCACTCTACTGTTCAATAGACCCCAGAACTCATTCCTCTCTTCCAACTGAGATTTTGTACCCTTTGGCCAACCACTGCCCATCCTCCCCTGCCACCTACTGTCTCTGGCCTTTCCACTGTTCTACTATCTGTGTCTATGAGATCAACTTCATAAGATTCTACTTAGGGCTGAGAGCATGCAGGGTTTGCCCTTCTATGCTAGGCTTGTTTCAGTTGTCATAACGTCCAGGTTCATCCATACTGTCCAAAAGGAAGTCTTTTCATTTTTCTGTATGACTGAGTAGTATTTTATTGTGTATTTGTACTATTGTTCAAAAAATTTATTTATTTATACTAATTTAAAGACAGAGAGACAGAGAAAGCTACAAAGAGAAAAAGGTAAGTTTCCACCATTGGTTACTCTTTCCAAATGCCCCTGGGCCAGGCTAAATCCAGGATCCTAGAACTCCATCTGGGTCTCCCAAGTGAGCAGCAGGACACAGATACTTTAGCTCTCAACTGATGTCTTCTGGAATGTTCTGTAGCAGGAAGCTTAACGAGAACTCAAGCAGGGACTAGAACCCAGAAAGTGTCTGTGGACTGTGGACATCCAAAGAGGCATGTTAATTTCTGCACCAGATGCCAACCCCTTGACAGCCATTTGCTTGCTCACGAGGATTGTGTTGGGAAAAAATTACATATGTATTTCTAGAGATGACGCAGTGTTGTTAGCTGCATGGTAACTGATAAACATTGTGATAAACAGGGGAGAATTAAGTTTGTGAAGAGTTTATGAAATACGATATATTCTGAGAAAAAAGAGCATGGTTTTCTTCCAAGATATTGTGACTGCTCCAGCATGAGAGAGAAGAAAATGTATTAGTAAATATTGTAAAGAATCTTGGGAGATTTGTGGAGACTGAATTTGTGGAAATGTACATTTTCGGGTGTTTTGGTGATTTTAAACACAGGATGCATTACGAGTCTTTGTGGTTGTAAGCAGAATGTGAACGATGACGCTGGGTCCTGTGCATTTAAAGAAATATTTTTCTTGTACTTGTTACCTTTTTCACTTACACTTCTAAATTAAACTTTTATTCAGGGTATTTGTATGTGGTCATGCATTTGTAAGAAATAACACATGAAATCTTGCATCCATGGCTCAGTTTCCCCAACTGTAACATCTTGTGAAGTGACAGTGAACAGGATATTAGCCCTGAGAACAGCCAAACACAGAACAGGTGCATCACCACAAGACCACTTGTGTAGCCCTCTTACAGCCATGACCACCGTTTCCTGGTCCAATACCCAAACCTCACAACTACTCATTTGTCTGCCACTTGGATATCACTGCCATTTCAAAACGTCATATAGAGTATAAATGCATCTATCTCCCCCCCCAAAAAAAACATGAAAAAGCAGTCGAAGATGGCCCGAGTTTTTGGGCCCCTGCACCAACGTGGGAGACCTGGATGAAGCTCCTGGCTTCTGGCTTCTGCCTGGCCCAGCCCCGGCCATTGTGGCTATTTGGGGAATGAATCAGCACACGGAAGATATTCTCTCTCTCTCTCTCTCTCTCTCTCTGTCGCTCAGACTTCCAAATAAACAAAATAAATCTTAAAAAAGAATTTCTGAGTCTGGGGCTTTGATTTTGGTAATGCTTGGCAGTTCTTTAGCTCCAAGACAATTGGCAAACCTATGGTTTCCCTTCAAAAGATCTCTTCAGAGCCCTCATTATGTCTTCATTCCTCAGACTGTAGATGAAGGGGTTCAGCATGGGGGTCACCACAGTGTACATCACCGAGGCCATGGCACCTGAGTGTCAGTTTTGGGTAACAGCAGAGCTAAAATACACACCTAATCCTGTGCAATAAAATAAGGAGATGACAGAGGGGTGAGAGGCACAGGTGGAAAATGCTTTATACTTCCCCTGAGCTGAGGAGATTGCACAGATGGAGGAAATGATTTTAGAATAGGAGTAAAGGATCCCAGCCAGGGGACCTCCACCCAGCAGCACAGATGCAAAGTACAGAATGAGTTCATTAGGAAAGGTATCAGAGCAGGCAGTGTGGGTCACCTGCTTCAGTTCACAGAAAAAGTGGTGGATTTCCAAGTCTGTGCAGAAGGATAGTTGCAGCTCCATTAGATGTGTAACAAGACATGCAGGACACTGATGACTCAGGACACCAGGACCAGCTGCACACAGAGCTGGGGGTTCAAGATGACCATGTAGTGCAGGGGGTGACAGATGGCCACAAACCGGACATAGGCATTCATGGCCAGGAGAAAGTTGTCCAAACCTGCAAAAACCAAGTAGAAGAACATCTGGGTGATGCAGCCTGCATAGCTGATGGCTTTGCTCTGCGTCTGGATGTTCACCAGCATCTTGGGGATGGTGGTGGAGGTGAAGCAGACGTCCACCAAGGACAGGTTGGAGAGGAAGAAGTACATGGGCGTGTGGAGGTGGGGGTCTGAGAGGATGGCCAGGACGATGAGCAGGTTCCCAGCCACAGTGACCAGGTACATGGAGAGGAAGAGCCCACATATGAGGGGCTGCAGTGCTGGGTCCTCTGAGAATCCCAGAAGGAGGAATTCTGAAAGTTGTGTGTTATTCTGTGGTTCCATTCACTTGAGGTGACCACTTACAAAGAGATGCATATTATGAGACATTTTCAAACATTGCTCATCTGTGTGAAAATTACAATCTATATTTTTTAGGCTAAAAAATCAATTTCTATATTGTGTATGTGGATCTAGTCCAGTTAAGGGACTCTTGTATTGTCATCTTTGAGTGAGGTTTTCTTCCCTCACTTTTTCATGTACATACTATACTCTTTCAATTAGAAAGTTTTCTTCTGCCTTATCAGTATAAGTTAATTCCTGAACATGTCTTCCATGCTGAAAACAAAATTTTCCATATACCAGTGATGGAGTTGTAATATCAGTGAACACATAAATGCTATGAATGAAAAGAAAGTAGGCATGATGGAGCATGGGTGGAGGGTGTTATTTTCTACCAAGTGCCTAGGTAAGAGCCATGGTGCAGAAACAGTGAGCCTTGGAATATGGAGCCCTATTATCCTAGCTGTGAACACTGTTCTCGTATCACAGAGCAGGGGCACACAGTCACGCAAACACAAAACAACTGTGGCATCTAACCTTGTTGCTGCCATGTCCTCTTATCTGTGGGCTCCCTGACAGGGCTACAAGTGGATAACCACACACGCTGGTTAAATCGGGTTCTCTTCACTATGAAGTGGGTGCAAATGCCACCTGAGGGTCAGCATAAAAACTACTATGGGCAAGAAACGGTGGATCTGTGTTCTGGTATAACCATTTTCTCATTTGTTTTATTCATTTATTTATTTTTATTTAACTGATTTGAAAGTCATAGACACTGAAAAAAGAGATGGCATTGGAGATACAGATGATAAATAGATGATAGCTAGCTAGTTAGATAATAGAGTTGGTAGAGAGATGAAAGGTAGTAGGAAAGAAAAAAAGAAGCAAAGAAAGAGTGCTCTTCCATTCACCAGTTCACTCACTGAATTCCTACAACAGCCAGAGCTGGGCCACATTGCAGCCAGTGAGTCTCGAAATCAGCCATCACAGCTGATTTCAAGATATGCAGTAGCAAGAAGCTGGAACAGGGAGTGGAGCGGAGAACTAAATGCAGGCTCTCTGATATGGGATGTAGGCAACCTAAGTGTCCCAAAAGCTATACTAAACACACACCAAAATTTTTAAAAACTATAAATTTATGCAAAAATCCATAACATTGAAAATGTAATTAGGTTAAGTGTAGTGGTTGAAAAGTTCAATGCATTTGCAAAACTGATTTTTACTTTTTAAAAGCAAAAATTTAAAGATATCTACAGGAGCAAACCATTCAAGATGCATTCTCAAGATTTACAAATAAAATGATGTACTAAAAAAAGTCCTTTAGAACATAAACCTGAAATAGCATTGAATATTATCACTTCCCTTATATAGAGATTTTGGATGTGAACATGTCTATGAGCGCAGAAGTTGACACTGAACCAAAGGATAAAGAAGAATAAATTGCAAATGACGATACAGGTGATGCAGCTTCTAGAAACAGATCTAATCAGAAGACAAAAAGCACAAGGGGGATATCAGAGATCAAAAAATGAAAATTTATATTATGGGCCGGCGCCACGGCTCAATAGGCTAATCCTCCACATGCGGCGCCAGCACACCGGGTTCTAGTCCTGGTCGGGGTGCCGGATTCTGTCCCGGTTGCCCCTCTTCCAGGCCAGCTCTCTGCTGTGGCCAGGGAGTGCAGTGGAGGATGGCCCAAGTGCTTGGGCCCTGCACCCCACGGGAGACCAGGAGAAGCACCTGGCTCCTGGCTTCGGATCAGCGGATCAGCGCAGTGCACCGGCCACGGCAGCCATTGGAGGGTGAACCAACAGTAAAAGGAAGACCTTTCTCTCTGTCTCTCTCTCTCTCACTGTCCACTCTGCCTGTCAAAAAATGAAAATTTATATTATGTAAATCAGATATACTAACTCTAATGAGACAAATGAACATTTTTGCATTGGCAAAGCAATGGGAGAAGGCAATAATACAGCATGAGAGATTTGAGGACACATTCATAGATTCTCCCCATCCCACACACACACACACACACACACACAGGAATGAAGTGGAGAACAGCAAAGCTGTAAGTTGGAAAGAGTGCAATTAGTACAGGAAAAAACAAAACTGTAACCCAAAAGTACAGGGCAAAATTCTAGCAAGACAATCTGTATTAGCTAAAGTAAATTGTTACCAACCCACACGTATATTCAGCTTGACAGTTAAAGATATAATTGGAAAGCACACTTGTTTTTTTATTTTTTATATGTTCACCCCACAATGGCCGCCAGGGGTGGCGCGCTACGGCCAGCGCACCGTGCTGATCTGAAGGCAGGAGCCAGGTGCTTCTCCTGGTCTCCCATGGGGTGCAGGGCCCAAGGACTTGGGCCATCCTCCACTGCACTCCCTGGCCACAGCAAAGAGCTGGACTGGAAGAGGGGCAACCGGGACAGAATCTGGCACCCCGACCGGGACTAGAACCCAGTGTGCCAGCGCCGCTAGGTGGAGGATTAGCCTATTGAGCTGCGGCGCTGGCTGGAAAGCACACTTGTTTAGCACAGCCTTTTTCACTCATTCTGTGCACTTTCCTCCTTGGGAATGCCCATAGCTGAGATAAATAGCCACAAAAGACATGTCTTATGACATGCTCCTGCAGGTAGAATTTACAATCTCTTGGTGTGAATCTATCTCATCAGTTGTCAACAATCATCATTTCAAAAATAAAAAAATGGAGATGGACATTTGGTCCTTCGTTTATGGTGCTGCCTGGGACACCTCATCCCTGATCAGGTTGCCTGGATTCGAGTCCTGGGTCTGCTCTGGATTCCATCTTCTTCCTGTGCACCCTCTGGGAGGTCACAGTCATACTGCCACTAACACAGGAGACCTGTTAGGGTTCTGAGTGCCTGATATCTTCGGCCTGGCCCAGCTGCAGCTGTTGAAGGCATTTGGGGAGTGAACCAGCAGAGGATGGGTCTCTTCCTATCTGTGTCTTTGTCTCTTTACATTTCATATAAAATTTAAATAAACAAATATTAAAAATAAGAAAAGAAACACTTTCACTTGCCTGACTATCCCTCTCCTTATTGCAAAGATTTTTTTTTTGGGGGGGGGGTCTATTGTACTGGAACAACTTCGTGCTTCTCATTCCCCACTCTGATAGAATTTCCCCCCTTGGCCATTTCATCAGCAGCAAAGAGCCCTGGGCTCCTGGTTTCAATGGATACTTTTGTTGTTTTTTAACATCGCAAGTAAATACAACGTGTAAATACCAAGCAAGCAAATGCTGCAATTCCTTCACCTGGAAGTAGACAGATTTGACCCTTGGGTAGACCTTCTCAGCTTCCGTTCTCTCTGAGCCTTTCCTGCAGGGCCTACTGGGCTCTCAGACTCACCTGCGTGGGTTCTCTGTGAGGCTGTCTCCAGGTGGAGGTGTGACTCCCCCCAGATGGCTGATGATGGACACTGAAGCTCTGACCCACACAGACAGCAGGGAGGAGTGAAACATCAGTCCCAGCACCAGACCAAGATCCCAGTGAATTCATAGCTCCCTGTCTCTGCTGATTAGACACATCTCCTGCAAGCACCCCATTTCCCTGGGGAGCACACACGTTTGGGCAGAAAGAACTTTTCCTGTTGTTCCCTGTTCCCAAGAGTCCAGGTTGGGAGTCAGGTGCTCTAAGTTCTCATGGTTTCTTCTCTGTGAACTCTCCAGCCTCCCAGAGAGCAAAAGTCTCAGCAACTTATTTGAGTCAACATTTTCTCCAGACTGCAAGATGCAAGAACCCATCTTGAAGACAACCCTAGGATTCTTCAGTCCACAAGTTTGGTTGGGGACACGGCTGCAGACATCTCCAGAACATTGGTGTTTCCTTCTTCAAGAAGAGGAAAACTCTTTCTCTGATGTAAAACCAGGGCTCTTCACTTCTTATGAATTAGCAATCATATCACAAATTAAGAGCTGTTTTGTTAATTTGAAAAGGTGTATTCATTTGCATTTTTCTGTATTTTATTTGACACAATTATGGAGGAAAGTGGGAGGTGTGGGGTGCATTATAGACCTGTTATCATCAAATCAGTGTAATTGGCATATCGGTCACAAACACTGATCATATTGTTGAGTTGGGAACATTCAGAATCCCCTCTTCTAGCTACTTTGAAATATCCACTGCTTGATTGTTAGCTGTAGTTACCCTATACCAGAACTTACTGCTCTGTCCCTGAGACAGGTTCTACCCATTGACCAACTGCTCACCAATCCACCTTCCATTTACATCCCCTGGCCTTTGCTAACCACAGCTCCCTTATCCATTTCTACAAGTCAGTGTGGTAAGATTCTTCTCATGAGTGACTCATGAGGTCTTTGCCCTCCTGTGCCTGGCTTATCACTTATCACAATGTCTCTAGGTTCATCCATGAAGTCTGAAATGACAAAATGCATTCTTTTTTATGGGTGAATAGTATTCCATTGTGTGTATATGTGACATTAAAATTATTTGTTTATCTATAGCTATTTTAAAGGCAGAGAGAGAAAGATACATAGAGAGAGGGAAACAGAAATGTCGCTCCCCCTCTTCGTGGAGGAGCGACACTAAACCCTGCCTAGGTTTCCTATCCGAGTCATGGCACCATTATGTCGCTCCCCCTCTTCGTGGAGGAACGACACAGGACCCTGCGCTGTTCTTTTGTCTGCTCGGCCCTCCCCGGGTTTGCTGCTGGTTCTTCCCGGGTTGGCTACTGTCCCTTCCACCTCCATGGAAGGGCGGTTCCCCCTGCCACTTTCCCCACTTCCGCGGGGGAGCGGCACACCGCCGGCCGGCTCTCTCGGGGGCTGCACAGGTGTTCCTTCAGATAGATGTTCCCCTTAGATGTTCCTGGTGCATGTTGTCTCTCTCCTCCTTTATAGTCCTCTTCCGCCAATCCCAACTCTGCTACCCACACGCCGAGTATGCTGCTCTCCTGCAATCAGGAGCAGGTCCTGCTGTTTATTGGTTGAACTGGAGGCAGCTGTGTAGAAGCTGTTTCCTCCTCTCCCAGCGCCATATTGTGGGAGAGCAGATGCATAGAATAAGTCTTAATTCCAGTAACAGTATAGTCCGAGTTGCTCCCCACACAGAAAGAGATGTTTACTCCCCAAATGCACACCACAGCTGAGCTTGACTTGGCAAAAATCAGGAAACCAGAACTCAATCCCTGTCTTCCACGTGGGTGACAGGAATCCACACTTGAGCCATCACCTGCTGCCTTCCTGGGTGTGCGTGAACAGGAAGCTGGAATTGGGAGGAGAGCGGAACATGGAATGCAAACACCCTGTTTGTGATGCAAGCATCACTTGAGTGGCATCTTAACCACAACACTGAACACCTGGCCCCTCACATCCATTTTATCTTCTGTGTTTCCCCTAATTACACATCCATGGGCTGTATTCCTCTTTGAGGTGTGAAGTTCCCATCCTTCTCTAATGGCTGTAACCATGTCGACCAGACCAACTCTAACTCATTCCACTTACAACTGTCCCTTTAAACCAGGGAACATCGTAGTGCTCCACCTACATTATGGCTAAAATCACAGATTTTACAGTAGTAACGAGGGACTTCAACACCCCACTTTCATCAACAGGCAGACCAACTGGATAGTGAATCAACAAAGAAACAACAGAGCTAATCTACACTATGGACCAAATGGACCAAACTGATATCTACAGAACCTTTCACCCCACTTGAAGAATACACATTTTTTTCATCATGCGTGGAACTTTCTCTAGATTAGACCATATACTAGGCCATAAAGCATGTCTCAACAAATTCAAAAAGATTGAAATTTTATAATGTATCTATTCTGACCACAATGGAATGAAGCTGGGAATTAAGAACTTAAGAATCTTAGAACGTATGTAAACACGTGGAGACTGAACAACATGCTCCTGAATGAACAGTGGGGTCATAGAAGACATCTAATGGAAAATAAAAAAAAAATCACGGAAATGAATGAAGATGCCAACACAGCATATCAAAACTTATGGGATACAGCCAAAGCAGTGTTAAGAGGGAAGTTTATAGCAATCACTAGTACATATTTTAATTATAAAAAAGAATAGTCAGACTGGTTGTTCAAATTTGAGAGAGAAGAGAATGTAGGACATATGAGGCAGATCGTGGGAAATTGTCCCTGGACAGTTTGTGGAGGATGAACTTCACAGGAATGCTGACTCGTGCTCTGGGCGCGGTGCCCAGCCTCTGCTTTCCCAAGTCTCCAGCCCTGGGGCACAGGTGGGGGACTGCTGCGCCAGTGCCTCCGTGCACTCCAATGGAGCCACCTCCGACAGCTGCTCTCGCACTTGCTGTTCAATGTGTGTGAGAAGGGGAAATTCCCCACTACAAGGCAGCTCTGCCAGCAGCCAGACTGCAGTCAGATCCCTGCACCAATTCCCCGTTACCTACCAAATTTCCTGTTCTGATTTCCTAATGGTGGTGTTGCTTTAAGACGGCTTATGGCTTAGGTTTTATGGGTCTATCTATAGAGACAGATAAAGTCCCCTCCAGTGTTCAGGCCAGAGGGGGACAGATGAAGGTTATCATCCCTGCAGGAGGCCTACAACTGAAAACATCCACTGTGTATAACTCACCCCCAGATTTTCTATGACCACATAAATTCATCTTGAAAAAAGAGATCAATACCAGAAAATGACTTTGCTTGCAATCAGAGCAAAAATGATTACCAATTATGTGGATTACTGTCATGAGAAACTACAGCGTCGCTCCCCCTCTTCGTGGAGGAACGACACTAAGCCCTGCCTAGGCTTCATATCCGAGTCACGGCACCATTATGTCGCTCCCCCTCTTCGTGGAGGAGCGACACTGAACCCTGCCTAGGCTTCATATCTGAGTCACGGCACCATTATGTCGCTCCCCCTCTTCGTGGAGGAACGACACAGGACCCTGCGCTGTTCTTTGGTCTGCTCGGCCCTCCCCGGGTTTGCTGCTGGTTCTTCCCGGGTTGGCTACTGTCCCTTCCACCTCCGTGGAAGGGCAGTTCCCCCTGGCCACATTCCCCACTTCCGCGGGGGAGCGGCACACCGCCGGCCGGCTCTCTCGGGGGCTGCACAGGTGTTCCCTTAGATGTTCCCCTTAGATGTTCCTGGTGCATGCCGTCTCTCTCCTCCTTTATAGTCCTCCTCCGCCAATCCCAACTCGGCTGCCCACACGCCGAGTACGCTGCTCTCCTCCAATCAGGAGCAAGTCCTACAGTTTATTGGCTGAACTGGAGGCAGCTGTGTAGAAGCTGTTTTCTTCTCTCCCAGCGCCATATTGTGGGAGAGCAGATGCATAGAATAAGTCTTAATTCCAGTAACTTAGTCTAGTCCAGGTTGCTCACCACACTACAGGGAGGGGCCAGCACTGTGGTGTAGGTTAATCCTCCACCTGCAGTGCCAGAACCCCATATGGGCACCAGTTTGAGTCCCAGCTACTCCACTTCTGATCCAGCTCTCTGCTATGGCCTGGGAAAGCAGAAGAAGATGGCCCAAGTCCTTGGGCCCCTGCCCCATGTGGAAGACCTGGAAGAAGCTCTAGGCCTCTGGCTTTGGATCAGCCCAGCTCCAACCATTGCAGTCATTTAGGGTGTGAACCAGCAGATGGAAGATTCTCCCTCCCTCTCTCTCTCTTTCTCTCTCTCTCTCTCTCCCTCCCTCCCTCCCTCCCTCCATTCCTCTGCTTCTGCTTCTCTGTAATTTTGCATTTCAAATAAATCAATAAATCTTAAAAAAAATCTGTAGGGAATGCTGAGTGACATACAAATGTAATGATAGCTATCTAATGCTATAAAAGAATACAACTGGGGATTTCAATAAGTTTTGATGGAAGTAGAGGATGTAATTTCCAGATAATTATTTGAGCTGAGACATAGTGAAACATGAAGAGTGAGTGGATGGTGAGCAGCATGAAGGGAGGAGGTGCGTGATATTTGTTTATTTTACTTTTTTCAAAGATTCATCCATTCATTTGAAAGGCAGAGTTACAGAGAGGCAGAAGGAGAGAGAGACAGAGGGAGAGAGAGACAGGAGAGAGAGAAGTCTTCCATTTTCTGGTTCACTCCCCAAATGGCTGCAATGGGTGCACATGTGCTGAACTGAAGCCAGGAGCCAGGAGCTTCTTCTGGGGCTCCCACATTGGTGCAGGTGCCCAAGAATTTGGGCCATCATCCAATATTTTCCCAGGCCATAGCAGAGAGCTGGATCAGAACTGGAGCAACCGGGACAGGAACTGGTGCCCATATGGGATACCGGCACTGCAGGCAGAGGCTTTACCCACTACACCACAGTACTGGCCCTGATATTTCTTTATCACAGAGGTCATGTTTCTACATTGAGTTTCATCTATTCTCCTGTCCCTTTATTGTACCCAGTGCATTTTCGGTAGTAAGAATGCAGTGTCAGGTGCCAACATGTTCTAGAATGTCAATTCTCTTTATCTTTTTTCCAACCTTTTAACACTGGTCTGAAAAGCAAGCTTCACCATCACACAAGACAAATGGGAATTTCCAAATTCTTTTTTGACTCAGTGTTTGGAAAGACTTTGGGGAAAAATGAAAAGACACAAATGAAAAAATTGTGGCAACTCAAGGGAGCAAAAATCTTAACAAAGGAACTGCTTGAATTATACACAGAGCTGGAAATCGAATAATGTAACCCCCAGGAAACAAATAGAAGGACAAGTTCTATGCTTGAAATCTGATCAAGGAGTCACAAGTTCAGGCTCATGGCCATTGAGGTCTACACGTATGGGTACTTGCTTAGCTTCCTCTCACAGCATCTCACAGGATCCAGAGTCTTTCCAGAGCCCTCTTTATGTCTTTATTCCTTAGAATGTAGAAGGAAAGGCTCAGTGTGCAGTTCCCCTGCTGTTCATTATCAAGGGCATAGCACCAGCAGAACTAATGTGCACACTTAGTCCTGTGAAATAAAATGAGATGATGCAGAGGTGAGAGGCCTGACCCCTAGCAACTGCTACTGGTCCATCATTTGTATATCACTATCGTGTTGAAATGCTGTATACTACATAAACACACCTACCTACAACATGGTGGAGTAGGTACCTCTGGGGGCCTATTTTGTAGTATCTAAGGTAGATGTTTATACGTAGTGGAGCTAAAATAGAAACAGGGTCATCAAAATGGAGATAAAACCCAAATGATAAGTTATAAACCACACTTAAGTGTCTGATTCTATATCATGAAGTAGAACAGTTAGAGTAGAGATAGATACAGGATTGATAAATGAGGAATTCTTTTCATTTTTACTTATTTGGAAGAGTCACAGAGAAAGGGAGAGAGAGACAGAGACAGAGAGAGAGAGTTCTTCCATCCACTGGTTCATTCCTCAAATGGCCAAAGTCAGGAGCCAGGAACTTCCTCCAGGTCTCCCATGTAGATGCAGTGGCCTATGTTCTCGGGCCATATTTTGCTTCTTTCCAGTGCATTAGCAGGGAGCTGGACGAAAGTGGAGCAGCAAGGACTCGAACCAGCATCCATAGGGGATGTTGATATAACAGGCAGTGTCTTAATCCTTTATGCCACAATGCCAAACCAGATCAATAAGGAATTTAAAAGAGAAAAACTGATCTCAGATTTTCCTATACTATAAAGTATGAAAATAATCTTAGCTGCCCCAGGTAACCTATCTGTAATAGTAAACAAAATGGTGTTGTTCTGCATAAAAGAAATACTACTCAGTACAGTATATTTCATTAAAGACAAATTATTAAGTATACTATTGTCCTGTCAGACAAATGGGAATTTCCAAATATTTCCAACCCAATGTTAGGAACACCTGGGAAAGGTATGGGAAAGTTATGGGAAACAGAAGAAAGCAGAAGGCTTGGTAAGTGAGTGGCTTAAACTGGATACAGAAGTTGAAGTCAAGGTCATGGAAACTCCAGTAAATGAACAGAGGAGAAAATTTTACTTTCACCACTAGGTGGACAGTAAGAATCTCCGCTTCTGAGGGATTGATTCCTACAATACGTCACACTTCTTCAGTCCCAAGATCGTTGTCCATTCGTGGTTTCCCTTCCAAAGATCTTTTCAGGGCTCTCTTTATGTCCTCATTCCTTAGACTGTAGATGAAGGGGTTCAGCATGGGGGTGACCATGGTGTACATCACCGAGGCCACTGCAGTTGCTTGTGGGTTTTGGGTAACAGAAGAGCTAATGTACACTCCTATTCCTGTGGAATAAAATAAGGAGACGACGGAGAGGTGAGAGGCACAGGTGGAGAATGCTTTATGCTTCCCCTGAGATGAGGAGATGGCACGGATGGAGGAGACGATCCTAGAGTAGGAGTACAGGATCCCAGCCAAGGGAACTCCATCCAGCAGCACAGATGCAAAATAGACCACCAGATCATTGAGAAAGGTGTCAGAGCAGGCAATCTGGATCACCTGGTTCAGCTCACAGAAGAAGTGGGGGATTTCCGGGTGTGCACAGAAGGACAGCCACAGCACCAGTAGGCTGTGCAACAAGGCATGCAGGACACTGATGACCCAGCACAGCAAAACCAGCTGCACACATAGTCTAGGGTGCATGATGGCCATGTGGTGCAGGGGGTGACAGATGGCTACAAACCTGTCATAGGCCATCACAGCTAAAAGGAAGTCGTCCAACACTCCAAAGAGTAAGAAAAAGAACATCTGGGTGATGCAGCCTGCATAGCTGATGGCTTGGCTCTGCGTCTGGATGTTCACCAGCATCTTGGGGACGGTGGTGGACGTTAAGCAGATGTCCACCAAGGACAGGTTGGAGAGGAAGAAGTACATGGGTGTGTGGAGGTGGGGGTCTGAGAGGATGGCCAGGACGATGAGCAGGTTCCCAGCCACAGTGACCAGGTACATGGAGAGGAAGAGCCCAAATATGAGGGGCTGCAGTGCTGGGTCCTCTGAGAATCCCAGAAGGAGGAATTCTGAAAGTTGAGTGTCATTCTCTGGTTCCATGTGGTTGAAATGACTACCTGGAGGAGAAAAATAAAATGAGATACGTAATTTTTACACACAAAGCATTGCTCACATTGGTGAACTATATATGAATCATGTTTAGCAGTCGAAATTGAGATTTTTGTTCCTTGTGCATAGATTTTGTCTTACTTCCTGGGCTCCTTTTTGGCATTTCTGGGCAGAATTTCTACCCAGCTGCTGCTTGGATCAGAGTCTGCCTCTGCTCCACATTGGTAGGCAGTGGGTGATGGATCCCGTAGTTGAGTCTCTGCCGCCCATGTGTGAGACCCAGCTGTGTTTCTACTTTCAGAACTGGTCTGGTGCAACACTGACTCTTGAAGGCACCTGTGGCGTGAACCACCAGTTGCTAGATTGCTTTCTGTTTGTCTCCCTTTCTCTCTGTGTATTCCTCTCATATCAAGTAAATGAAAATAAATGTTTTCACAACCTAAAATAAATGCCTTCACATTCTTTATTAAAAAAATCTCTCCACAAACAGGTCATCAAAGAAGGAGGTACCTTTCTCTGAAGGGAGGAGAGAACTTCCACTTTGTCTATGACCTTGTCTAAATATGAGCAGAGTCGACGTACTCAAAAGGCTTCCTTAGCCTTGGCAACTCATGACAAGAGCCTAGGGTGATTACTGACGCCATAAAGAAGAGTGTCAATTTGTTAAGTCAACAACAGGAGTCACTGTGCACTTACTTCTCATATAGGAGTAAGCCCTTAATGTGCTGTACATTGTGATTTAATGCTATAACGAGTACTCAAACAGTATTTTTCACTTTGTGTTTCTGTGTGGGTGAAAACTGTTGAAATCTTTACTTAATATATACTAAACTGATCTTCTGTATATAAAGAGAATTGAAAATGAATTTTGATGTGAATGGAAGGGGAGAGGGAGAGGGAAAGGGGAGGGTTGTGGGAGGGAGGGAAGTTATGGGGGGGAAGCCATTGTAATTCATAAGCTGTACTTTGGAAATTTATATTCATTAAATAAAAGCTAAAAAAAAGGCTTGGAAAAAATAAAAGAATAAAAAAATAAAATATCTCTCCACAGCTACCACCCTATTTTTCTCTTCTCTTCAATCCCAAAGACCTTTCAATCCATGTTCTTCTTTAAAAGATGATCTGGGAAAGCAGTAGAAGATGACCCAAGTATTTGGTCCCCTGCACCCACACGGGAGACCCGAATGAAGCTCCTGGCTCTTGGCTTCAGCTTAGAACAGCTCCGGCCATTGCAGCCAATTGGGGAGTGAGCCAGCGGATGGAAGACACCTCTCTCTCTCTCTCTCTCTCTCTCTCTCTCTCTCTTTCTCACTATGCCTCTCAAATAAATAAATGTTAAAAAGAAAAGAGTCTACTCTCTGCTTGTCAATCCCTGCTGTGCCTTGGATTCCATTACCATCATTTCATAGCCAACAATGAGTCTCTTGTTGATGGTTTCAATGGACACTTTTGCTTTTTAAACATCACAGATAGAAATAAATAATTAAGTGTGCAAGCAAACAGTAAAATCTCTATGTGAAACCTACTGATTTGGCCATCGGTGACTTCAATTTAACATTCTCAGCTTCCACTCTTGCTGAATCTTTCCTGCAGTCTCCACTCCGTTTTTGGTCTCACCTGAATGGGTTCTGTAGATTCAGGATCTCCATGTGGGAGCGCGACTCCTCCCTGAATGGCTGATGATGGACACTGAAGCTCTGTCTCCCCAAACACAAGACAGCAGGTAGGAGTAAAGCACCGGTCCCTGAGCCAGACCAAAGTCCGAAAGCAAATCAGCATATGCTGTCCAGGCCAAGTTTGCCCAACAATGACAGCGTGGTATTTACAGTTCCCTTCCTCTGCTCACATCTTCCTGATGCTCCTGTCTCTAAGCACCTGATTCCCCTCTGCAGACACTGGTCTGGGCAGAAAAAAAATTCTGCTGATTCTCTGTTCCCAAGGGACCAGTTAGAAGCTGAGTGAACTAAGTTCTGAGGATTCCTTCTCTGAATTCTCCTGCCCCCAGAGGTCAAATCTCTTAGCAATTAATCTTTGTTGAGTTAAATATTTCTCCAAAGTCTGAGACAGAAGAACTTACCTTGTTGAGTTCCTTAGGGTTTTCAAACCTGTGTTGGGGATGCAGCCACTGCTACTTACAAAGACTGGTAGTTCCCTCTTCAAGAAGGGGGACATTCTGGTGGGTATTTGGTGTAGCCATTAAGATGCTGTTGGGATGCCTGCAACCCATATCAGAGTCCCTTTGTTTAAGTCTAGGCTCTGCTTTCAATTCAGGTTCTGTTGATGCACATCGTGGGAGGCAGCAAATGATGGCTAAAGAAGCTGGGTCCAGGCCAGCACCATGGCTCACTAGGCTACTCCTCCACCTGCAGTGCTGGTACTCTGGGTTCTAGTCCTGGTTGGAGCGCCGGTTCTGTCCCAGTTGCTCCTCTCCCAGTCCAGCTCTCTGCTGTGGCCCGGGAAGGCAGTGGAGGATGGTCCAAGTGCTTGGGCCCTTCACCCGCATGGGAGACCAGGAGGAAGCACCTGGCTCCTGGCATCAGATCAGTGCAGTGCACCAGCCGTAGTGGCCATCTAGGGGGTGAACCAACGGAAGGAAGACCTTTCTCTCTGTCTCTCTCTCTCACTGTCTAACTTTGCCTGCCAAAAAAAAAAAAGCTGGATCCATGCCACTTACCTGGTAGACTCAGGTTGGGTTAGTGGCTCCTGGTCAACCTTATGCACTACTGGCTCTTGTGGGCACTTGGGGACTGCACCAGAGGATGGAAGGATCTCTCCCTCCCTCTTCTCAGCCTTTCACAAAAAAAAGTCAAGTTGACCATTCCATATTTAAAATGCTTTAAAATCCCTTTAAAAAGAAAGTAAGAGGGAAATGTTTTTTCTCTCATAAAATGAAGGGTTCTCCATTTTTAGCTTCAAGACACCTTTTCCAGAAAATAAAAAAAAATATATAGGGGCTGGTAATGTGGTACAGCAAGTTAAAACGTCACCTGCAATAATGGCATCCCATATGGGCATCTGTTTGAGTCCTGGTTGCTCCGCTTCTGATCCAGCTCCTTGTTAGTGCACCTGGGAAAGCAGTGGAAGATGGCCCAAATGTTGCCTTTTCATCCTGTTGTTTCCATTGCTGTGCAAAAGTTTGTATATTTGATACAGTCTCTTTTGTGTGTTTTTGCTTTTGTTGAATCTGTGTTTGGGGTCATAACAGAAGTAATTGATAAATCCAGCATCATAAAGCTTTTCTTCCTTGTTTTTTTTTCTCCCCCTAGGAGTATTATAGTTTTGAGTGTTAGTTTCAGTCTTTAATCCATTTTGAGTTAATTTTTGTGTATAGTGTAAGGGAAGTGTTTAGCTTCATTCTTTCTCATGTGGATAGATGCAGTTTTCGCAGACCCATTTAGTGAAGACACTGTATTTTCCCCATTCAGTGTTCCTGGCACTCTTGCTGAAGATCACTTGACTGTAAATGCCTGAGTTTATTTCTGGGCTGTGTATGCTACTCCACTGGTCCTTCTGTCAAAATCCGACAATATGAGGCCTTCAGTTTTGTTCTTATTTGGGTTTGTCTTAGCTATTTAGGGTCTCTTCAGATTCCATACGACTTTCCCAATTGACTTTTTTTAAAGGTTTCTACTAAAAATGTCATTGCAGTTTTGATAGGGATTACATTTGTCAATTACCATTGAGTAGTACCCATTGCAGCCAATTGGGCAGTGAACCAGCTGATAGAAGACCCCCTCCCCTCTGTGCCTCTTCTTCTCTCTCTGTGTAACTCTGTCTTTCAAATAAATAAAAATCTTTGTTTAAAAAAATTAACGGACAGTTATGACTGGGAGCAAAATAAGGTCCAATTGTTGTCTACACACGTTTCTATCTTACATTGAATCTGGCAGAATTTTCTTTCATGGTTAGAAGAGGAGGGGAAGTGAGAGCATAGAATAGGACTCCCCAGTGATCAGACCCCAAAGACTCATTAATGTGAACAGTTGCCCATGAGTGAAAATACCTTTACAGGGACTAAAGAAACTTGGCAAGAAATCCCAGCATCCAACAAGAGTGCACTAGTAGTAAAAGACAGTGCTAGGGATAGCATGGACAGTTTTTATTATGATTACTTTAAATTATTTATTTTATTATTTGAGAAGCTGAGATTAAGAGATGGAGAACAAGAGACCTCCCATGCACAGATTCACTTCCCAAAAGTCACAAACAGCCAGGGCTGGGTCAGCCCCAGCCAGGAGCCAGGAATTCTGTCCAGTTCTCTTGGCTGGGGGTGGGGGGAAGAGCCCATTTCTTCAGCTGTTCCTGCTAAGACCCAGGGTGTGCCTTACCAAGCAGCCAGGCTGGAAACAGAGTAGGGCTCAGATGCAGGGAGTCCACTATGGGAGACAGGCATATCAGATGTTTTCTCACCACTGTGCCAAGCCCCTGTCCTTATCTGTACATTTAAATTAAGCCTTAATCTGTGAAGTACTTGTAGATGAGCGTGCATTTGTGGGAAATTTTACAGGGGGACCCATGCAACCTAGACTTTATTATTTATATATTTAGACTCAGTTTTGCCCATGGAAGCATCTGTCAAAATTGCAGTAAGATAACACCCAGGGAATTCACAGTAATAATAACCAAAATACTAAACAAGGATAAACAGGCACATCAATGAACACAAGATAACCATCTGGCTCTCTTCAGAGCCACAGCCACCTCTCTCCTGGCCTAATATCTGACACTCAGGAGTCAGTTGCTTACTATTCATATAGAAATGGTGTGTAGGTTATAAGCATATCTATCGAAGAAAAATGGTGGAGTAGGTATCTCCAGTGTGCTGGTTTGCATTGTCTGTGCTGGCTACTATGGTGTTTGGACTGAAACAGAAACAGGATCCTACTAGTGGAGAGGAAATCCAATGAGAAATTATAAAACAGGTGCTGGTGCTGTGGTGTATTGGGTTAAGCCACCATCTGCAGTGCCGGCACCCCATATGGGCGCTGGTTCAATTCCCAGCTGTTCCACTTTGGATCCAGCTCCCTGATAACACACCTGGGAAAGCAGCAGAAAATTGCCCAAGTGTTTGGACCTGTGCACCCATGTAGGAGACCTGGAAGAAGCTCCTGGTTCCTGGTTTTGGCCTGGCCCAGCTCTGGCCATTGCGGATATTTAGGAAGAAACCAGTGGATGGAAGACCTCCCTCTGTCTCTACCTCTCTCTGTAACTCTGCCTTTCAAATAAAATAAACAATTCTTTGTAAAAGATTTATTTATTTTACTTGAAAGTCAAAGTTACACAGAGAGAGGAGAGGAAGAGAGAGAGAGAGAGAGAGAGGTCTTCCACTTGCTAGTTCACTCCCCAGATGGCCGCAATGGCCGACCTGTGCTAATCCAAAGCCAGGAGCCAAGAGCTTCTTCCAGGTCTCTCAGGGGCCCAAGCAGTTGGTATGGATGCTGCTGTTGTGGCTTCAAGACCATTGCTTGAGGATAGAGTCTGTTCCAATGTATGTGTTGTGAGATCTTCTCTATGGAGAATCCTACCAGCATCTCAAGTGTAGCTTCAGTTGGTTCTAGAGATTTCCACATGTGGATTGAATAAAGCTTTTTTTTTAACTTTTATTTAATGAATGTAAATTTCCAAAGTACGGATTATGGACTACAATGGCTTCCCCCCCATACCGTCCCTCCCACCCACAACCCTCCCCTTTCCCACTCCCTCTCCCCTTCCATTCACATCAAGATTCATTTTCAATTATCTTAATATACAGAAGATCAGCTTAGTATACATTAAGTAAGGATTTCAACAGTTTGCTCCCACACAGAAACATAAAGTGAAAAATAATAGAGGAATTTTTTAAAATGATGATGAAATCAGATCAGACCTATTGTCATGTTTAATCCCAGTGAGAGTCAAGTTGGGAATTGATAATTTCTTTTTTTTCACAGGAGATCAGTTTAGTATGCATTAAGTAAAGATTTCAACAGTTTGCACCCCCATAGAAACACAAAGTGAAATATATTGTTTTACTCATTATAGCATTAAATCTCAATGCACAGCACATTAAGGACAGAGATCCTACATGAGGAGTAAGTGCACAGTGACTCCTGTTGCCGACTTTACCAATTGACACTCCTGTCTATGGCATCAGTAATCTCCCTATGCTCCAGTCATGAGATTCCAAGGCTATGGAAGCCCTCTGAGTTCTCCGACTCTTATCTTGTTTAGACAAGGTCATAGTCAAAGTGGAGGTTCTCTCCTCCCTTCAGAGAAAGGCACCTCCCTCTTTGATGACCTGTTCTTTCCACTGGGATCTCACTCACAGAGATCTTTTGCCAGAGTGTCTTGGCTTTCCATGCCTGAAATACTCTCATGGGCTTTTCAGCCAGATCCGAATGCCTTTAGGGCTGATTCTGAGGCCAGAGTGCTATCTAGGACATCTGCCATTCTATGAGTCTGCTGAGCATCTCACTTCCCATGTTGGATCACTCTCCCGTTTATTTATTCTATCGGTTAGTGTTAGCAGGTACTAGACTTGTTTATGTGCTCCCTTTGACTCCCAGTCCTTTCATTATGATCAATTGTGAACTGAAATTGATCACTTGGACTAGTGAGATGGCATTGGTACATGCCACCTTGATGGGATTGAATTGGAATCCCCTGGTATGTTTCTAACTCCACCATTTGGGGCAAGTCAGCTTGAGCATGTCGCGAATTGCACATCTCTTCCCTCTCTTATTCCCACTCTTATGTTTAACAGGGATCACACTTCAGTTAATTTTCAACACTTAAGAATAACTGTGTATTAATTACAGAATTAAACCAGTCATATTAAGTAGAACAGATAAAAAAAAAACTACTAAGAGGGATAATGTATTAAGTTGTTCATTAACAGTCAGGGCTATGCTGATCAAGTCACCATTTCTCATAGTGTCCATTTCACTTCAACAGGTTTCCTTTTTGGTGTTCAGTCAGTTGTCACTGATCAGGGAGAACATATGGTATTTGTCCCTTTGGGACTGGCTTATTTCACTCAGCATGATGTGTTCCAGATTCCTCCATTTTGTTGCAAATGACTGGATTTCGTTGTTTCTTACTGCGGTATAGTATTCTAAAGAGTATATATCCCATAATTTCTTTATCCAGTCTACCGTTGATGGGCATTTAGGTTGGTTCCAGGTCTTAGCTATTGTGAACTGTGCTGCAATAAACATTAGGGTGCAGACCGCTTTTTTGTTTGCCAATTTAAATTCCTTTGGGTAAATTCCAAGGAGTGGGATGGCTGGGTCGAACGGTAGGGTTATCTTCAGGTTTCTGAGGGATCTCCAGACTGACTTCCATAGTGGCTTGACCAGTTTGCATTCCCACCAACAGTGGGTTAGTGTCCCTTTTTCCCCACATCCTCGCCAGCATCTGTTGTTGGTAGATTTCTGTATGTGAGCCATTCTAACCGGGGTGAGGTGAAACCTCATTGTGCTTTTGATTTGCATTTCCCTGATTGCTAATGACCTTGAACATTTTTTCATGTGCCTGTTGGCCATTTGGATTTCCTCTTTTGAAAAAAGTCTATTGAGGTCCTTGGCCCATCTCTTAAGTGGGTTGTTGGTTTTGTTTTTGTGGAGTTTCTTGATCTCTTTGTAGATTCTGGTTATTAACCATTTATCTGTTGCATAGTTTGCAAATATTTTTCCCATTCTGTCAGTTGTCTCTTCACTCTCCTGATTCTTTCTCTTGCAGCACAGAAACTTCTCAATTTGATGCAATCCCAATAGTTAATTTTGGCTTTGACTGCCTGTGCCTCCCGGGTCTTTTCCAGAAATTCTTTGCCTGTGCCAATATCTTGAAGGGTTTCTCCAATGTTCTCTAGTAACTTGATGGTGTCAGGTCATAGATTTAGGTCTTTAATCCATGTTGAGTGGATTTTTGTGTAAGGTGTAAGGTAGGGGTCTTGCTTCATGATTCTGCACGTGGAAATCCAATTTTCCCAGCACCATTTATTGAATAGACTGTCCTTGCTCCAGGAATTAGTTTTAGATCCTTGATCAAATATAAGTTGGTTGTATATGTTTGGGTTGATTTCTGGTGTTTCAATTCTGTTCCATTGGTCTATCCATCTGTTTCTGTACCAGTACCATGCTGTTTTGATTACAACTGCCCTGTAGTATGTCCTGAAATCTGGTATTGTGATGCCTCCGGTTTTGTTTTTGTTGTACAAGATTGCTTTAGCTATTCGAGGTCTCTTGTGCCTCCATATGAATTTCAGCACCATTTTTTCCAGATCTGAGAAGAAGGTCTTCGGTATCTTGATTGGTATTGCATTGAATCTATAAATTGCTTTTGGGAGAATGGACATTTTGATGATATTGATTCTTCCAATCCATGAGCATGGAAGATTTTTCCATTTCTTGGTATCCTCTTCTATTTCTTTCTTTAAGGTTTTGTAATTCTCATCGTAGAGATCTTTAACGTCCTTGGTTAAGTTTATTCCAAGGTATTTGATTGTTTTTGTAGCTATTGTGAATGGGATTGATCTTAGAAGTTCTTCCTCAGCCATGGCATTGCCTGTGTATACAAAGGCTGTTGATTTTTGTGCATTGATTTTATACCCTGCTACTTTGCCAAACTCTTCTATGAGTTCCAATTGTCTCTTAGTAGAGTTCTTTGGGTCCCCTAAATAAAGAATCATACCATCTGCAAAGAGGGATAGTTTGAGTTCTTCCTTCCCAATTTGTATCCCTTTAATTTCTTTTTCTTGCCTAATAGCTCTGGCTAGAACCTCCAGAACTATATTGAATAGCAGTGGTGAGAGTGGACATCCCTGTCTGGTACCAGATCTCAGTGGAAATGCTTCCAACTTTTCTCCATTCAATAGGATGTTGGCTGTGGGTTTTTCAAAGATTGCTTTGATTGTATTGAGGAATGTTCCTTCCAAACCCAGTTTGCTTAGAGTTTTCATCATGAACGGGTGTTGTATTTTATCAAATGCTTTCTCGGCATCTATTGAGATAATCATGTGGTTTTTCTTCTGCAGTCTGTTAATGTGGTGTATCACGTTGATTGTCTTGCGCACATTAAACCATCCCTGCATACCAGGGATAAATCCCACTTGGTCTGGGTGGATGATCTTTCTGATGTGTTGTTGCATTCTATTGGCGAGAATTTTATTGAGGATTTTTGCATCTATGTTCATCAGGGATATTGGTCTGTAATTCTCTTTCAGTGCTGCATCTTTTTCCAGCTTAGGAATTAAGGTGATGCTGGCTTCATAGAAAGAATTTGGGAGGATTCCCTCTTCTTCGATTGTTCTGAATAGTTTGAGAAGAATTGGAGTTAGTTCTTCTTTAAATGTCTGGTAGAATTCAGCAGTGAATCCATCTGGTCCTGGGCTTTTCTTTGTTGGGAGGGCCTTTATTACTGTTTCAATTTCTGTCTCAGTTATGGGTCTGTTTAGGTTTTCAATGTCTTCATGGTTCAATTTAGGTAGGTTGCATGTGTCCAGGAATCTATCCATTTCTGATAGGTTTCCCTGTTTGCTGGCATACAGGTCCTTGTAGTAATTTCTGATGATTCTTTTTATTTCTGTGGTGTCTGTTGTTACATTTCCTTTTTCATCTCTGATTTTATTGATTTGGGTCTTTTCTTTTTTTAGTTAGTTGGTCCAATGGGGTGTCAATTTTGTTTATTTTTTCAAAAAACCAGCTCCTCGTTTGGCTGATTTTTTGGAATGTTTTTCTTGATTCAATCCTGTTGATTTCTTCTCTGATTTTAATTATTTCTCTTCTCCTACTAGATTTGGGTCTGGTTTGCTGTAGGTTTTCTAGATCCTTGAGGTGAATTGAAAGCTCATCTATTTGGTGCCTTTCCAATTTCTTGATGTAGGCACCTATTGATATAAACTTTCCTCTTAACACTGCTTTTGCTGCGTCCCATAAGTTTTGGTATGTTGTGCTGTTATCCTCATTTACTTCCAGAAAGTTTTTGATTTCTCTTTTAATTTCTTCTATGACCCATTGTTCATTCAGGAGCATGTTGTTCAATCTCCATGTGTTTGCGTATGCTCTAGAGATTCCTGAGTTGCTAATTTCCAACTTCATTCCTTTATGGTCTGAGACGCTGCATGGTATGATTCTAATTCTTTTGAATTTGCTGAGACTTGCTTTATGGCCTAGTATGTGGTCAATCCTAGAGAAGGTTCCATGTACTGCTGAGAAGAATGTAAAATCTTTCGCTGTAGGATTGAAAGTTCTGTAGATATCTGTTAGATCCATTTGGGCTATAGTGTCGTTTAAATCTACTGTCTCCTTGTTGATCTTCTGTCCTATTGATCTGTCTATTTCTGAGAGTGGAGTATTGAAGTCCCCCAGTACTATTGTATTGGTGTCTAAGTCTCCCTTCAAGTCCGTTAATAAATCTTTTAGATAAACC
This sequence comes from Oryctolagus cuniculus, assembly GCF_964237555.1. NCBI lineage: Eukaryota > Metazoa > Chordata > Mammalia > Lagomorpha > Leporidae > Oryctolagus > Oryctolagus cuniculus. The sequence continues at coordinate 63,730,559 of NC_091447.1, read as the reverse complement.
GGTGCCCTGTAGTTAGGTGCATATACATTGATAATTGTTATATCTTCTTGTTGTATTGATCCCTTAATCATGATATAGTGTCCCTCTTTGTCTCTCTTAACAGTTTTTGTGGTAAAGTTTATGTTGTCCGATATTAAGATGGCTACGCCCGCTCTTTTTTCATTTCTGTTTGCATGGTATATCTTTTTCCAGCCTTTCACTTTCAGTCTGTATGGATCTTTGTTGGAAAGATGTGTTTCTTGGAAGCAGCAAATAGATGGGTTTTGTTCCTTAACCCAATCAGCCAATCGGTGTCTTTTAACTGGACAGTTCAGGCCATTAACGTTCAATGTGACTAATGATAAGTGGTAACTTTGCCCTGCCATTTGCCAAAGATAAGTTTTTCTTTTATCTTTTATTTAATGAATATAAATTTCCAAAGTACGACTCATGGGTTACAATGGCTTCCCCCCCATACCGTCCCTCCCACCCACAACCCTCCCCTTTCCCACTCCCTCTCCCCTTCCATTCACATCAAGATTCATTTTCAATTATCTTAATATACAGAAGATCAGCTTAGTATACCTTAAGTAAGGATTTCAACAGTTTGCTCCCACACAGAAACATAAAGTGAAAAATAATAGATAATTTTTTTAATGATGATAAGTTCTAATATATGCTTTGAATTCCCTGTGATCTTTTGCTGTGAGGTTTCCTTCCTTGGTTTCCTTCCTTTACCTTCTTTCATATTGATGACCGTGTTTCTGTGTTTCTGTGTGTAACACATCTTTAAGCATCTTTTGCAGGGCTGGACGAGTGGCAACAAATTCTTTCAATTTCTGTTTGCTATGAAAAGTCTTTATTTCACCTTCATTCACAAATGATAGCTTTGCAGGATATAATATTCTGGGCTGGCAGTTTTTCTCTCTTAGTACCTGGGCTATATCTCGCCATTCCCTCCTAGCTTGTAGAGTTTCTGATGAGAAGTCTGCTGTGAGTCTGATTGGAGATCCTCTGAGAGTAATCTGACGTTTCTCTCTTGCACATTTTAGGATCTTTTCTTTATGTTTCACTGTGGAGAGTTTAATTACAACGTGTCGTGGTGAGGATCTCTTTTGGTCGTGTTTATTAGGGGTTCTGTGAGCTTCCTGTACTAGGATGTCTCTGTCCTTCTCCAAACCTGGGAAATTTTCTGCTAATATCTCACTAAAAAGGCCTTCTAATCCTTTCTCCCTCTCCATGCCTTCAGGAACTCCTAGAACCCGAATGTTGGGTTTTTTAATAGTATCCTGAAGATTCCCGACAATATGTTTTAGATTTCTAATTTCCTCTTCTTTTCTTTGGTCTGACTGTATCCTTTCCTGTTCTCTGTATTCTAAGTCCGATATTCTCTCTTCTGCTTCACCCATTCTGTTTCTAAGGCTCTCTAATGTGTTTTTCATTTGATCTATTGAATTCTTCACTTCAGTCACTATCCCAGTTTCCTGTTGTACTAGTTGTTTCGTTTCATTTTGATTCCTCCTTAATATTTCATTTTCACGAGAGAGATTTTCTATCTTGTCCATTAAGGATTTCTGTAGTTCAAGAATTTGTTTTTGAGAACTTCTTAATGTTCTTATCAATTTTTTGAGATCTGCTTCTTGCATTTCTTCTATGTCATCATCTTCATAATCTTGAATTGGGGTGTCTTTTTCATTTGAGGGCGTCATGGTGACTTCCTTGTTTTTATTACCTCGGTTTTTGCGTTTGTTATTTGGCATATTGGAGATATTTGGTTTCTTCACTGTGGTGCTTTTTCTTGTTATACTATGACTCTAGATTAAGTGGACTATCTGTTTTTGATGGAGCCTTAGGGCTTGAGATGGGTGTGGCCTGAGAGCTCCATTTGGTGTGCCAAAGGTGACACTCCCAGGTTAGGCATGGTAAATCTCTCTCTCTCTTTTTTTTTTTTTGATTCAAAAGGGAAGTAATTCCGCACAGCTGAAGGAAGTTGGAGGTAGTTAGCCGGCAAATGATATACCCACAGGAGCCAGAGATTGGAAGCTCTTTCCCAAGGACCACACAGGGAATCTGTTCGGCCCTCAGAGTGGGCTCAAATTCTCCTTCAGTCTCCCACTGGGTTGCCAAAGTTACGGAACTGTAGCGTCTCTGGAGAGTGCTCACATGAATTCCGTGAGTTCTCTCCCCCACCGTCTCTTTTTTCACAGTCTCAGTTCAGTAGCACCACAAATTTACTAGGTCCTAATCTCCTGTTAATTCGCCCCGCCCAGAGTCAGGTTTTTCTGCTAGGCTCAGGGCTGGTGCAGACCTGAGGTCGCTCTGCTTATGACGTATGTCCAAGATGGCGCCTGTTCTTTGTCTTGCTCGCCCTTGAGAGGTGAGCGGAGAGAGAGAAACCCGTGTCCGTACCAGTCACCTTTTTTTTCTCTCTCTCTCTCTTCCAGTTAGCCTGGTGAACTTCCCCCCCCCAGGGGTCTTTCCCTCTAGTCTCCTCTCTCCGCTTGCCTGCCGGTGTGTCGGGCTATTGAGGTTCTGCTCACCTCGCGTTCCAGCGCTGGTGTGTTGAGTCTGCCGCTGGTGTCCCGAACTGTGGGCCCCCACGCTCTCCACGCAGGTCCGCTGTGAATCACGCGTTCCGGAAGAGTTTCTTCTGCTGTTTCCTCCCCGACTCTTCCTTGAACCTGCAGTATCTCCACTTTTATTAAACTATCTTTCCGGATTATCAGTGTGCTCCCTTCCTATTCTGCCATCTTGCCTCCTCTCTCTGAATAAAGCTTTTAAAAATTGTGTTAGGGATCCCAACACAATTCCATCAAGATTGCATGTACCAATGCCATCTCACTAGTCCAAGTGATCAATTTCAGTTCACAATTGATCACACTGATAGGTCTAAGAGTCAAAGGGATCACACAAACAAGACTAGTGTCACTAATACTGATAGAATCAAAAAGGGAGAGAACGATCCAACATGGGAAGGGGGATACACAGCAGACTCATAGAATGGCAGATGTCCTAAATAGCACTCTGGCCTCAGAATCAGCCCTTAAGGCATTCGGATCTGGCTGAAGAGCCAATGAGAGTATTTTAGGCATGGAAAGCCAAGACACTCTGGGAAAAAAAAAAAGAGGACCTAAATGAAAGATCTCTGCGAGTGAGATCTAAGTAGAAAGAATGGGTCATCAAAGAAGGAGATACCTTTCTCTGAAGGGAGGAGAGAACTTCAACTTTGACTATGACCTTGTCTAAATAAGATCGAAGTCAGCGAACTCAAGTGGCTTCCATAGCCTTGGCAACTCATGACTAGAGCCTAGGGAGATTTCTGACGCCATAAAGAAGAGTGTCAAATTGTTAAGTCAACAACAGGAGTCACTGTGTACTTACTTCTCATGTGGGATCTCTGTCCTTAATGTGTTGTCCAATGTGAAGTAATGCTATAACTAGTACTGAAACAGTATTTTACACTTTATGTTCTGTGTGGGTGCAAACTGATGAAATCTCTACTTAATATATACTAAATCGATCTTCTGTATATAAAGATAATTGAAAATGAATCTTGATGTGAATGGAATGGGAGAGGGTTTGGGAGATGGGTGGGTTGCAGGTGAGAGGGAAGTTATGGGGGGGAAGCCATTTTAATCCATAAACTGTACTTTGGAAAATTATATTTACTAAATAAAAGTTTAAAAAAAAAAACAAAAGTAGAGCTACAGAGGGGGCAGAGGGGGCTGAGAGAGAATGAGAATATATGAATCTTCCATCCACTGGTTCACTCCCCAAATGGCCACAATGGCCAGTGCTGGGCCAGGCTAAAGCCAGGAGCCAGGAGCTTCATCCAGGTCTCCCACATGGGTGGTAGGGGCCAAGCACTTGGGCCATCCTCTGCTGCTTTCTCGGGCATATTATTGGGAGCTGGATAGGAAGTGGAGCAGCCATGAGATAAACCAGTGCTCATTTGAGATGCTGGCATTGCAGGCAGTAGCTTAACGTGCTGCACCACAATGAAAGCCAACTTTGGGTTTAATTGAGGAACTGTCAGGCTCATATCCAAACTGACTGTGCCATTTTCCATTTGTGTCAGCAGTATATGAGGGATCTGATTTCTCTGCATTCTTGCCAACAACATTCTTATTATTTTCAGATATTTCTATTCCAAGCATCCTAGTGGATCTGAAGAGGTTTCTGTTTGTGGCTATGATGTGCATTTCCCTGATGACTAATGATACTGAGTAGTTTTTCATGTGATTATTAACTATTTATATATCTTCCTTGGAGAAATATCTAGTGATTCTTGGTACATTTTTTGGAAGAATTGTTTATATGTTCTAGAAACAAATCCCTTATGAAATGATATGCAACTATTTTTTTTTTTTTTTGCAGGCGTACACCTTCCAGATAGGTTAACGCCAACGAGACCTCGGAGACACCAGACGCGTTTATCGGCTTTTCAGCTTCCACTTTATTTTTCAGCAGACTCGCGTTACATGTCGCGAACACCCGCCGTCTTTGCCTCCTCCAACCCTCTTACATATCCCGCCCTGTTACCGGCATTCATTCACAACTCCTTCATTCACCACTCCCGCTTATTACTGGCGTTCATTCACAGCTCCCGCCTGTTACCGGCGTTCATTCACAACTCCGCCTTTTACCAGCGTTCATTCATAACTCCGCCTTTTACCAGCGTTCATTCATAACTCCCGCCCACCGTCCACCTATTTATATATGATTCACGGAAAACATGTTACCAACTCAGCAAGAGTAAGTGTGGGAAACATGCAATAACAGGATGCTTAAAGTCAAAACAGGATCTTGCAATTAGCAACGGGCAGGGTGGAAAAAGCCCAGCACTAAACTTCTTGTCGGGAGGGGCACAGCTGGCCAGGCTGTCCCGTTCCCCGACACTTTTTTTAACTTTTATTTATTTATTTATTTATTTTAACTTTTATTTAATGAATATAAATTTCCAAAGTACAGCTTATGGATTACAATGGCTTCCCCCACATAACTTCTCTCCCACCCGCAACCCTCCCCGTTCCCTCTCCCTCTCCCCTTCCATTCACATCAAGAATCATTTTCAATTCTCTTTATATAGAGAAGATCAGTTTAGCATATATTAAGTAAAGATTTCAACAGTTTGCACCCAAGTAGAAACATAAAGTGAAAAATACTGTTTGAGTACTAGCCATAGCATTAAATCACAGTGTACAGCACATTAAGGAAAGAGATCCTACATGAGGAGTAAGTGCACAGTGACTCCTGTTGTTGACTTAACAAATTGACACTCTTGTTTATGGCATCAGTAATCACCCTAGGCTCTTGTCATGAGTTGCCAAGGCTATGGAAGCCTTTTAAGTTCACCGACTCTGATCATATTTAGACAAGGTTGTAGTCAAAGTGGAAGTTCTCTCCTCCCTTCAGAGAAAGGTACCTCCTTCTTTGATGACCTGTTCTTTCCACTGGGATCTCACTCGCAGAGATCTTTCATTTAGTTGTTGTTGGTTTTTTTTTTTTTTTTTTTGCCAGAGTGTCTTGGCTTTCCATGCCTAAAATACTCTCATGGGCTTTTCAGCTGGATCCCCATGCCTTAAGGGCTGATTCTGAGGCCAGAGTGCTATTTAGGACATCTGCCATTCTATGGGTCTGCTGTGTATCTCGCTTCCCATGATGGATCGTTCTCTCCCCTTTTTTATTCTATCAGCTAGTATTTGCAGACACTAGTCTTGTTTATGTGCTCCCTTTGGCTCTTAGCCCTATCATTATGATCAATTGTGAACAGAAATTGATCGCTTGGACTAGTGAGATGGCATTGGTACATGCCACCTTGATGGGATTGAATTGGAATCCCCTGGTATGTTTCTAACTCTACCGTTTGGGGTAAGTCAGCTTGAGCATGTCGCGAATTGCACATCTCTTCCCTCTCTTATTCCCACTCTTATATTTAACAGCGATCACTTTTCAGTTAAGTTTCAACACATTTTGTAGGTTGTCTTGTCACTTTCTGATAGTGTTCCTTGAAGCGAAATCGTTCTTAATTTTGATGAATTGAACTTCTTTTTTGTTTTGTTCCTCAGCTTTGGTGTAATATTTAAAATTCCTTTGCCAACTCCAAGATCATGAAGATTTACCTGTATGTTTTCTTTTAAGGGTTACACAGTTTTCGCTCTTACATTTAGGATTTTTCCAATCCATTGTGAGTTAAAAATTTTGTGCATGGTGTGAGATAACTTCATTATCCAACATGTGGATATCCAATTGTCTCAGTATCATTTGTTGAAAAATTAATTCTTTCTCCATTGAATGTTCATGGCATCAGTGTTGAAAATCAGTTGACCATGGATGTACAGGTTAACTTCATGACCCTCAATTCTATTTATTGACCTATATCTCTGTGCTTGTACTTGTACCACTTTGTATTGATTACCATTACTTTGTAGTAATTTTTGAGACTTTGAAATGTATATTTATGCTTCCTTTTCAGTACTGTTTTGACTATTCTGGGCCCCTTAGAATTCCATATGGTTTTTAAATAAGTTCGCCAATTTCCTGAGAAATCAACTAGGATTCTAATAGAGATTATTTTGAATCTGTAGACCAAAGGATATTGCCATCTCAGCAATGTTGTCTTCTGATCCATGAATATGGGATATTTTCCAACTTATTTGGATCTTTAATTTCTTTCAAATGTTTTTTTTTAAGTTTTAGAGTAAAAATTTTAGAGTAAAAGTTTTATACTTCTTTTGTTATACTCTTAAGTACTATTTTGCTGCTGTAAATGAAAATTTCCCCTTAATTTCATTTTTAGATTGCTTTTTGAAAATATATAGACATACAATTAAAAAAAATTAATAACAACAATTATACATATGTATGGGGTGCAGTATAACATTTCTTGTTTTCTTTGTACTCTTAGAAGAAACATTGTGTATATACATACATGATGGAATATTATTCATCCATAAAAAGAATGAAACAGGACATTTGCAGCAACAAGGGTGAAACTGGAGATCATTATGCTAAGTTAAATAACTCAGAAACAGAAAGGCAAGTATCAAATGTTTTAATCTTATCTGTGAAAGTTAATATAGAATGTAAAAATTGAGTGGACAGGGCTGGCACTATGGCGTAGATGGTTAAGTCTCTACCTGCAGCACCAGCATCCCATATGGGTGCTGGTTCAAGCCCCGGCTGCTCCTCTTCTGACCCAGCTCTCTGCTATGGCCTGGGAAAGCAGTATAAGATGGCCCAAGTGCTTGGGCTCCTGCACCCTTGTGAGGGATCTGAAAGAAGCTCCTGGCTCCTGACTTTGGATCAGTGCATCTCCAGCTTTTGCAGCCATCTGAAGAGTGAACCAGTGGATGGAAGACCTCTCTCTCCATCTCTCTCTCTCTCTGTAATTCTGCCTCTCAAAAAATAAGTCTTTGAAAGATTGTGTAGATGTCATATGATTTGTTATATATTTATAGATATTGCTTCACTGAATCATATCACATATCTGAGAACAGACATTTCTCTCTCCATGTCACGAATTCTTCCTTTTTTGATATTACATTTTCTGACTCAATATAAACAGTATATATGGGTATGTATGTAATATCTACAAACCAACTGAATAGCAAAATGTTAAAGATTATTAAATCTTATTTGTTTTTTAAAGAGAGAGGGAGCTCCTACCCATTGGCTCACTTCTCAGTTGCTGTCAACAATTTGATAGCCAAAGCTGAGTGCCAAAAATTCAATCCATGCCTTGCATTTGGGTGGTAGGAACAGAATTTTTTTAAAAAAGATTTATTTATTTATTTGAAGGGTAGAGTTAGAGAGAGAGAGAGAGAGAGAGAGAGAGAGAGAGAAAGAGAATCTTCTATCTGCTGGTTCACTCCCTAAATTACGGCAATGGCTGGAGCTGCACCGATCTGAAGCCAGAAGCCAGGAGCTTGTTCCAGGTCTCCCACATGGATACAGGCGCAAAAACACTTGGGCCATCTTTTACTGATTTCCCAGGTCATTAGCAGGGAGCTGGATCAAAACAGGAGCAGTTGTGTCTCAAACTGACACCCATATGGGACGCTGGTGCCACAGGCAGAGGCTTCACCCACCAAGTCATGGCACCAGCCCCTGAAATTATTAAATCTTAAAGCTAAAAATATTTTATAAGATAACTTCTGATATTTTCCATATTTACCTCATATATATTATATACATATACAATATTTTCCTTGAAAACAGGGATATTAATATCACATAATGGAATTCATGACATGATCATAAATTGCAAAAAGAAGGGTTTACTGTCACATACAAGGTAAAATTTTTACATAGTTGAAAGGCAGAGAGAGAGGTTTCACACCAGCTGATTCATTTTTCAAATGCCTGCAGCACCCAGGAGCCCACAACTCAATCCAGGTCTCCCTCTTGAGTGGCAGGGACCTAATTATTTGAGCCACCACCTGCTGCCTTCTTGGGTATGCATTAGCAGGAAGCTGGATCAGAAGTGCAGTGGAGATTCAAAGGCAGGAACTCTCATACTCGATGTGGGTGTCCCAAGCAGTGTTTTCATTGCTGTTCTAAGTGGTTTTTCCACACATGGATTTTGAGGGTACAGAAATATTCAGTCCTTGAACCCAAAACCTCATCCCAACTGCTAGGAAGTTCTTGGGGTCGCAGGTATACAAACACAAAGAATTAAATTCCATCAACAATGGGACAAGGACACAAACCATGAACTCCAGGTGAGAACACAGCCAACTGGTTTCCTAGCTTCAGCCTCTGAGATTTGAGATTAAAACCACAGTCACATGGCTGGTGTTGTGGTGTAGGGGCTTAAGCCACTACTTGTCATGACACATCCCATCCTAGCACCTGTCTGATATCCCGCTGCCACATTTCAATCCAGTTTCCTGCTGATATATCTAGGAAAGCCGCAGAAGATGGTCCAAGCGCTTGGGTCTCTGCCACTCACATGGGAGACCTCGATGGAGTTTCTGGGTCCTGGATGTTGCAAGCATTTGAAGAATGAACAGTGGATGCAAGCGAGAACTCTCTCTCTCTCTTTATCTCTCTCTCCCCAACTTTACTTTTCAAAATAAATCTTTAGGAGTGAAACTGACACTTTTTGATACAATGATTTTGAACATCCTTTGTCTTGATTGTTGAGGAACACTGTTTTGTTTATTTCTTCTTTATACTTTTTGTTGAACTCTCTACTTAATATAAGGTTAATTTTATGAGTATAACATTAACTGAAGATTGATCTTTGGAAAAAGAATATAAGTCCTGGGTGGGGCAGCACTGTGGTTCAGCAGGTAAAAGCAGCCGCCTGCAGTGCCAGCATCCCCTATGGGTGCCGGTTCAAGTCCCGGTTGCTCCACTTACGATCCAACTCTCTGCTGTGACCTGGGAAAGCAGTAGAAGATGGCCCAGGTCTTTGGGACCTTGCACCTGTATAGGAGACCTGGAGGAAGCTCCTGGCTCCTGGCTTTGGATTGGTGCAGCTTTGGCCATTGTGGCCAGTTGGGGAGTAACCAGTGGATGGAAGACTCTCTCTCTCTCTCTCTCCCTCTCTCTCTCTCTCTCAATCTGTCTCTCTCTCTCCCTCTCCTTCCCTCTCTGTGTAGCTCTGACTTCAAAATAAATAAATAAATATATCTTTAAAAAAAAAAAGAATACGAGTGTGGGAATGGGAAAGGGAGGAGGAAGGAGGGTGGGAAGAATCACTGTGTTCCTAAGTTTGTATGTATGAAATGCATGAAGTTTGTATTCCTTATCAAATTAAAATAAAAAAAGAAATCTTGAGAAAACAAGAAATGAGAAAACGCAGTAGTGCCATATTTGGACTTCTGAGCTACAGAAAGGAGATGCAGCTACAAACAGAAAAGGTTGGATTTCATCAAAACTTTGAGTATGTTTGCTCATCAAAAAACCCCATGAATAAAATGGGTAGGAAACCCACTCATTGGAGAAACATAGTCACTAATTACTAGGGTACTTCAGAAAGTCTGTGGAAAGATAGATCTAAAAGTAAGCTTATCTTAGTGCAAATGTTTTTAGTAACCATGTATACCCACAGTGTTCAAAAGTTCATGAGAATGCTTCTTGGGAAACAATTATGTATGGATTTCACATTTTTTTGCTGCCCAATAAATATCTTAAATTCTACATTCCAAAGACTTTTTATTTGACAAATAATATATGATATATATATATATATATATATATATATATATATATATATATTTGAGAGAGAGAGAGAAGAGAAAAAAATATCTTCCACCTGCTGGTTCACTCCCCAAATGCTTGCAACAGCCAGGACTGGGGCAGTCTGAAGCCGAGAGCCAGGAGCTCAATCTGAGTCTCCCATGTGGGTGGAAGGGACCCAAGTATTTGCACCATCATTGCTGCTTCCCAGACTGTGCACTAACAGAACAGGAAGCAGAACTGGGACTCAAACCCAGGCACATTCAAACTCCCATGTGGGATGCAGGTATCTCAACTGTTGGACCAAATGCCAGATTCCTGACAAAGAATTCCATTCCTTCTACAAATCAAAATGAAGAAACAGAATAGGAAGTGGGCAGAAGACTGGAAACCATATTTTATAAAAGAACATCTACAAATTTCCATAAGTAAAGCACCCCCATTGGAACCCAGACAGCAAAGCCTCAGGGTCCACTCTAGGAAGTGCTCTGTGCCCTCACTCTAGAATGCACTCGTCCTGGCACAGGGCCACCGTTGCTGTCACTGTGACAAGCGGCTGTGTAGAAGCTTCCTCAGGGCTCCCTTCATGTCCCTGTTCCTCAGGCTGTAGATGAAGGGGTTCAGCATGGGGGTGATCACTGTGTACAGAACCGAGGCAAACACCCCTGCCCAAGATGCTTGTGACCAGGTGGAACTGAGGTAGACCCCCAGGCAGGTCCCATAAAACAAGGAGACAATGGAGAGGTGAGACCCACAGGTGGAGAACACCTTACGCTTCCCTCCTGTGGTGGAGATCCTCAAGACAGAAGCCACGATCTGAGAGTAAGAGAAAAGGATTCCCACCAGAGGGAAAAAGCCCATGATCCCCGTGACAAGGTACAAGATGATGTTGTTGATGAAGGTGTCAGAGCAGGCAAGTTTGAGCACCTCAGGAAGTTCACAGAAATAGTGCGGGATTTCGACAATGGCACAGAAAGAGAGCTGCAATGTAGAGAGACTCTCGGGTAGGGCCCCCAGCACACTGATGAGCCAGGTCAGGAGAAGGAGCTGAGTGCAGAGCCTGGGGTTCATGATGTCTGTGTAGCGCAGGGGGTGACAGATGGCCACGAAGCGGTCGTAAGCCATCACCGTCAGAAGGAGGTTGTCCAAGAGTCCAAAAACTGTGAAGAAGAACATCTGGGTGATGCAGCCCACATAGCTGATGGCTTTGCTCTGTGTCTGGATGTTCACCAGCATCTTGGGGACGGTGGTAGAGGTGAAGCATATGTCAGAGAAAGACAGGTTGGAGAGGAAGAAGTACATGGGCGTGTGGAGGTGGGGGTCTGAGAGGATGGCCAGGATGATGAGCAGGTTCCCAGCGACTGTCACCAGGTAGAGAGATAGGAACATCCCAAAAAGACAAGGCTGTATCTCTGGCTGCTCTGAGAGTCCCAGGAGGAGAAATACAGGAATCCTGGTGTGGTTTCCTGGTTCCATGTGAGGGGAATCCCTGCAAGGCAGAGGCAGAAACAAGGGTAAACAACTAACGGGAGTTTAGGAAATGTGATGACTTCTAACTTGAATCTGATGCATTGACAAAACCCAGTCCCTTCATAATGGTCCCTTCTTTTCTTTCTTTCAATGTGGAATTTACAAAATCCATCATCGTTGCCTTTGTTGCCAATCAGAGCTTGAAAAGCTAGACGCAAAATCTGATTTAGTACACAGAGCTGATTTCACCCGTCCTACTGCCCGACACCTGCTCTAGTCAGATTATGTCAACTCAGATGAATCTGAGTTACTCTGCTCTACTCTTAAATGCAACAATCATAACAGTTGGAATAATAGTTCAATAATCATGCATCTATGTGTGATTTCCATAAGTGGTAGGAATGCCACATTTTCCATGTTCTTGATTAATTTTTTCCATTAAACCCTACAAGAGAGGGCAGATGTTTCCTTATAGTGCCTGCAACCCATATCAGAGTGGCTGGGGCTGACACCTGGCTCCTCCCCAGGCTCAGCTTCCTCCTAAGGCACACAATGGGGGGCAGGGTGAGGGTTCAGGTAATTGAGCTCTTGTAACTCCTGTGTGACTCCTGGATTGTTTTCTGCTCTCAGATTTGGCCCCTTCTGTGGGATCCTTGTGGACATTCGGGGAGTGAACTAGCAAATGAGACCTCCATCTTCTCCTTTCCTTCCTCTGAAGTAAATAAATAAAAATAAAAAGGCATAAGAGACCAGTCATCAAGGATCAAATTGCATCATCACCAAATTTATCTACCTTGAGAGACGAAACACCAAATCTGTAATTTTGAATTTTCATCCATTTGCAATATTTAAATATTAGTTGTAACCTATTCTTTCTGTGTTTTCAATTCCTGTTATTCAGCCTGCTTGTAGTGTTATATAGCACAGTGGAAATTCATCAGTCCAAAATATCCCATTATATAGCTTCCGAGCACACAACAGAGAGGGTCTCAAAGGCTCCAATTATGAAGTAGTGGTAAGGAGAGGGACACATTGATGGCCAGGATTTGACCAGTGCACATTGCCTACTTTTTTTAGAATCTCACACTATGTCCTGTATATGTGTAATTATTATGTGTTAACGAAAATTCCTTCAGTGTTTACAGAGATGGAAATGCTGGCTACCTTGACTTGATCTTCACATACTGCATAAATGTATTGAGTTTTCACATTGTCCTCCATAAATAGATGTAGTTAAAGTAATACAAAATACTTGGCTGAAGTAAGAGTGAATGAATTTTTCTGAATCTTCGTTATCCCTGATACCAAAATACAGCAGCAGCATGAAAATAACTCAACTCAGAAAGACAAGGTTCTCGTGATCTCACTCGTATGTTGAGATGATCTCACAAAAGTTAGAATATGAGACCAGGGAGAAAGGAAGAGAAGGAGAGATGTCAAAGTATTGATTGATGAGTACTGAGTTATAGATGGGTATGGCAAGAAGTTCCGTGAGTCTACTGCACAGTCGGTTGACTGTAGGTATCGCTTTAGTACTGTACATTTCTGTATTGAAAAGCCTAGAAGATGGGTTCTAGATGATCTCACTATACAGATCATATGAAATAATTGAGGGGATTGATTTTCCTATCAGTATGGAAGATCGCATGATGTGTTCATATATCAAAGCACCACAGAGTACCCCGGAAATATGTCCAAGCTTTGTGTCAAATTTCCATGCTCAACTATGAGCGCTTTTTTAATTTTTTTACATTTTATTCATTGTTTACGTTTTATTAGTTGAACACTTTAGTGCATCATGAAGCCTTTGAATATAATGTCAATTAAAACTAGGTTATCTCCAAAAATGGTAGATAAAATATTAAGTTGGAAAGATGATAAGAATGAAGAAAAGGGGGCCAGAGCCATGGCTCACTTGGCTAATCCTCCGCTTGTGGCGCTGGCATCCCATATGGGCACCGAGGTCTAGTCCTGGTTGCTCCTCTTCCAGTACAGCTCTCTGCTGTGGCCCGGGAGGGCAGTGGAGGATGGCCCAAGGGCTTGGGCTCCTGCACCTGCGTGGGAGACCAGGAGGAAGCACCTGGCTCCTGGCTTTGGATTGGCACAGCGCCGGCCATAGTGGCCATTTGGGGGCTGAACCAACAGAAGGAAGACCTTTCTCTCTGTCTCTCTCACTGTCTATCTGTCAAAAAAAAGAATGAAGAAAAAATGCATTTGCAAAAAATATTTAAAGCCACTCTCTAATTAACATAAATGGAAACCATTTCAATGAAATAGTTATAAAATATATTATTCATCCATGTGTAAGGCACAGTACCTACAGTGATGTGTAACATTTAACCAGAAAACACTGAACATTTCCTATCAGTGGCCGGTTTACTGTAGTACAGCTAATGAGTAGAAAAATCATCTAGATACGAAGAATTATCTTGATAGATGCCAAAAAGACACTGTGTGGAAACAGTGCCAAGATCTTAACTGTGATGAAAGAGGTTTCTTAACCTTCAGCTAATAACATCCCTTATACATTACATGAGGAATCTCCATAAAGCTCCCAAAGGAACAAATACACCTGCTCCTGCTGCTACCCCGCATGGCCTTGACATCTCAAACAAATGTGACCAGAGAAGAAGCATTGAACACAGCTTCATATCTTAGGCAAGTGTAAACCCAGTTTACTTTCAAATGACAAAACTGGGAAGTTAAAATCCATCAGAAACCTATTCCAACTAGAAAAGTCATTTTGGTAAGATGCAATCATGACAGACAAATGAATACAATGGATCTTGATAAACATCATGGGAAATATATGTTATAAAAACACAATGCCTGGTTTCCAAAAACATTTTTTCCACCAAAATGCACTGATATTTTAATTCCATTTTGCCACTGATATTCTGGAGTGCCCTTTTATGTCATTTTCTTCTCTATTTACAGCAATAAACACATGTGTCATAGGGAAAATATCCTATTCAATAAAGCACAGGAATGTAACATACATAGACCTCTGGCTCAGTGAAGGTGGTTGGGAAATGAAATGAGTAGTAAATCACATTATGAACATCACCTGCAGAATCTATGGCAACTCCATCGGCTGAACCACCACATTTCACCTCCTTAGAAAGGCATGAGAGAGGCCCCATTCCTGCCTGCCTGTGGCAGAGACAATGGAGATGATTTGGAAAATTTCTCATGTGTGTGAATCAATGAAGGGGCTTGGACCCTTGGATATGCAACAGCCAGTAAGGCAATCAGGGAAGCCTGGCCCTGGGTGAGATGCTAGGAGTAACTCAGCATCCCTTGGGAGACGGAGGAGCGCTCTGCAGAAATGAAGTTAGAAGGAGCAGAGGGAAGATACAGATAGGGAGAGCTGGGGGTTGCAGTTAAAACCAGAAGCTCCTTCCATTGTTATGGACTAGACCTTTTTTAATCAATGGGTCTTCCTCATTTCCCTACTCCAAGCTACGCCCACAGATGAGCTGTCTTTCTGTTCCTTTGCTTTATTTTCCAAGAACTTACTGTGCTCTCTTGTGGTGGCTTGCAGATGTGTTGTAAGCTTTGTCATCCCCAGCAACTTCACAGTACAGGCAGCAACAGGATCCTCATCATTGGGGGAAGGGGTTCAGTCAGACAAGGGCTCATGGACCACAGTGATGTTTCAGGAGGCCTGAGAGAGTATCTGCTTTCTGTGGATTGGTGAACTGAAGGTGAGAGCTGGAGGTATAATGTTTGCTCAGCTCCAGAACCTGAATTCTCACAGCTTCTCATTAAGTCACATTTTCAAATGTCTTACTCTCTAAGCAATATAATTGTTAGCTATCTTGGGACTATAAATGAATGGAAACATCTCTGTCCATTAGGTCCTCTCAAGGGTATCTCTGATGTCACAAGAATGTGCACCCTCTCATTGGGGCCATTAAGAAACTGCTTCTTAAAACTGTGAAATGATGCAAGGAAGGGATAGGCATTGTGACACTTCAAAAAAAAGTTCTTATAAATGCACAATATTAACAAGCATGGTTTCATGACTGGTTTGCACTTAAATAAACTTATGTTTTCAATATTTAAAATATATTTTCAGTTTTTTAGAGAGGCATAAAGACAGAAAGAAATAGACAGACATACAGACAGATGATATGGCTCCCATCTAGTACTTTATTTTTTTTTTATATTTTTTATTTAGTAAATATAAATTTCCAAAGTACAGTTTACGGATTAAAATGACTCCCCCCACATAATTTCCCTCCCACTTGCACCCTTGCCATCTCCCGCTCCTTCTCCCATTCTAATCACATCAAGATTCCTATTAAATTATCTTTATATACAGCAGATTGATTTCATATATATTAAGTAAAGATTTCATCAGTGTGCACCCACACAGAAACACAAAGTGTAAAATACTGTTTCAGTACTAGTTATAGCATTACTTCACATTGGACAACACATTAAGGACAGATCCCACACGAGAAGTAAGTACACAGTGACTCCTGTTGTTGACTTAACAATTTGACACTCGTGTGTGTTTCTGGCATCAGTAATCTCCCTAGGCTCTAGTCATGAGTTTCCAAGGCTATGGAAGCCTTTTGAGTTCGCTGACTTCGATCTTATTCTGACAGGGTCATAGTCAAAATGGAAGTTCTCTCCTCCCTTCAGAGAAAGGTACCTCCTTCTTTGATGGCCTCGTTCTTTCTACTTGGATCTCACTTGCAGAGATCTTTCATTTAGGTCCTCTTTTTTTTCCAGAGTGTCTTGGCTTTCCATGCCTAAAACTCTCATGGGCTCTTCAGGTGGATCCGCATGCCTTAAGGGCTGATTCTGAGGCCAGAGTGCTATTTAGGACATCTGCGATTCTATGAGTCTGCTGTGTATCCCACTTCCCATGATGGATCATTCTTCCTTTTTTATTGTATCAGTTAGTATTAGCAGACACTAGTCTTGTTTGTGTGATCCCTTTGACTGTTAGACCAATCAGTATGATCAATTGTGAGCTGAAATTGATCACTTGGACTAGTGAGATGGCATTGGTACATGCAATCTTGATGGGATTGTATGGGAATTCCCTGTCACGTTTCTAACTCAACCATTTGGGGCAAGTCTGATTGAGCATGTCCCAAATTGTACATTGCCTCCCTCTCTTATTCCCACTCTTATATTTAACAGAGATCATTTTTCAGTTAAAATTTAAACACCTAAGAATAATTGTGTGTTAATTACAGAGTTCAACCAATATTACTAGAACAAAAAATACTAAAATGCATAAAGTATTACATTGTACATCAACAGTCAGGACAAGGGCTGATCAAGTCACTGTTTCTCATAGTGTCCATTTCACTTCAACAAGTTTCCCCTTTGGTGCTCAGTTAGTTGTCACCGATCAGGGAGAACATATGATATTTGTCCCTTTGGGACTGGATTATTTCACTCAGCATAATGTTTTCCAGAATCCTCCATCTTGTTGCAAATGACCAGATGTCATTGTTTTTGACTGCTGTATAGTATTCTATAGAGTACATGTCCCATAATTTCTTTATCCAGTCTACTGTTGATGGGCATTTGGGTTGGTTCCAGGTCTTAGCTATTGTGAATTGAGCTGCAATAAACATTAATGTGCAGACAGCCTTTTGTTTGCCAATTTAGTTTCCTTTGGGCAAATTCCAAGAAATTTGTCTGGGTTGTATGGAAGGGTTATATTCAGGTTGACTTCCATAGTGGCCTTACAAGTTTGCATTCCCACCAACAGTGGGTTAGTGTCCCTTTTTCTCCACATCCTCTCCAGCATCTATTGTTGGTACATTTCTGAATGTGAGCCATTGTAACAGGGGTGAGGTGAAACCTCATTGTGCTTTTGATTTGCATTTCCCTGATTGCTAGTGATCTTGAACATTTTTTCATGTGCCTGTTGGCCATTTGGATTTCCTCTTTTGAAAAATATCTATTGAGGTCCTTGGCCCATCTCTTACGTAGGTTGTTTGTTTTGATGTGGAGTTTCTTGATCTCTTTGAGATTCTGGTTATCAACCCTTTATCTGTTGCATAGTTTGCAAATAGTTTTTTCCCATTCTGTTGGTTGCCTCTTCACTTTCCTGACTGTTTCTTTTGAAGTACAGAAACTTCTCAATTTGATGCAATCCCAATAGTTAATTTTGGCTTTGACTGCCTGTGCCTCCAGGGTCTTTTCTAGGAAGTCTTTGCCAGTACCTATCTCTTGTGGGGCTTCTCCAATGTTCTCTAATAATTTGATGGTGTTGGGTCATAGATTTAAGTCTCTAATCCAAGTTGAGTGAATTTTTGTGTAAGGTGAAAGGTAGGGGTCTTGCTTTATACTTCTGCATGTGGAAATCCAATTTTCCCAGCACCATTTATTGAATAGACTGTCCTTACTCCAGGGATTGGTTTTGGATCCTTGATCAAATATAAGTTGTCTGTAGATGTTTGGATTGATTTCTGGTGTTTCTATTCTGTACCATTGGTCTGTCCATCTGTTTCTGTACCAGTACCATGCTGTTTTGATTATAACTGCCCTGCAGTATGTCCTGAAATCTGGTATTGTGATACCTCCAGCTTTGTTTTTGTTGTATAAGATTGCTTTAGCTATTCGAGGTCTCCTGTGTCTCCATATGAATTTCAGTATCATTTTTTCCAGATCTGAGAAGAATGTCTTCGGTATTTTTATTGATATCGCATTGAATCTGTAAATTGCTTTTGGGAGAATGGACATTTTGATGATGTTGATTCTTCCAATCCATGAGCATGGAAGATTTTTCCATTTTTTGGTATCCTCTTCTATTTCTTTCTTTAAGGTTTAGTAATTTTCATCATAGAGATCTTTAACGTCCTTGGTTAAGTGTATTCCAAGGTATTTGATTGTTTTTGTAGCTATTGTGAATGGGATTGATCTTAGAAGTTCTTCCTCAGCCGTGGCATTGCCTGTATATACAAGACTGTTGATTTTTTTTTGAGTCAGAGTGGATAGTGAGAGAGAGAGACAGAGAGAAAGGTCTTCCTTTTTTGCTGTTGGTTCACCCTCCAATGGCTGCCATGGCTGGCGCACTGCAGCTGGCGCACCGCGCTGATCAGAAGGCAGGAGCCAGTTGCTTCTCCTGGTCTCCCATGGGGTGCAGGGCCAAGCACTTGGGCCATCCACCACTGCCTTCCCTGGCCACAGCAGAGAGCTGGCCTGGAAGAGGGGCAACCAGGAAAGAATCTGACACCCTGACCAGGACTAGAACCCGGTGTGCCGGTGCCGCTAGGTGAAGGATTTGCATATTGAGCCGTGCCTCCGGCCGGCTGTTGATTTTTGTGCATTGATTTTATATCCTGCTCATTTCCCAAACTCTTCTATGAGTTCCAATAGTCTCTTAGTAGAGTTCTTTGGATCCCCTAAATAAAGAATCATATCATCTGCAAAGAGGGATAGTTTGAGTTCTTCCTTCCCAATTTGTAGCACTTTAATTTCTTTTTATTGCCTAATAGCTCTGGCTAAAACTTCCAGAACTATATTGAATAGCAGTGGTGAGAGTGGGCATCCCTGTCTGCTACCAGATCTCAGTGGAAATGCTTCCAACTTTTCCCCATTCAATAGGATGCTGGCCATGGGTTTTTCATAAATTGCCTTGATTGTATTGAGGAATGTTCCTTCTATACCCAGTTTGCTTAGGGTTTTCATCATGAAAGGGTGTTGTATTTTATCAAATGCTTTCTCTGTGTCTATTGAGATAATCATATGGTTTTTCTTCCGCACTCTGTTAATGTTGTGTATCACATTGATTGTTTTGTGCACATTAAACCATCCCTGCATACCAGTGATAAATCTGGGTGGATGATCTTTCTGATGTGTTGTTGCATTCTATTGGCGAGAATTTTATTGAGGATTTTTGCATCTATGTTCATCACGG
Organism: Oryctolagus cuniculus; assembly: GCF_964237555.1. Classification (NCBI taxonomy): domain Eukaryota; kingdom Metazoa; phylum Chordata; class Mammalia; order Lagomorpha; family Leporidae; genus Oryctolagus; species Oryctolagus cuniculus. Next base: position 63,711,028 of record NC_091447.1, on the reverse strand, counting down.
ATATTGGTCCGTAATTCTCTTTCAATGCTGCATCTTTTTCCAGCTTAGGAATTAAGGTGATGCTGGCTTCATAGAAAGAATTTGGGAGGACTCCCTCTTTTTCAATTGTGCTGAATAGTTTGAGAAGAATTGGAGTCAGTTCTTCTTTAAATGTCTGGTAGAATTCAGCAGTGAATCCATCTGGTCCTGGGCTTTTCTTTGTTGGGAGGGCCTTTATTACTGTTTCAATTTCTGTCTCAGTTATGGGTCTATTTAGGTTTTCTATGTCTTCCTGGTTCAATTTAGGTAGGTTGCATGTGTCCAGGAATCTATTCATTTCTGATAGGTTTCCCTGTTTGCTGGCATACAACTCTTTTTAGTAATTTCTGATGATTCTTTTATTTCTGTGGTGTCTTTTGTTATGTTTCCTTTTTCATCTCTGATTTTATTGATTTGGGTCTTTTTTCTTCTTTTTTTAATTAGTTGGGCCAATGGGGTGTCAATTTTGTTTATTTTTTTTTTCAAAAAACCAGCTCCTCGTTTGGCTGACTCTCTGTAATGTTTTTTTGGATTCAATCCTGTTGATTTCTTCTCTGATTTTAATTATTTCTCTTCTCCTACTAGATTTGGGTCTGGTTTGCTGCAGATCTAGATCCTTGAAATGCAGTGAAAGCTCATCTATTTGGTGCCTTTCCAATTTCTTGATGTAGGCACCTATTGATATAAACTTTCCTTTTAATGCTGCTGTTGCTGTATCCCATAAATTTTGGTACATTGTGAGTTACCTCATTTACCTCCAGAAAATTTTTGATTTCTTTTTTAATCTATTCTATTACCCATTGTTCATTCAGGAGCATGTTGTTCAATCTCCATGCATTTGCATATGCTTTAGGGATTCCTGAGTTGCTGATTTCCAACTTCATTCCTTTATGGTCTGAGAAGCTGCATGGTATGATTCTAATTCTTTTGAATTTGCTGAGACTTGTTTTATGGCCTAGGATGTGGTCAATCCTGGAGAAGATTCCATGTACTGCTGAGAAGAATGTAAATTCTTTATGTGTAGGATGAAAAGTTCTGTAGATATCTGTTAGATCTATTTGGGCTATAGTGTCAGTTAGATCTACTGTCTCCTTGTTGATCTTTTGTCCTGTTGATTTCTCTATTTCTTAGAGTGGAGTATTGAAGTCCCCCAGTACTATTGTATTGGGGTCTAAGTCTCCCTTAAGTCCCTTAACAAATCTTTTAAATAAACCGGTGCCCTGTAATCAGGTGCATATACATTGATAATTGTTATATCTTCCTGTTGAATTGATCCCTTAATCATTAGATAGTGCCCCTCTTTGTCTCTCTTCACAGTTTTTGTGTTAAAGTTTATGTTGTCTGATATTAAGATGGCTACGCCTGCTCTTTTTTCATTTCTGTTTGCATGGTATATCTTTTTCCAGCCTTTCACTTTCAGTCTGTATGCATCTTTGTTGGAAAGATGTGTTTCTTGTAAGCAGCAAATAGATGAGTTTTGTTCCTTAACACAATCAGCCAATCTGTGTCTTTTAACTGGACAGTTCAGGCCGTTAATGTTCAATGTGACTATTGATAAGTAGTAACTTTGCCCTGCCATTTGCCAAAGATATTTTCTAATATATGCTTTGAATTCACTGTGATCTTTTGCTGTGAGGTTTCCTTCGTTTACCTTCTTTCATATTGATGGCCATGTTTCTGTGTTTCTGGGTGTAGCACATCTTTAAGCATCTTTTGCAGGGCTGGACGAGTGGCGACAAATTCTTTCAATTTCTGTTTGCTATGAAAGGTCTTCATTTCACCTTCATTCACAAATGAGAGCTTTGCAGGATATAATATTCTGGGCTGGCAGTTTTTCTCATCAGAAACCCTCTAGGCTAGGAGGGAATGGTGAGATATAGCCCAGGTACTAAGAGAGAAAAACTGAACTTGTCTCTTAATTCCATTTTCATTAACTTTTTGAAGTCACCTTATATGCAGACACTGAGCCACTAAGTCCAACATTTAACCATCTGTGGTCAGATCCTATGGTGGATGGAGGATTCTTGGTGTGGAAGACCTCAGAATATACACACTTGTCTCTTACATTATACCTAAGCCTTATTAGTCTGAGTTGTCCAAGTATCCACACTGGCTGTGTAGAATCAGCTGAGTGCTAGTTACAAATGTGGAATCTCTGGGCTACCTAACACTCCAAATAAGAATCCACATCTCAGGAAGATTCCCCAGTGATTCAGAAACAGAATGATAATGGAGAAGTCCTGGTCTACAGTAGAGTTTCTCAGACCCCTAGTGTTGATATTTTTGCTAGATTATTCTTTGTGTTGGGGACTATCCTGGGCACTGTAGAATCTTCAGCATAACCTTGGCCTCAATCCACTAGGTAGCTAGTTACACCTTCCCAATTGTGAGAAACAAAAATCTCCAGATATTTCCAAGTATCTGTTAGAGACAATATCGTTCCTGAGTGGGGGCCATTGCATAGACCAGAAGAAATCAAAATGTCTTGACCAAGTTCTAAATAAATCTTGATTCTGATGTGGGTCATAATTTTTGCAAGATCATTTAACTCTTCCAAGCCCAGACTATGAAGAATGGACTTTTGTAGAGAGTAAATAAGGGAATATAAAGATCTCAATATATCTCTTTCATTACCAAATTTCTCAGTATTATGAAACTAAATGACAGCTACTATCTTGGGGTGTAATTATGACATTTCTAATGTTTGGACAAGATAATAATGCAGCCAAGAAATATGTCTATGGGTTTATATAAAGAGATATAAATTCCATTTGTTTACCTCTTTGTGAAAAGGGGTTTGTTTCTGGGGATATCAAGTTCTCACTATGAGTGAATGCTTTGAAAATCCAAGGATCCCAGTCAAAGTAGATTCCTCATAATTTACAGAAAATTATAACCTGGTACTGGGATAAAGTATTAAGAGTTAGATCTTGGGAACACAAGCAAGTCTGTAGGGAAGGAGTAACAAAGACTGATTCGACCTGATGTTTAACCTGGTGTCTCAGGAACATAGAATCAGCAAGAGAGAATTAATTGCTATGCAGAGTGATGTCTCACAGAGCAATAATGAGCTCAGGGTTGGAATACAAGAGGGAAATGTGCCCTTGGGAAGGAGATGCAGGGAGCTGTAAATATCTCTTCTGCTGTTGTCAACCCTGGACTGGACAGAGTGCGGTGGTTGCTTTAGGAGACTTGCCTGTGACTCGGGGATTAATGCGTCACTCCCTCCTACTGTCTTCTCTGGGAGAGAGCTTCAGTCTCCATCATCAACCATCCAGGGAGGCATTTCAGACTTCCACACAGAGACCGTCCTCTCAGAGAACCCATCCAGGTGAGCCCAAGGACCCACTGGTACTGCAGACAAGGTTTAGAGAGAATGGAATCCATGAGAATTTACCTGCAGTCACCTGAAAGCCAGTTCATCCCAAGTCACAGCTGAGAGACTGCTGTGAGTGTTTGCTTTATGGCTTAGCCAGTTGAAATATTTACTTTTTATGATGTTAAAGTGGAAATTGTTGAACACAGTGATGCAGAGGGGTATTGCTTACAATTGATTGCAATGAAAGTAGGAACAGGAGGCTTAAAGTGATTTCACTAAAAAAATCACAAGGAAATTCATCAAGTTTTTGGAAAAGTGGAATTGGGAGGTAATATATTATGGCGCAAAAATTTTTGGCATTCATGTATTATTTTTCATATCACCCATTTTACATGAACTTTTTGATGACTGAATGTATGTCTAAGGGCCTCTAGAATCAGTAAGAGATATCATATATTTTTCTGTAGAGGATTAGGCAGTGAAATGAGGTCATTTTTTATTTCTGAGATGCAAACTATTTCAAAAATTTCTTTAAAAAATTTAACGTTATTTTAGTTCTATTTGCAAGACACACATACGCATACACACACACACACACACACACACACAGAGCACAGATGTTCTATCTGCTGGTTTACTCCCCAAATGTTTGTAATACTCAACATTTGGCCAGAGTGAAGCTTAGAGCCCAGAACTCAATCCAGGTCTCTGATGTAGGTGACAGGGTCCCAAGTACTTAAGTTGCCCTCCTAGGGTGTGGAATTGAGGAAGCTCTACTGGAAGTGGATTTAGGGATCCTTGGATGTGAGCATCCAAGAGAGATTGTAACAGCTGCACCAAATGCCTGTACCTGATGGAGCTCCATTTGTTTTGCTGATTTATTATCCTATGCTCATTGTCTATGATTATAAACATCTCAATACATTTCTCCATATCAGTGTTTCTCTATAGATATTTTTGTCACAAAATATTTTCAAATTTTATTGAGTTAAACAGGACTATATCTTGCCTTAAGTAAGATGCTTTGCCCATACATAGATATTAAACAGTTTTCCAGAAGTTCATCTAACATATATTGTTTCCTGTATACTGAATTCTTTCATTCTTCTAACTTTTTTTAAAGTTCTTAATTGTATTTTTATTGTTGGTTAAATATTGAGTATATGGTTTATCCTTTGTTTTTTTTAATGATACTTCCCACCCTACCCTCCCTCCTGCCCACACTCCCACCCTCTTTCCTTCTTCTTTGCTTATTTTTTTCTTTTAATTTTTACAATGAGATTATTTTCAGTTTATTTTATAATCACATGCTTAACCCATGAGGCAAGAGACTAACTTCCTTTCCTCTCAATGCAGAGCAATACATTTGAAGGCTTTTTATCAAACTAGTCAAGTTTTTTCAACCTATATTGAAAGATAACATTGCTAAATATTAAGTGTCTCATATACTGAAGTACAATTCCTGATACAGTCAACAAATAATCACTGCACATTTGCATATGTGCAAGAAGATTCTAGGAATATTTTATATTAATTTAGGTCAAAGTTTTCATTAGTTCAATTATTAACCCATATTCATACCATTTAATTATGTGCATGTTATATCTCATTAATGTTTGAACTGGGTTCAATTCTGTTTTATATAGTTGTCTCTTTTATTTGAAAGGGAGAGTTATAGAGAGGCAGAAGCAGAGAGAGAGGGAGTTTTTCCATCCACTGGTTCACTCCACAGATGGCCCCAACAGATAGAGCTGAGCCTATCCAAAGCCAGGAGTCAGGGTATTCTTCTGGGTCTCCTATGTGGAAGCAGGGGCCCAATGACTTGGGTCATCTTCTAATGCTTTCCCAAGCAATAGCAGAGAGCTGGATTGGAAATGGAGCAGCCAAGACTTGAACCAGCACCCATATGGGATGCCGGCATTGCAGGCTTTGGCTTTACCTGCTACACCACAGTTCCAGCCCCTATATACTTGTCTTTAAATCATTGTATTTCACCTAGTTTTATTCTCATAGCATTTATTTTCATTTTATTTGAAAGGAAGACAAAGAGAGAGAGAGAAATAGAGAGAGAGAGAGAACTCACACCCAAAATGCTTGCAGTAGCCAGGACTGCACTAGACTGAAGCCAGGAGCTGGGAACACAATCTGGGTCTCCCGTGTGCATGGCAGGGACAACACTACTTAAGCCACCACCTGCTGCCTCTCTCAGTGGCACTGGAATCAGCAGCAGAGCCCAGACTTGAGCCAAGACACCCAGATGTTGAATGTGGAAGCCCCAGATGGTGTCTTAACCCTTCACCAAATGCCCTCCCACCATCCTCTTTATTCAACAAATTCACATTGCCTTCCTTTCCTGCAGAATGCACGTGTGTTCACACAGCTCTGCAACAATGCAGAGGGGATGAAGCAGGTGAGCTCTTGCAAGATACAGGTGAAGAGTAAGTGCCATGTAATCAATGTGCTAAGGACATAATGGCCCCAGAGATAACTCTCTGCACGTTTTGTTCAGTGTAGAAGGGACAGAGCTGCTGTGCAGGGTTCAGGACCTTACAGAGCGTGGTCTGGGGAGGCCTTTACATTCTGGACAAAGAAGGGAAGCAGGACTTGAGTGCACTCTTGAGTTTTGTCACAAAAGAGATCTGAATTCAAAGCCCAGAGCAGGCATTGTGGACACCTGCATCCCTAATAGGAGGAGCTAGGTTCAAGTATTGCCTCTGCTTCCAATTCCAGCTCCCTGCTAATATGCAGCCTTGGATAACTCAAGTGCGTGGGTCCCTGCCACGCGCATGGGAGACACATATGGAGTCCTTGGCTCCTGGCTTCTGACTGGCCCAGCACCAGCTGTAGCGGGCATTTGGGGAGTGAATCAGCAGCTGAGAGAAAATTCATTCTCTCTTCTCTCCCTATCTCTCTCTCGCTCACTCTCCCCCCCCCTACATTGCAAATAACAAGGTCATATTATTTTGAATAATTTGTCTTGAATGATAAAAAAGATGTCAGACAAGAATATTGAGAAATGCACCTGACTCACCTGCTGTTGGACCTTATAAAACCAAGTGACGTTGGCCTTTCTGTGCCTCACTATTTCACAGAAACAAAAGCACCAATTAGTTTTTGTCGCTCCCCCACTCGCAGAGGAATGACACCGGACCCTGCGCTGTTCTTTTTGCCTGGTCCTTCCCAGGTTAGCTGCCATTCCCTCACTCGCGGAGGAACCATGCCGTCCTGGGTTAGCTGCCACCCCCCCCACACACACAGAGGGGCGGCACCCCTGCCGCTTTCCCCGCTTCCGCAGAGGAGCAGCACACCGTGGGCTGGCTCTCTCAGGGGTTGCTCAGGGGTTGCTCAGATGTTCCCCAGTGCATGTTGTCTCTCTCCTCCTTTATAGTCCTCTTCCACCAATCCCAACTCTGCTGCCCACACGCCAAGCACGCTGCTCTCCTCCAATCAGGAGCAGGATCAGCTCCTGCAGCTTATCAGTCGAATTGGTGAGGCAGCTGTGTAGAAGTTGTTTACTCCTTCTTAGCGCCATATGGTGGGAGATCAGATGCATAAAATTAGTCCTAGCAGTTCCAGTAATTTAGTCTAGTCTCGGTTGCTCCCGCAGTTTTAACTGTGCAATCCGTACAAAAGTTGACCTTACAGAAACAGTGTAGAGGAGTGGCCACCAGGTCATAGGAGGGGTGGGGGCAGAGATTGCAAGCCTTGGTCACTTGGGACAGATTTGCAGTTATCCTGGCAGGGTGAGTCTGAATTTCTATTTCAAGACCTGTAGGATGTCAAGGGTTAAACATAATGACAATGAATTCTTAATTGCATCATTGTGTATTTTGAATATTATCTTCATAAATACAGTGTTATCCTGTATCAAGACATTGCATTCTACCCATAAAAGTGCACATCATCTATGTGCATTTGCTGTGTACAGTGAAGTTGGCATTTTTCATTTGATTGTTTTAGCTCTTGCCTACATTCCTGCAGACCTGTGGGCTTTTTACTTTTCACCTGATGAACTCTTCATTTAGGGGAGCATTAAGCCTTCAACTATAAGGGAAAGTGAAAAGGTGGTATCTCAAGAATTTAAAAAATGGAAAAAATAAAACTAGGAAAGTTGGCCAAATCAATATGGAACAAGTGCAGGGAAAACAACCCCAACATTTCCTGTAACAATGTCCTGACGTGTTGCTCTCTGTGGGTTTCCCGTGTGAGTGTTTAGTTGATTCTTGTTGTTTCCCCACACACGGAGGAGTCTCAGCACCTGAAGGACGTCTTCCTTCTTTCCTTAGAGGGTGTTTGTGTCCTCTGCTGGCTGCTGCTGGTCTCTGAGGCCATCCTGGGAGTTGGAAGGGTGCCAGGGCCAGGAGCTCGTTATTCCTCAGAGTCTCTAAGGAGCTACCTGAGCTTGTTAGTGCTTTCCCCACTGGGGGCCACTGAATTCCTCACTTTTGGCTCAGGGAACATTTATTTTTCACTTTTGCAAACATGGGCAGATTGTGGCCCCAGGGCACACAGGCTGGGGAGAGTCACAGGCTGGAATTTTGGATACTGTTTGTACATCCTATAGAGAAGGAACATTTGACATTGATGGTGTGTCTGGTACATGCTGTTTTCTGATGTTGTCACTGTGGTGAGAACACTGGACCAGCCCCAGGAGGCCATGGCATGTGGTGTGTGCACATGTGTGCATGGTGTGCATGTGTGTATTGTGCTCCCAATCTGCATGTGTGGGTGGGAGTGTACACATGTGTGTACATGTGTGTGTACACATGAATGTGTGTGTGTGCATTCATCAGTGAAATCAGATTTCAGAGAAACTGGACCTGAGCTTAATGGGAGGGTGCCTCAAGATGTCCATGGAAAAATAGAATTAAAAGATGGCTTCATTTTTGTGCAAAAAGCTTTAGAATCCAGGCATACTTTTCTCAAACTGTGAATTGTTTTCAAAAAAGTTTTTACTTACATTCACCTCCGTTCCTGTTTATTTGATGGGCAAAGGGACAGAGACAAAGAGAGAATCTTTCCAACCACTGGTTTGCTTTCCTGAATCATCAGGTTCTGGGCCAGGCAGAAGCTTGGAGCTCCATCTTAGTCTCCCCCGTGTGTGGCAATGATGCAAGCACTTCATCCCTCATCTGCTGCCTCCCTTCCAGGGTGTGCAACTGCAGGGAGCTGGACTGCCCACAGAACCTGGATTCACACCCAGGGGCTCTCCTGTAGGATGTGGGTTCTCAACCAGCATCTGAAAGGCTGGACCACATGCCCAGCCCCAGGCTATGCATTCTTCATGGAACTTTTGGAAGGACACTCAATGCACAGATTTCAACTGTGTTTGTGAGGTGTGAACAAGTGGTGGAAGATTGATGTCAGTGCTGTAGGAAGGCTGAGAGTAGGGCAGGGATTCCTGATCAGAACTGCCCAGGGACTTCCTGCAGGGAGCAGATTTTAGATAGCCTATGGGGGTCCAGACCATTTCTGGGGAAATAAATGGTGGCATTTCTGCTAGGTTAGTACTACATTATTGTGTTATTTTTTTCTTTTTTTGTTAGCCACATGGAGCCCAGGAATGGGACTCAGATAAATTGAATTCCTTCCCCTGAGATTCTCAGAGGACCCAGCATTGCAGCCCCACATATGTGGGCTCTTCCTCTCCATGTACCTGGTCACTGTGGCTGGGAACCTGCTCATCGTCCTGGCCATCCTCTCAGACCCCCACCTCCACACGCCCATGTACTTTTTCCTCTCCAACCTGTCCTTGGTGGACGTCTGCTTCACCTCCACCACCATCCCCAAGATGCTGGTGAACATCCAGATGCAGAGCAAAGCCATCACCTATGCAGGCTGCATCACCCAGATGTTCTTCTTCATAGTCTTAGGAGTTTTGTATAATTTTATCCTGGCCGTATGGCCTATGACAAGTTTGTGGCCATCTGTCACCCCCTGCACTACACAGTCACCATGAACCCCCGGCTATGTGTGCAGCTGGTCCTGGTGTCTTGGGTCATCTGTGTCCTGAATTCCTTGTTGCAAAACCTATTGGTGCTGTGGCTGTCCTTCTGCACACACCTGGAAATCCCCCTCTTCTTCTGTGAACTGAACCAGGTGATCCAGATTGCCTGCTCTGACACCTTTCCCAACGACATGGTCATGTATTTTGCAGCAGGCTTGGCGTTCTGTGGCCCCCTGGCTGGGATCCTTTACTCCTACTCTAAGATCGTCTCCTCCATCTGTGCAATCTCCTCAGCTCAGGGGAAGCATAAAGCATTCTCCACCTGTGCCTCTCACCTCTCTGTTTCTACTTATTTTATTGCACCTGCCTGGGTGTTTACTTTGGTTCCTCTGCTACCCACAACTCACACTCCACTGCCACAGCCTCGGTGATGTACAATATGGTCACCTCCATGCTGAACCCCTTCATCTACAGTCTGTGGAATAAGTACATGATGGGCACGCTGAAAAGACTCTACACCAGGAAGCCATAAAACAACCTTCTTAGAGAAAGTGCCAAGAACTGCCGAGCCCTAAGTCACAGTAGCTGAGATTGCAATAACTTCAAAATAATGCTCATTTTTTATTCATTTTTGTTTATTTGAAAGGAAGAGTGACAGCAACAGAGAGAGAGACGGAGAGGGGTATTCCATCTGTTGGTTAACTCCCCAAATGCCTGCAACTGCCAAAGTAGGGCCAGATGCAATTCAGGAGTCAGGAACTTCATTTGCATCTACCTCATGTGTCACAGGGACTCAATACTTGAGCCATCACATTCGGGGAAAGCCAGATTAAAAGGCAGAGGTGGAACCCAACCTTAGGTACTGTGGAATGGGTTGTGGGTATCTCAAGCAGAGACTTAAGCCACTGTATCATGTCTTCCTGTTATTGCAATTCATTTCTCAGATTCCTCAAAGAGAAATCCCTTGTTTAATTCCTTTCCAGTCTTATAAATTTGTTTAAATGATACTGCTTTATTGAATTTAAGCAACCACACTTTCTAAGCTGTGATGCTCTCTGAAATGACACACAATATTTCTCCCCTTGTTTTTTTTTCTGACTTTCCCAACATTCTTCCCATCCTGATAACATAAAGACTTGAGTGATTCCCATTCATCACATGCAGTGATGTATTTATTCCTGGTTCTGCAGTGACAATGATAGTAGCCAGCTGAGGCCATTTATATAATTTTACAGTTGAGGAAATTCTACTGTGGCAGTTGTAGACTTTTGTACCATTTTTCCTGTGCATACCTCTTAGTAACTACAATTTCTTTTTTTATTGTTTTTGTCTTTTTCTTATCTTTTTTTAGCTTTTTTTAGTTTTGTTGATTTTTTTAGAGAGAAGGTTTATTGTTGGGTGGGTGAAGCCCCATGGGCTGAGGGGAGAGGGCAAGAGAGTAAGAGAGAGAAAGAGAGCATGAGAGAGAGAGAGAGAGAGAGAGAGAGAGAGAGAGAGAGAGCATGTGTTTGGAAATAGCTTCTATTAAACCTTTGCTGAGGGGCAGGCAGGGAATTAGGAGCAGCGAATCCAATTAGGGTGGAGGTGGAGCTGACACCTGTGGTTGAACTATGTGGTAGTTACAATCATATTTCTCCATATGTCTGTTGGCTATTTTAATTACATCCTTTGAAAAATGCTTGTTCATAGCCTTTTCCCATTTCTTATGTGGATTATTTGTTTGTTGTTGTTGAGTTTCTTGAGCTCTTTATAGATTCTGAATATTAAATCTTTATCAGTTTTATAGTTTGCAAATAATTTTTCCCATTCTGTTGGTTGCCTCTTCATTTTGCTGAATGTTTCCTTTGCAATGCAGCTTCTCAGTATGATGTCTATTTGTCTATTTTGACTTTGATTGTGCCTCTGGGGTCTTTTCCAAGAAGTCTTTGCCTATGCTCAATCTCTTGCAGTTTCTCCCAATGTTCTCCCTTAGTAATTTGATGGTATCAGATCATAGGCTTAGACCCTTGATCCATTTTGATTTGATTTTTGTATAAGGTGTAAGGTTCATACTTCTGTATGTGGGTGTCCAGTTTTCCCAGAACCATTTGTGGAAGAAACTATCCTTTCTCCAGAGAGTGATTTTAGTTCATTTGTCAAAGATTAATTGGTTGTAGATGTGTGGGTTAATTTCTTGGATTTCTGTTCTGTTCCATTGGTCTGCTTGTCTATTTTTGTGCCAGTACCAGGCTGTTTAGATAATAACTGCCCTGAAGTAGGTTGAAGTCTGGTATTGTGATGCCTCCAACTTTGAGTTTGTTGTTTGAGATTGCTTTTGGTATTCAGGGTCTCTTGCATTTCCAGATAAATTTTAGGTTAATTTTTTTCAGATCTGAGAAGAATGTCCTTGGTATTTTCATTGGGATTACATTGAATAGTAAATCGCTTTGGGCTATGTACATTGTGATAGTATTCATTCTTCCAATTTATGAATATAGAAGATTTTTTTGTAATTTTAAAATTTTCGGATTCCCTTTGTTAAATTTATCCTAAGGTCTTTAATTTTTTATAGCTATTGTGAATGAGATTGATCTTAGAAGTTCTTTCTCAGCCACAGCATCATAGTCTGTGTGTAAAAAGACTGTTGATTTTTGTTTGCTTATTTTTATATCCTGCAACTTTACCAAACTCTCTTTAGAGTTCCAACAATCTCTTAGTGGGGTCTTTTAGTTCTCATATGTATACGATTATGTCTTCTGCAAACAGGCATAATTTGACTTCCTCCTTTCCAACTTACATCCTTTTAATTTCATTTTTTTTGGCTGATGACTCTAGTTAAAGCTTCCAGAACTATATTCAAAAGTAATGGTAGCCAGTGCCATGGCTCAATAGGCTAATCCTCTGCCTGCAGCACCAGCACCCCAGGTTCTAGTCCCAGTCAGGGTGCCAGATTCTGTCCTGGTTGCTCCTCTTCCAGTCCAGCTCTCTACTGTGGCCCGGGAGTGCAGTGGAGAATGGCCCAAGTGCTTGGGCCCTGCACCCGCATGGGAGACCAGGAGAAGCACCTGGCTCCTGGCTTCAGATCAGCACAGTGTGCTGGCCACAGCGCATTGGCTGAAGCGGCCACTGGGGGGTGAACCAACGGTAAAGGAACACCTTTCTCTCTGTCTCTCTCTCACTGTCCACTCTGCCTGTCAAAAAAAAAAGTAATGGTAAAAAAGAGCATCCTTTACTGGCTTTTCACCTTAGTGGGAATGCTTCCCAGTTTACCCCATTCAATATGATGTTGGCCATGGAAGATTGTCATAAATTGCATTGATTGTGTTGAGGAATGTTCCTTCTATACCCAATTTGCTTAATGTTTCTTCATGAAAGGATGTTGTATTTTTATCAAATGCTTTCTCTGCAACGTATTGAATAAAGTTTTTATTCTTTAATTTATGTAATGTATCACATTTATTGATTTGCATATGTTGAATGTGCATACCAGGGAAATATAAATAAAAGTTGGAAATTTGTGTCAAAAGTGATGTCTAAAGGGACTGGTATTGTGGTGCAGAGGGTTAATCTGCTTTGGGCAGCACCAGCATCCTGTATGAGCACAGGTTCAAGTCCCAGCTGCTCTGCTTTTTACCAAACTCCCTGCTTATGTGCATGGAAAGCAGCAGAGATGGCCAGAGTACTTGGGCCCCTGCCATCCCACTGGGAAACCCAGAGGGACTTTTGTGCTCACGACTTCAGATGGGTCTAACCCCAGTCATTGTAGCCATTTTGAAAGTGAACCGGTGGATGCAAAATCTCTCTCCCCTCCCCCTCTCTCCCATATGCTCTGTCTTTTCCTCTCTGTAACTGTGCCTCTCCAATAAATCTTTAACAAGAAGGGATATGTAAAGTGACTGTCATATGATTGGTATGTAGTTATAAAGATTGCTACAGTGAATCATTTAATGTACATGAAAATATACCCTTCTTTCTCTCTTTTATGATCATCATCATGAATCCCTCACTTTGTGATCTTAATATCTCCATTTTCAAGAAAAAATGGTACTTGTGTGTATGTTTGTATGTCTGCCTAGGGAGTGAATGTGGCAAAACATAAAAAATGTTAAGTTTTCAAAACAAGAGAAAATCAGTTTACATATAAAAAGTGATTGGCTTCCCCAAATTCTGCAGAAGTACTTTCTGCATTTATAAAGCAATGAGGGACACAGTGAAAACAGTTCACACATTTGACTCTATAGAATTTATAATTGTGCAGAACAGAAACATGAACATTGGTTAAAAGCATCTCCAATTTTTTTGCTTGCAAGAATACAATTAAAAAGGAAGTAGCATCGGGCCAGCACTGTGGCAGAGAAGGCTAAGCCTCCATCTTTGGTGCTGGCATCCCATATGGGCACTGGTTCAAGTTCCAGCTGCTCCTCTTCCAATCCAGCTCTCTGCTATGGTCTGGGAAAGTAGTAGAAGATGGCTCAAGTGCTTGGGCCCCTGAACCAGGTGGGAGACCCAGAAAAACCTCTTGGATCCTGGTGCCTTCTTGATTAGCCCAGCTCTGGCCATTGTGGCCATTTGGGGAGTAAACCAGCCAATTGAAGATCTCTCTCTTCTCTCTCTCTCTCTCTCTCTCTCTCTCTCTCCCTCTGTGTGTGTGTGTATGTGCCTCTGCCTCTCTGTAGCTTTGTCTTTCAAATAAATAAATCTTTAAAAAACACAAATTCTGAATCCCTAGGACACATTAGACTTGCAGCTTTAGAACTTGCATGTGAACAACATTCTTCATCAATTCACATGTGAGGAATAGATTTCCTCAACCTCTCCATGGAGGTGGATCATTGCAGCTGGATCAGGAGCAGAGTAGCTGGGACTCAAACCAGCACCCATATGAGATGCCGGCACTGCAGGTAGCAGCTTTACCTGCTACACCACAGTACCAGCCCCAAAAGAATCTAAAAATGGAAGATGACAACTAATTTTGTTTCTTTGACAAATTGTGTGGGAAGCATTTTCATGAAGAAATGATGTTTAGCTCTTTGTCTTTTTTTTTATAAGATGTAGTTATTTATTTGAAAGAGAGAAAAAGAGACAAATTTATATTTCTTATTCCGTTATCTCTCTCTTACCACCACACTCTCTGCCCATCCAGTAAGTAAACCAAAACTCTTTAAAGCCCAAATCTTTACATGACCTATGTGAGCATTTACTGAATGGCTAACTTGAGGAACATCTGTAACACAATGGCTTTGGCAGTCATTTGGGGAGTGAATCAGCAGACTGGAAGACTTGTCACTCTATCTCTTCATTCCTCTATCTTTGAAACTCTACTTTTCAAATAAATAAAATAAATCTTAAAAATATTTATTTACTTATTATTTATTTAAAGGCAGAGTTACCAAGAGAAAGAGAGAGACAGACAGAAAGAGAGTTCTCTCTTCCTTGGTTCATTCCCCCAAAAGGCTGCAATAGCTTTGGTTGGACAAGTTAAAGCCAGGAGCTTGGAACTCCATCTGGGTCTCCACATTGGTGGCAGGGGCCCAAGCACTTGAGCCATCACCTGCTGCCTTCTCAGGTGCCTTAGCAGGGAAGTGATTCAGATGTGGAACAGCTGCGACTGATATTTCCACTCTCGTTTGAGATGTCACATATGACAACAACAGTTTGGCAAGCATTTCCACAGGCTTACCCCTAAAGGTACAGCTAAAAACCTGCCATTGTACTCCAATTCCCATTAAGCTGGGTGGTACTAATTCCATCTTACATGTTAAAATGATCATATTAAGTGTTTAATTGATCATATAGGATAGTCAGAGGGATCACATAACTAAAACCAATGTCTGGTAATAACAATAGATAGAATTAAAAAGGAGAAAAAATTCCAACATGGGAAGCAGTCCACACAGAAGACTCATAGAATGACAAATGAGCTAAACAGCACTCTGACTTCAGAATCAGCCCCTAAGGCATTTGGATCTAGCTAAGAAAAACATCAGAGCATTTCAGGTGTGGAAAGTCAAGACACTGTGGCAAAAATAGATCTACATGAAGGATCTCTGTGAATGAGACCCCAATGGAAAGAAGGGACCATCAAAGGAGGATGTACTTTTCTCTGAAGGGAGGAGAGAACTTCCACTTTGATTATGGCCCTGTCTGAAAACTGACTACTCTCCATGTAGGACCTCTGTCCTCAATGAGTTGTACTATGAGAATTAATGGTAAAACTGATCTTCACACAGTACTTTATAGTTTGTGTGTCTTTGTGGGTGCAAACTGTTGAAATCTTTACTTAGCATAGAGTTGGTGTTCTGTATATAAAGTTAACTAAAAATATTAATGAAGAATGGGATGGGAGAGAGAGTAGTACGTGAGATGGGAGTAGGAATTGGAGGGCACATATGGGGGGAAGAAACACTATATCCCTAAAAGCTTTACATATGATATTTGTATTCATTAAATAAAAACCTTGGGGATGGTGGTGGAGGTGAAGTAGAAATCCAGCAAGGACAGGTTGGAGAGGAAGAAGTACATGGGCGTGTGGAGGTGGGGGTCTGAGAGGATGGCCAGGACAATGAGTAGGTTCCCAGCCACAGTGACCAGGTACATGGAGAGGAAGAGCCCACTTATGAGGGGTTTCAGTGCTGGTGTCTGAGAATCCCAGAATAAAAAACTATGAAGGTTGAGTTTCATTTCTTGATTCTATGAAGTGTCACTACCAGGACAAAGTAAAAATGATCCTGGGAATAGTCACACAAACAGTCATAGTCAACTCAGTGGAAAACCTAAACTCACAGTCTCCCATCATGATTTGAGCTCCATATTTGTGGATGGATATCTTCTTGTTTAGGATACTGCCAGTGCCATCACTGACCAGAAAATTCCTGCCCTATCTCAATCCTTCCTAAGACACCCTTTATTCCATGTTGTTAATGAGAAATTCCTTCATAATATGAGCATGAGTAATTACCTTCCGCCCAGGGTCCACACAGTTTAGATGATCAGCAATGCAGGAGTGGGAAATGCAAACACAGATGAGACTCAAAACCCAGTAAGTCTATAGAAGGGTCATTTTCCCCCCAAAGAAACCTTTTATTTAATGAGTACAAATTTCATGAGACCAACTTTAGTAATATAGAGTTTCTTTCCACCATACCTACCCTCCCATGACCACTCCCACTCCACCTCCTCCTATGTCTCCCATTCCCAGTGCCATTCTCCATTAAGATTTATTTTCAATTAAATTTGTACACAGAAGACCAACTTGATACTAAGTAAAGATTTCAACAATTTGCACACACACACAAAATACAAAAACTGAGAGCAAGTTTTGCATTAATTCTCATAGTACAGCTCATTGAGGACAGAGGTCCTACATGGAGAGTAATTGCACAGTGACACCTGTTGTTGATTTAACAATTAACGCTCTTATGTATGATGTCAGTGATCACCCAAGGCTCTTGACATGAGCTGCCAAAGCAATGGAAGCCTTTTGAGTCCACAAGCTCTGTCAGTTTTCAGACAGGGCCATAATCAAAGGGGAAGTTCTCTCCTCCCTTCAGAGAAAAGCACACCCTTCTTTGATGACCCCTTCTTTCCACTGGGGTCTCATTCACAGAGATTCTTCAAGAAAAACATATTTTTTGGAGCAGTGTCTTGGCTTTCCATGCCTGAAATGCTCTCATGGGCTTTATAGCCAGATCCAAATGATTTAGGGGCCGAACTGAGGTTAGGGTGCTACTTAAGGTGATTGTCATTCTTTGAGTCTGCTGTATGGACTGCATCCCATGTTGCAACATTCTTTCTTTTTTAATTATATTTATTATTATTACCATACACTTGATCTTATTTGTATGATCCATTTAACACTTAATCCTATCTATCTGATCAATTTAACACTTAAGGTGATCATGTTAACACTTAAGATGGCATTATAACCATCCAGCTTAATGGGATTCAGATTACCATGGCAAGTTTTTAGCTATACCTAGAAGGGTAATTTTTAAACTGATAATTTTTATGGCCCATGATTGATGCTATAAATATCCAGATATCCCGTGACAAAGAAAGGTTTACCCATCTTTTTATTACCATCAGGTGATAAAACACAATGTTTAACCCTACAGTCTAGAAGTGGAGTAAGAATATAAGGAAATAAAGTTAAAAATCACCCAAGTCAGATGGTGATAGGTGCTATGGGAAAAAAGACACAGGTTTGGATCCTTCATCTAGATAAGAACACCCTTTCTCCACAGCGTCCATGTACATATGACAGTGGAATACAATGACATCACAATGCTACTTATGATTAAAGACCTGGCTGCCTTTATTGAAGGTCATTTATGACTTGCCCATACCCAATCTACATTTCCAAACTTCTCTTTCCTTGGTGCCTGTACTGAGGGGGTGTGAGTGTGATGAGCTACCCTGGAGCAAAAGTGACTCAGGTTGTGTCAGTGACCCAGTCTGGCACTGTGGTTCCCAAGCTGGTTCCAGGAGCAGGATTGTGGGAGGGAAGGAACCCAGTACCCACCCACACAGCTCGCTGATGCTGGAGTCTGTGGTGTTTGCAGGAATTCTGTAGGTTGGATGCAGGAAGGGAGGGGGGACAAAGAAGAGCAAACTACGGCCGAATGATTTGTTCCATTCTGAAATTGCAGAAATGGCTTCAGATACCAAGTGTAGGTGCCCAAAGGACTGGAATAGGGCCTTTAAGCTTTTCACTGTAATGTTAATTTAAAATACTTTATATCAAAAATAAACTACTAACTTAAAAAAGAGATATTTCATGGGCATGGTATGTGTGATTTTACAAGAAATTACTCCTAAGCAATACACATTTTGCACCACGAGATATGTGGCTATTTAAATTGTTTTATACTTAATTGCATAAGGAGCAGGTGCATTGTGAAAAGAAAAACAGTGTAACACAAAGTTGTTTAATACATAAATTAACTACTCTTTCACTATGATTTTTCCATAAAATTTTTGAAGCACCCTTGTATTTCAGGAACAACATTGGTAAAAAAAAAAATTGGGGAAAGGAAAATTGAAAAGAAAATACATTGAGATACTAGAGATAACTCTGTACAACAAGTAAATCATTGAACATGGTCACGAAAGTTGTAATAAAAAACCACAGTGGACAGACTATGCAACTTCTGTTCCTCTAATCTGATAAAATATTCCATTGTCTGGCTCTGAGGCTTGGAAACCTGCAGTCCTAGATTCTCCTTCAGTCCCAATGCCATGGGTTCCTCTACAGCTCATGGACCAGGAGTCTCTCCAGAGCCCTCTTCATGTCTGTGTTCCTCAGACTGTAGATGAAGGGGTTCAGCATGGGGGTGACCACAGTGTACATTACTGTGGCCATGGCAGTGGAGACTGAGCTGGGGGCAGAACGAGCACTGAGGTACACACCTATGCTTGTGCCATAAAATAAGGAGACAACGGAGAGGTGAGAGGCACAGGTGGAGAACGCCTTATACTTCCCCTGAGCTGAGGAGATTGCACAGATGGAAGAAATGATCTTAGAGTAAGAGTACAGGATGCCAACCAGGGGACCCCCACCCAGCAGCACTGCAGTACAAAATGTCAACATGTCATTAAGGAAAGTGTCAGAACAGGCACTGTGGATCACCTGACTCAGTTCACAGAAAAACTGGGGGATTTCCAGGTTTTCACAGAAGGACAGCCGCAGCACCAGTAGGCTGTGTGACAGCGCAGTTAGGGCATTGATGACCCAGGACACCAGGACCAGCTGCACACAGAGCCGGGAGTTCATGATGACCGTGTAGTGCAGGGGGTGACAGATGGCCACAAACCTGTCATAGGCCATCACGGCAAGCAGAAGGTCATCCAGCCCTGCAAAGAGTATGAAGAAGAACATCTGGGTGATGCAGCCTGCATAGCTGATGGCTTTGCTCTGTGTCTGGATGTTCACCAGCATCTTGGGGACGGTGGTGGAGGTGAAGCAGATGTCCATCAATGACAGGTTGGAGAGGAAGAAGTACATGGGTGTGTGGAGGTGGGGGTCTGAGAGGATGGCCAGGACAATGAGCAGGTTCCCAGCCACAGTGACCAGGTACATGGAGAGGAAGAGCCCAAAAATGAGGGGCTGCAGTGCTGGGTCCTCTGAGAAACCCAGGAGGAGGAATTCTGAAACTTGGGTTTCATTTCTCGGTTCCATGAGGTGTCACTATCAATAAAAAGAAAAATAACATGAGGAATAGTCACTCAAACAGACATTAGCAGTAGAGTGGGAATTCAAAATCTATTTTCTGGTTGAGAATATAGCACCTGTATTTTTGGATGGAACTGTTCCAGATCAGGCAGCTTCTAGTGCCATCTCTGACCAAGAATTTCTGTCCCACCCTCAATCCTTCCCCAAGACATCAAATATTTGTCAGTTTTGATGGAAAATCCGGTAGTCATTTGAAAATTATCAATTGAGGTCTTCCCATAGCCAAGAGTTCCCTTGTGTCTACTCAGTGAGCCTGGGAACCCCTGCTCTGAGCCCAGCTCCCATTCCACATGAGACACACACTCACCTAGACGGGCTCACAGAGCTCCCTCCTCCGTTGTGTCAGCTCCATGTCCTGCTAACACAGCCACACCAAGGAGTCACAATAGGATTAACTTTCCCCAAATACAAGGCCCTGTGGATGAGTGTGTAAAATGGATTTTAAAAATTATTTTGGTATAAGAAGTTGAAAAGCATGCATAGATATACATATTGTGGAAACTGTGCCAAACTCCTTGTATTTGAAAAACAATACACACACCAAAGGAAAACAGTACACAAAAATCCAAATCTATAATTCTCTCATGTACAAAAGTTAAACTTGACTATTTTATTTACTTTTTGAGATTATAATTATTTTTTAGCTGTTTTTTTAACCATGGTTGACAGATCATAATTGATTATGTTTATATGGGGCAGAATTCAGCATTGCATAATGGCCACATTTCAGTAATTAGCATTCTCACTGCCTAATATACTGATTATTTCTGTGTTGGAAGAACATGCCAAAACTTCTCTCCGAGCTACTTGAGCCAAATAATGCACTATTGCTAATGATTCTCACCCTACTGGGCAATGATTTATGCTCTATTTAAAGAAACATGGAAGATATGCTTGATAAAGGAGAGAGAGAAAGAGAGAGAGAGAGAGAGAGAGAGAGAGAGAGAGAGAGAATGAAATGGACATGAGCAAAAAAAAAAAGAAAGAAAGAAATGGACATGAGGGAAGCTAACATCTGAGATCACCAGCTGTTCACTGAAGGACTGTGAGGTCAAAAGTCCCCACTGTGTCTGGCAGGATCCTAACTCTGGCTCTGTCCCTTTGCTCTTTTAGAATAAAGAATGGCATAGAGAGCGCAGCCAGGTGCACATGTTCCCAAAATCAAAATATCATCTAACACTGCCTCTATGGCTTGTAGCCCTTGCCTGTGTTTCTCTTTTTTGTTTTCACTTGTTGAACTCTTTATTTGGTGGAGTTCTAAGCCTTCGACTATAATATAAATTAAGATGTTAACTGAAAAATTCAAAGAGAAAGAAAGGGAAAAGAGATGGAAGCATCTTATGGTTAGAATTGTATCTATTTGGCCGGTGCCGTGGCTCAATAGGCTAATCCTCCACCTAGCAGCGCCAGCACACTGGGTTCTAGTCCTGGTCGGGGTGCCAGATTCTGTCCTGGTTGCCCTTCTTCCAGGCCAGCTCTCTGCTGTGGCCAGGGAGTACAGTGGAGGATGGCCCAAGTCCTTGGGCCCTGCACCCCATGGGAGACCAGGAGAAGCACCTGGCTCCTGCCTTCGTATCAGCATGGTGCACCGGCCGCAGCATGCCAGCCGTGGCGGCCATTGGAGGGTGAACCAACGGCAAAAGGAAGACATTTCTCTCTGTCTCTCTCTCTCACTATCCACTCTGCCTGTCAAAAAAAAAAAAGAATTGTATCTATGAAAAAATAATAAGACAAAAACTGTATCCATGAACTCTTAGTATTAATAGCACATTAGCATGAGATGTTAATTATTTGAAAGTAATTATGATGCTATAACTAGTACTCAAATAGTATTTTACATTTTGTGTTTCTATGTGGGTGCAAACTGTTGAAATCTTAGTTAATATATGCTAAATTGATCTTCTGTATATAAAGATAATTGAAAATTAATCTTGATGTGAATGGAAGGGGAGAGGGAGTGGGAGAGGGAGTGTTGTGGGTGGGAGGGAAGTTACAGGGAGGTGGGGAAGCTATTGTAATCCATAAGCTGTACTTTGGAAATTTATGTTCATTAAATAAAATAAAATTTAAAAAAGAAGTAAATGGACAAACAGCAGAAAAAATTAAAATGTATTACCTCTAAAAAAAAAGAAAGTAATTATGAGATAGTCACAGTGATATTACTATTAACAATGTGATAGTAACTGTCATGTATTTATTGTGTCCCTGAATATATATTGCATCAAGAAAATAATTAAAATTTTTAAATAGATAACTGAATAAATAATAGAAAAAGAAAATAAATAAATGAGCAAACAAAAGCAAAGACACAACATATTTTAAAAATTAAATTGAAGTGTATAACAATATGATGACATCAGTACCGGTCACCATAACTTTTGAAACATTGGGTAATAAATGCAGCCTAATGGAAACTTCTCAAATGAGGGGAAGAAGCAGTGCTGTGTGTTATAAGAGACAGATGGATCCCAGTTTCCTTAAGAGAGGGAAGACTATCTACAGACACATGGTTAACAGTGGGACATTTCCGATGGCAGCAGAAGGGACATGTTCCAGTGACAAAGGCAAAGATAATAACAAAGCATATCGACTTATCAGAACAATTTGATGTGCAGCAAGTTGGAAATATATGCACAGGTGACATTCACACTAAGGTTGCAGAATTACTTTCAAGGTTTAAGACAATAGGATGAAGACCAAGGTTGAGTTATTAATTTTGACAATAGAAAATTACAAGCTTTCACATGTCCTCCTACATTCATCAAAGACAGTACTTAAAAACATCTTGGAAAGTAAAGGTAAAGCATATGCTTTATTTGGGTGCATAAATGTTGCAAAATAAAGATTTCCCCAAATTTGAATGACCTATCAGAAGCATGGATTAAGTCCTTTTTTGCACTAAATATTTTGGGCCATAAAACTTACCTTTCAGATACAATTTTCCATGACTTTGAAGTACTCTCTCACTGCACATGAAAGATTTTCAGGGCAGAAAAAGGTGGTGAACTTGGCCAGTTTACTGTAGAAAAGATGACAGTGGCAGACAGGAATAAACAATCTCACCTGAATGCACATAACGCGAAGTCCGGGATGAAGTAGAAGAGAGAGCAAAGGATTGGAAACTGCTGAGTACACCAAAGCTCATAGCCAATAAACTACCTGCCTAGCAGGTGTCTTTAATGGACCTGTTCCTTTTTTTTTTTTTTTTTTTTGACAGTGAGAGAGACAGAAAAGTCTTCCTTCCGTTGGTTCACCCTGCAAATGGCTGCTACAGTGGGTGCGCTGCGCTGATCCAAAGCCAGGAGCCAGGTGCTTCCTCCTGGTCTCCTATGCAGGTGCAGGGCCCAAGCACTTGGGCCATCCTCCACTGCCTTCCTGGGCCACAGCAGAGAGCTGGACTGGAAGAGAAGCAACCGGGACAGAACCGGTGCCCCAACCAGGACTAGAACCCGGAGTACCAGTGCCGCAGGCAGAAGATTAGCCTAGTGAGCCATGGTGCTGGCCATAATGGACCTGTTCTTACTGCATCACTGATACATTTTGTCATGTAAGCACCAAGTGTGGAAACACTGAGACGTGTATGTCTCCACAGCTGCTACTATAATGGTACACATGCAAGCACTTCTCCCTATCTGGGCCTTTCTTTCCCACAGAGAAGTCAGCTATGTCCTCCCTTAAAAACCAGAGTAGGAAGGTTGGTGACTGAGTCTCCAGCATCAGGAGCCATCTTCTCCCTTGCATTAATCAATTCTGAGTTGTCAACAATAAGGGCACACACATGGAGGAAATGAAACTCCTCTACTGCCCCAGATTTCAAAATGCTGTGAATTTGGCTCCCTGTCTGTTAGGCACTAATGCCTCTCATTCCCTGTAGGAAATGGCCTTCCCTCACCAGCATTTTTTCTTCAGCCAATGGCCATTGCCCTTTTATCATCACAAACAACTGCACAAACAAATGTTCATCAAGTAAACAAGCAACCCCAGTCCCCTCTGGGATGTGAGCTAAGTTGGTGCAACTCTTGGTGGATCCCAGGTGAAAGTCTGTGTCCAAGCCTAGGACTCTCCTGCAGTGTCAGCCAGACTCACCTACATGGGGTTTCTGGGAGGAAGGTCTCTGGGTGGAAGCCCAAATTCTTCCCTGGATGGTGGATGATGGAGACTGAAGCTCTGTCCCAGACAAAGCAGCAGGGAGGAGGGAGGCATCAGTCCCTGAGCCAGACTCAGGACTCCAAATGCAACCAGGTTGCTTCTCATCCAAGGTTGCACAATCTGAGGGAGGGCAGCAGATGGGGTATTTCTGCTCCCTACACCTGCTCATTAGGCACCTCCCTGCCTGTGGCTCTGAGCTGTAAGCTTCTGATTCCTCTGAGGGACATTTCCCTGGACAAAACACAGTTTTCTTGTTAGTGGCTCCCAAGAGACCAGGAAGAATTAGGTGAACCCTCATTCTATTTCTCCTGCTAATTAATATAATCACAGGGAGATATTAGAACATGGCCTGAGAGTAGCACATTCTTTTTTTTTTTTTGCCTTTTTTTTTTAACTTTTATTTAATGAATATAAGTTTCCAAAGTACGAATAATGGATTACTATGGCTTCCCCCCCATACCGTCCCTCCCACCCACAACGCTCCCCTTTCCCACTCCCTCTCCCCTTCCATTCACATCAAGATTCATTTTCGATTATCTTAATATACAGAAGATCAGCTTAGTATACATTAAGTAAGGATTTCAACAGTTTGCTTCCACACAGAAACATAAAGTGAAAAATAATAGATGATTTTTTTAAATGATGATGAAATCAGATCAGACCTATTGTCATGTTTAATCCCAGTGAGAGTCAAGTTGGGAGCTGATAGTTTCTTTTCTTTTCTTTTTCTTTTTCTTTTTTTTTTTTTTTTTTACAGAGGATCAGTTTAGTATGCATTAAGTAAAGATTTCAACAGTTTGCACCCCCATA
Organism: Oryctolagus cuniculus; assembly: GCF_964237555.1. Lineage (NCBI taxonomy): Eukaryota > Metazoa > Chordata > Mammalia > Lagomorpha > Leporidae > Oryctolagus > Oryctolagus cuniculus. The sequence goes on along the minus strand of NC_091447.1, from coordinate 63,686,575 downwards.
GAAACACAAAGTGAAATATATTGTTTGAGTACTCGTTATAGCATTAAATCTCAATGCACAGCACATTAAGGACAGAGATCCTACATGAGGAGTAAGTGCACAGTGACTCCTGTTGTTGACTTTACCAATTGACACTCCTGTCTATGGCATCAGCAATCCCCCTATGCACCAGTCATGAGTTTCCAAGGCTATGGAAGCCCCTTGAGTTCTCCGACTCTTATCTTGTTTAGACAAGGTCATAGTCAAAGTGGAGGTTCTCTCCTCCCTTCAGAGAAAGGTACCTCCTTCTTTGAAGACCTATTTTTTCCACTGAGATCTCACTCACAGAGATCTTTTGCCAGGGTGTCTTGGCTTTCCATGCCTGAAATACTCTCATGGGCTTTTCAGCCAGATCCGAATGCCTTTAGGGCTGATTCTGAGGCCAGAGTGCTATTTAGGACATCTGCCATTCTATGAGTCTGCTGAGTATCTCACTTCCCATGTTGGATCAGAGAGTAGCACATTCTAGCAGTTGTCTGATTTAATACATGCCAAAGTCTGTTTTGTGGAGGCTATGTTAAAAATCTTGGTTGCCAAAATAGGGCCCAGAGGGGTGGACACCAATCTGACCCTCATGTAAGGGTTGGTGCCTTGAAGTATGCCCCCAGTCCTCAACCCTTGCACCAGAGGTTCCTGACAGGGATGGATGTATGCTTAGGGATATTTGCAACGTGAAGCATGCTTCTGAGCTTCTGTGTCACACAGGGTAGCATCCATCACCTATGTCTGCTCTGTACCAAATGTGGACAGTGAGGATAAGAACATCGATTCATACCAGCAATTCCAACATCCGTGTGCACATAGACCACCAGGAATTCAAGTTCAAATTGCAATTTCTCACTCAGAAGTTCTCCTTCATCCTCAGAAATCCTGCTTTGCTTTTTTGCCAGTTTTTATAGAAAAAGTAAGATTGTGAAGTAGGACAAAGAGCTCATACACCCCCACATCCAGCCCCCCATTGTTAACATCTCACATTAGGCCAGTGCCGTGGCTCAACAGGCTAATCCTCCGCCTAGTGGTGCCAGCACACCGGGTTATAGTCCGGGTCGGGGCGCCAGATTCTGTCCCGGTTGCCCCTCTTCCAGGCCAGCTCTCTGCTGTGGCCAGGGAGTGCAGTGGAGGATGGCCCAAGTCCTTGGGCCCTGCACCCCATGGGAGACCAGGAGAAGCACCTGGCTCCTGGCTTCGGATCAGTGCGGTGCGCCGGTCGCAGCACACTGGCCGCGGCCACCATTGGAGGGTGAACCAATGCAAAGGAAGACCTTTCTGTCTCTCTCTTTCTCTCACTGTCCACTCTGGCTGTCAAAAAAGAAAAAGAAAAAGAAAAAAATCTCACATTAGTATGATCTATTTATCACAATCTACAAACTTCAACTGACTTGCCCTGTTTTGTAATATAATCTCCATTTATACACCTAATCTCTCCCATCCTCTAGTAACCAATGTTCAAGGTTCTTTTTTAGACATTTATTAATTTATTTGAAAGGCAGAGTGATGCAAGAGAGGGAAATACAGAGAAAGAGAGAGAGGGGGTGGGGAGAGAAATTCTATCCATTAGTTCATCCTCAAATGGTTGCACCATGTGGCATTGGACTGGGCAGAAGACAGGAGCCAGGAGCTTCCTCAGGTCCTCAAGGGGCCCAGGCTCTTAGAACTACCCCTGCCTGTTTTTCCAAGCACATTATCAGGGAGCTGGATCAGAAAGGCAGGATCAGGACTTGAACTGGCAGCCATATAGAATACTGGTGTTGCAGGTGATGTCTTGAACTGCTGCATTACAGTTCCAGCCCCTAGGGTTTTTTGAGATTTTTTTTCAGCTCTCCACAATAAGCGAAAGCATGACTTTTTTTGCATTTCATAACTACAAATTTAGGAATATGGTGATTCCTTCAACCGTACCTGCCCTCCCACTCTTCCCCCTCCTTCCACTCCAAAATGCAGTCATATTCTCTACTAAGGTGTATTTTCAGTTAACTTTATAAATGGAAGACCAACTCTACACTAAGTAAAGTGTTCCACCATTTGCATGAAAACAAAAACAAAAACAAAAAACAAAAAAAAAAACATAAAAAACACTATTCCTCAACAGTCGAGACAAGGGCTGTTCCAAATCATTGCATTTTTTTTACATCCATATGAATTTCTGCATCATTTTCTCTAGATCTGAGGAGAATGTCTTTGGTATTTTGACTGGTATCACATTTAATCTATAAATTGCTTTTGGAAGAATGGACATTTTGATGATATTGGTCCTTCCAATCCATGAGCATGAAAGATTTTTCCATTTTTTGATATCCTCTTCTATTTCTTTCTTTAAGGTTTTGTAATTCTCATGATAGAGATCATTGACATCCTTGGTTAAGTTTATTCCAAGGAATTTGATTGTTTTTGTAGCTATTGTGAATGGGATTGATCTTAGAAGTTCTTTCTCAGTCATGGCATTGTCTGTGTATACAAAGCCTATTGATTTTTGTGCATTGATTTTATATCCTGCTACTTTGCCAAACTCTCCTATGAGTTTCAATAGTCTCTTAGTGGAGTCTTTTGGATCCCCTAAATAAAGAATCATATCATTTGAAAAGAGGGATAATTTGACTTCTTCTTTCCCAATTTGTATCACATTAATTTCTTTTTCTTGCCTAATGTCTCTGGCTAAAATTTCCAGTACTGTATTGAATAGTAATAGTGAGAGTCGGCATCCCTGTTTGGTACCTGATCTCAGTGGAAATGCTTCCAATTTTTCCCCATTCAATAGGATGCTGGCCATGGGTTTTTCATAAATTTTCTTGATTTTGTTGAGGAATGTTCCTTCTATACCCAATTTGCTTAGGGTTTTCATCATGAAAGGGTGTTGTATTTTATCAAATGCTTTCTCTGCGTCTATTGAGATAATCATATGGTTTTTCTTCTGCAGTCTGTTAATGTGGTGTATCACATTGATTGTTTTGCACACATTGAACCATCCCTGCATACCAGGGATGAATCCCACTTGGTCTGGGTGGATGATCTTTCTGATGTGTTGTTGCCATTGCATTGGCCAGAATTTTATTGAGGATTTTTGCATCTATGTTCATCAGGGATATTGGTCTGTAGTTTTCTTTAATTGCTGCATCTTTTTCTGGCTTAGGAATTAAGGTGATGCTGGCTTCATAGAAAGAATTTGGGAGGATTCCCTCTTTTTCGATTGTGCTGAATAGTTTGACAAGAATTGGAGTTAGTTCATCTTTAAATGTCTGATTGAATTCAGCAGTGCGTCCATCTGTCCCTAGGCTTTTCTTTGTTGGGAGGGTCTTTATTACTGATCAATTTCAATGACCTTGTTATGGGTCTGATTAGGTTTTCTGTGTCTTCCTGGTTCAATTTAGGTAGGTTGTATGTGTCCAGGAATCTATCCATTTCTGATAGATTTCCCTGTTTGCTGGCATACAATTCTTTGTAGTAATTTCTGCTGACTCTATTTCTGTGGTGTCTGTGTTACATTCGCTTTTTCATCTATGATTTGGGTCTTCTCTCTACTTTTTTGGGTTAGTTGGGCCAATGATGTGTCAATTTGTTTTTCAAAAATCCATCTCTTCATTTTGCTGATCTTTTGTAATTTTTTGGATTCAATTCTGTTGATTTCTTCTCTAATTTTAATTATTTCTCTTCTCCTGTTAGCTTTGGGTCTGGTTTGCTGTAGTTTTTCTAGATCCTTGAGATGCATTGATAGTTCATTTGTTTGGTGCCTTTCCAATTTCTTGATATAGGCACCTATTGCTATAAACTTTCCTGTTAACACTTTTTTTGCTGTATCTCATAAGTTCTGATATGTTGTGTTGTTATCTTATTTACTTCTAGAAAGTTTTTTATTTCTCTTTTGATTTCTTCTATGACCCACTGTTTATTCAGGAACATGTGTTTGCATAGGCTCTAGAGATTCCTAAGTTGCTAATTTCCAGCTTCATTTCCTTGTGGTCCGAGAATATGCATGGTATGATTTTGATTTTTTTGAATTTGCCGAGACTTGCTTTATGGCCCAGTATGTGGTCAATCCTAGAGAAAGTTCCATGCACTGCTGAGAATAATGTGTATTCTTTATGTGTAGGAAGAAAAGTTCTGTAGATATCTGTTAAATCTGCTGTTTCCTTGTACATTTTCTATCTGGTTGATCTGTCCATTGCTGAAATTGGAAGATTGAAGTCCCCCAATAGTATTGTATTGGAGTCTAAGTCTCCCTTTAAGTCCTTTAACATATCTTTTAAATAGCCTGCTGCCCTGTAATTAGGTGCATATACGTTTATGTTAGTTATATCCTCCTGTTGAATTGATCCCTTAATCATTATATAGTGTCCATCTTTGTCTCTTTTTACAGTTTTTGTGTTAAAGTCTATTTTGTCCTGGCTGCCGTGGTGGTGCTGCAGGTTAACGCCCTGGCCTGAAGTGCCGGCATTCCATATGGACGCCAGTTCTAGTCCCGGCTGCTCTTCTTCTGATCCAGCTCTCTGCTATGGTCTGGGATAGCAGTAGAAGATGGCCAAATTCCTGGGCCCCTGCCCCTTCATGAGAGACCTGGAAGAAGCTCCTGGCTCCTGGATCTGGATCAGCACAGCTCCAGCCATTGCAGCCATCTGGGGAATGAACCAGTAGATGGAAGACCTCTCTCTCTCTCTCTCTCTGTCTATAACTCTCTGTAACTCTGTCTTTCAAATAAATAAAATAAATCTTAAAAAAATAAAGTCTATTATGTTTGATTTTAAGATGGCTATGCCAGCTCTTTGTTGGTTTCTGTTGGCATGGAATATCTTTTTACAACCTTTCACTTTCAGTCTGCATGCACCTTTGTTAGAAAGATGTGTTTCTTGTAAGCAGCAAGTAGATAGGTTTCTTTTAATCCATTCAGCCAGTCTGTGTCTTTTAACTGGAGAGTTGGGGCCATTTACATTCAATGTTGACTATTAATAAGTAGTGACATTGCCCTGCCATTTTCCCAAAGATACTTCAAATATATCCTTTGAACTTCCTGTGATCTTTTACTGAGAGATTTTCTTCCTTTAAATTCTTACGTATTGTTGACCATGTTCTGTGTTTCTGTGTGTAACACATCTTTAAGCATCTTTTGCAGGGCTGGACGAAAGGTGGCAAATCTTTCTTTTTCTATTCTCTATGAAAGGTCTTTATTTCACCCTCATTCACAAATGAGAGCTCTGCAGGATATAATATACTGGGATGACAGGGTTTTTTTTTTCTCTTAGTACTTGGGCTATATCTCGCCATTCCCTCATAGCCTATAGGGTTTCTGATGAGAAGTCTGCTGTGAGTCTAATTGGAGATCCTCTGAGAGTAATCTGACGTTTCTCTCTTGCACATTTTAGGATCTTTTCTTTATGTTTCACTGTGGTGAGTTTGATTACAACATGTCGTGGTGAGGATCTCTTCTGGTCATGTTTATTGGGAGTTCTGCATGCTTCCTGTACTAGAATGTCTCTGTCCTTCTCCAAACCCGGAAAGTTCTCTGCTAGTATCTCACTAAAAAGGCCCTCTAGTCCTTTATCTCTCTCCATGCCCTCAGGAACTCCTAGAACCTGAATGTTGGATTTTTTAATAGTATCCTGTAGATTCACAATAATATTTTTTAGATTTTTAATTTCCTCTTCTTATCTTTGGTTTGACTATACTTTCCTGTGCTCTGTATTCCAAGTTTGATATTCTCTCTTCTGCCTCACTGATTCTGTTTTCAAAGCTCTCAGCTGTGGTTTTTATTTGTTCTATTGAATTCTTCATTTCATTTTGATTTCTCTTCAATATCTCAATTTCATGGTCTATTGGATTCTTAATTTCAATTTGATCTCTCCTTAAGATTTCATTTTCATGAGAGAGATTTTCTTTCATGACCTGCATGGATTTCAGTAGATCGTGCATTTGTTTTTGATTACTTCTAAGTATCCTTATCATTAATTTTTTGAGTTCTATTTCTTACATTTCTTCTATTCATCATCTTCATCATCTTGTATTGAAATGTCATGTTCTTTTTGGAGTGGTATGTTGTCTTCCTTATTCTTGTTTCTTGGGTTGTGGCATTTGTTATTTGGCATTTGTGGAGATACTCGTTGGTTTCTTCTTTTTTTTCCACTGTGGTGGCTTTTCTCATTGTACTATGACTCTGTAGATAAGTGGACTGTCTGCTTTCAGTGAATCTCTAGAGGCTTGTGGTGGGTGTGGTCAGAGAGCTCTGTTCCATTCTTCAGGGTTAAGGGTGTGTCTAAGGTGACACACTAAGGTTTGGTGTGGTAAATTTTTTTCTCTCTCGCTCTCTTTTTTTAATCAGAAGGGAAGTAATTCCATTCAGCTGAGCTCTTCTCCTTGATGGTGATCAGTTCCTGAGTGCTAGCCCCAGTGGGTATAATATTCATCTGTTCTGTCCCAAGGACCACACAAAGGATCTGTGCAGTCCTCAGTATAAGCTCAGATTCCCCTGTAATGTCTCTCACTGGTTTGTCAGGGCCGCATGAGCTTGTGGCATTTTCCACCAAGACTACTCAAAGTCTTGGCCACACCTTGAGTTCTCCCACACACGCTGGTTTTTTTTTTTTTCATAGTCCCGGTTCAGAAGCTCCACACAGTTACTAGGTCTTAGTCTCCTGTTATTACTCTCCACCAGAGTCAGGTTTCTCCAGCTGATTGCCAGGTGTCATCCCAAGCTTACACAGCTGTTACATATGTCCAAAATGGTACCTACATTATTGGCTCATATTCCTTTGTAAGGTGATTAGAGAGAGAGAATCGTGTGCATACCGTCCTTTTTGTTTTGTTTTGTTCTCCCCTCTAGTCACTCTGCTGTACTTTCCCCCATGGGGCTTCAGTCTCATTCCCTCTAGGCTCTTCCTGCCACTTTTCTGCCAGTGTCCTGGGCTACTGTGGTTTTGTATCAACTCACATTCAAGCACTGGGATGGAGGCTCTCAGAAGCTAGAGTACCAGGCATGGGCACCTGTGCCCTCCATGTAGGTACACCATGTTCCTCTAATTACGGAAGAGTTTCCTCTTCCATTTTTCCCTAAATCTTCCCTGAAACTATAATGTCTTCACTTTTATTAAACTGTCTTCTCCTACACTACATCAAGAAGCTCCTGCCCACTCCCACCATTTTAGATCCTCCACTGTCTTTGTTTTTTTAAAGATTTTATTTATATATGTGAGAAGCACAGTTTTTTTTTTAACTTTTATTTAGTAAATATAAATTTCCAAAGTACAGTTTATGGATTACAGTGGCTTCCCCCCCATAATTTCCCTCCCACTCGCAAACCCTCCCATCTCCCTCTCCCTTTCCCATTCCACTCATGTCAAGATTCATTTTCAATTATCTTTATATACAGCAGATCGATTTCGTATATATTAAGTAAAGATTTCGTCAGTGTGTACCCACACAGAAACACAAAGTGTAAAATACTGTTTCAGTACTAGTTATAGCATTACTTCACATTGGACAACACATTAAGGACAGATCGCACATGAGGAGTAAGTACACAGTGACTCCTGTTGTTGACTTAACAATTTGACACTCTTGTTTATGGCGTCAGAAATCTCCTTAGGCTCCAGGCATGAGTTGCCAAGGCTATGGAAGTCTTTCGAGTTTGCCGACTTCAATATTATTCCAAAAGGGTCATAGTTAAAGTGGAAGCTCTCTCCTCCCTTCAGAGAAAGGTACCTCCTTCTTTGATGACCTGTTCTTTCCACTGGGATCTCACTTACAGAGATCTTTCATTTAGGCCTTCTTTTTTTTCCAGAGTGTCTTGGCTTTCCATGCCTAAAACTCTCATGGGCTCTTCAGCCATATCCGAATGCCTTAAGGGCTGATTCTGAGGCCAGAGTGCTATTTAGGACATCTGCCATTGTATGAGTCTGCTGTGTATCCCGCTTCCCATGTTAGATCGTATTCTCCTTTTTTATTGTATCAGTTAGTATTAGCAGACACTAGTCTTGTTTGTGTGGTCCCTATGACTCTTAGACGTATCATTATGATCAATTGTGAACTGAAATTGATCACTTGGACTAGTGAGATGGCATTGGTACTTGGGATTGTATTGGAATCCCATGTCATGTTTCTAATTCCACCATTTGGGGCAAGTCTGATTGAGCATATCCCAAATGGTACATCTCCTCCCTCTCTTATTCCCACTCATATTTCACAGGGATCACTTTTCAGTTAAAATTTAAACACCTAAGAATAATTGTGTGTTAACTACAGAGTTCAACCAATAGTACTAGGTGAAAAAAATACTAAAATGGATAAAGTATTACATTGTACATCAACAGTCAGGACAAGGGCTGATCAAGTCACTATTTCTCATAGTGTCCATTTCATTCAACAGGTTTCCACTTTGGGGCTCAGTTAGCTGTCGCCGATCAGGGAGAACATATGATATTTCTCCCTTTGGGTCTGGCTTAATTCACTCAGCATAATGTTTTCCAGAGTCCTCCATCTTATTGCAAATGACCGGATTTCATTCTTTTTGACTGCTATATAGTATTTCATAAGTACATGTCCCATAACTTCTTTATACAGTCTACTGTTGATGGGCATTTGGATTGGTTCCAGGTCTTAGCTATTGTGAATTGAGCTGCAATAAACACTAATGTGCAGACAGCTTTTTTGTTTGCCAATTTAATTTCCTTTGGGCAAATTCCAAGGAGTGGGATGGCTGGGTCGAACGGTAGGGTTATATTCAGGTTTCTGAGGAATCTCCAGACTGACGTCCATAGTGGCTTGACCAGTTTGCATTCCCACCAACAGTGGGTTAGTGTCCCTTTTTCCCCACATCCTCGCCAGCATCTGTTGTTGGTAGATTTCTGTATGTGAGCCATTCTAACCGGGGTGAGGTGAAACCTCATTGTGCTTTTGATTTGCATTTCCCTGATTGCTAGTGATCTTGAACATTTTTTCATGTGCCTGTTGGCCATTTGGATTTCCTCTTTTGAAAAATGTCTATTGAAGTCCTTGGCCCATCTCTTAAGTGGGTTGTTGGTTTTGTTTTTGTGGAGTTTCTTGATCTCTTTGTAGATTCTGGTTATTAACCCTTTATCTGTTGCATAGTTTGCAAATATTTTTTCCCATTCTGTCGGTTGTCTCTTCACTCTCCCGACTGTTTCTTTTGCAGTACAGAAACTTCTCCATTTGATGCAATCCCAATAGTTGATTTTGGCTTTGACTGTCTGTGCCTCCCGGGTCTTTTCCAGAAATTCTTTGCCTGTGCCAATATCTTGAAGGGTTTCTCCAATGTTCTCTAATAACTTAATGGTGTCAGGACGTAGATTTAGGTCTTTAATCCACGTTGAGTGGATTTTTGTGTAAGGTGTAAGGTAGGGGTCTTGCTTCATGCTTCTGCACGTGGAAATCCAGTTTTCCCAGCACCATTTATTGAATAGACTGTCCTTGCTCCAGGAATTAGTTTTAGATCCTTGATCAAATATAAGTTGGCTGTAGATGTTTGGGTTGATTTCTGGTGTTTCAATTCTGTTCCATTGGTCTATCCATCTGTTTCTGTACCAGTACCATGCTGTTTTGATTACCACTGCCCTGTAGTATGTCCTGAAGTCTGGTATTGTGATGCCTCCGGCTTTGTTTTTGTTGTACAAGATTGCTTTAGCTATTCGAGGTCTCTTGTGCCTCCATATGAATTTCAGCATCATTTTTTCTAGATCTGCGAAGAATGTCTTTGGTATCTTGATTGGGATTGCATTGAATCTATAAATTGCTTTTGGGAGAATGGACATTTTGATGATGTTGATTCTTCCAATCCATGAGCATGGAAGATTTTTCCATTTCTTGGTATCCTCTTCTATTTCTTTCTTTAAGGTTTTGTAATTTTCATCGTAGAGATCTTTAACGTCCTTGGTTAAGTTTATTCCAAGGTATTTGATTGTTTTTGTAGCTATTGTGAATGGGATTGATCTTAGCAGTTCTTTCTCAGTCATGGCATTGCTTGTGTATACAAAGGCTGTTGATTTTTGTGCATTGATTTTATATCCTGCCACTTTGCCAAACTCCTCTATGAGTTCCAATAGTCTCTTAGTAGAGTTCTTTGGATCCTCTAAGTACAGAATCATATCGTCTGCAAAGAGGGATAGTTTGACTTCTTCCTTCTTGATTTGTATTCCTTTGATTTCTTTTTCTTGTCTGATGGCTCTGGCTAAAACTTCCAGAACTATGTTAAATAGCAGTGGTGAGAGTGGGCATCCCTGCCTGGTGCCAGATCTCAGTGGAAATGCTTCCAACTTTTCCCCATTCAATAGGATGCTGGCTGTGGGTTTTTTATAAATTGCTTTAATTCTATTGAGGAATGTTCCTTCTATACCCAATTTGCTTAGAGTTTTCATCATGAAAGGGTGTTGAATTTTATCAAATGCTTTCTCTGCATCAATTGAGATAACCATATGGTTTTTCTTCTGCAGTCTGTTAATGTGGTGAATCACATTGATTGATTTGCGAATGTTGAACCATCCCTGCATACCAGGGATGAATCCCACTTGGTCTGGGTGGATGATTTTCCTGATGTGTTGTTGTATTCTATTGGCGAGAATTTTATTGAGGAGTTTTGCGTCTATGTTCATCAGGGATATTGGTCTGTAATTTTCTTTCAGTGCTGCATCTTTCTCTGGCTTAGGGATTAAGGTGATGCTGGCTTCATAGAAAGAATTTGGGAGGATTCCCTCTTTTTCGATTGTTCTGAATAGTTTGAGAAGAAATGGGATTAGTTCTTCTTTAAATGTCTGGTAGAATTCAGCAGTGAATCCATCTGGTCCTGGGCTTTTCTTTGTTGGGAGGGCCTTTATTACTGTTTCAATTTCTGTTTCAGTTATGGGTCTATTTAGGTTTTATAGGTCTTCATGGTTCAATTTTGGTAGATTGCATGTGTCCAGGAATCTATCCATTTCTGATAGGTTTTCCTGTTTGCTGGCATACAGGTCCTTGTAGTAATTTCTGATGATTCTTTTTATTTCTGTGGTGTCTGTTGTTACGTTTCCTTTTTCATCTCTGATTTTATTGATTTGGGTCTTTTCTCTTCTTTTTTCAGTTAGTTGGGCCAATGGGGTGTCAATTTTGTTAATTTTTTCAAAAAACCAGCTTCTTGCTTGGCTGATTTTTTGTAATGTTTTTTTGGATTCAATCCTGTTAATTTCTTCTCTGGTTTTAATTATTTCTCTTCTCCTACTAGATTTGGGTTTGGTTTGCTGCAGTTTTTCTAGGTCCTTGTGGTGCGCTGAAAGCTCATTTATTTGGTACCTTTCCAATTTCTTGGTATAGACCCCTATTGCTATAAATTTGCCTCTCAATACTGCTTTTGCTGTATCCCATAAGTTGTGATATGTTGTGTTGTTGTCTTCATTTACTTCCAGAAAGTTTTTGATTTCTCTTTTGATTTCTTGAATGACCCAGTGTTCATTCAGGAGCATGTTGTTCAGTCTCCATGTGTTTGCATACTTTCTGGGGTTTCCTGAGTTGCTAATTTCCAGCTTCATCCCGCTGTGGTCTGAGAAGCTGCATGGCATGATTCTAATTCTTTTAAATTTGCTGAGACTTGCTTTATGGCCTAGTATGTGATCAATCCTAGAGAAGGTTCCATGCGCTGCTGAGAAGAATGTGAAGTCTGTAGATGTAGGGTTGAAAGTTCTGTAGATATCTGTTAGATCCATTTGGGCAATAGTGTCAATTAAATCTGCTGTTTCCTTGTTGATCTTCTGTCCAGATGATCTGTCTATTTCTGAGAGTGGAGTATTGAAGTCCCCCAGTACTATTGTATTGGAATCTAAATCTCCCTTTAAGTCCCTTAACATCTCTTTTAAATAGACCGGTGCCTGTAATTAGGTGCATATACATTTATAATAGTTACATCTTCCTGTTGAATTGAACCCTTAATCATTATATAGTGTCCCTCTTTGTCTCTCTTAACAGTTTTTGTATTAAAGTTTATTTTGTCTGATATTAATATGGCTACACCTGCTTTTTTTTGGTTTCTGTTGGCATGGAATATCTTTTTCCAACCTTTCACTTTCAGTCTGCATGCCTCTTTGTTAGAGAGATGTGTTTCTTGTAGGCAACAAATAGTTGGGTTGTGTTCTGTGAGCCAGTCAGCCAAACGGTGTCTTTTAACTGAAGAATTCAGACCATTAATGTTCAATGTGACTATTGATACGTAGTGACTTTGCCCTGCCATTTTCCCAGAAATATTTTCTAGTATATGCTTTGAGCTTCCCATGCTCTATTACTGGTAGGTGTTCTTCCTTTCCCTTCTTTCATATTGATGGTCGTGTTTCTGTGTTTCTGAGTGTAGCACATCTTTAAGTATCTTTTGCAGGGCCGGACGAGTGGCCACAAAGTCTTTCAATTTCTGTTTGCTATGAAAGGTCTTTATTTCACCTTCATTCACAAATGAGAGCTTGGCAGGATATAATATTCTGGGCTGGCAATTTTTCTCTTAGCACCTGTGCTATGTCTCGCCATTCCCTCCTAGCTTGTAGGGTTTCTGATGAGAAGTCTGCTGTGAGTCTGATTGGAGATCCTCTGAGAGTAATCTGACGTTTCTCTCTTGCACATTTTAGGATCTTTTCTTTATGTTTCACTGTGGTAAGTTTAATTACCACGTGTCGTGGTGAGGATCTCTTTTGGTCATGTTTATTGGGAGTTCTATGAGCTTCCTGTACTAGGATATCTCTGTCCTTCTCCAAACCTGGAAAGTTCTCTGCTAGTATCTCACTAAAAATGCCTTCCAATCCTTTCTCTCTCTCCATGCCTTCAGGAACTCCTAGAACTCGAATGTTGGTTTTTTTAATAGTATCCTGTAGATTCCCAACAATATTTTTTAGATTTCTAATTTCCTCTTCTTTTCTTTGGTTTGACTGTATGTTTTCCTGTGCTCTATCTTCTAAGTCCGATATTCTCTCTTCTGCTTCACCCATTCTGTTTTTAAGGCTTTCTAATGTGTTTGTCATTTGATCTATTGAGCTCTTCATTTCATTTTGATTTCTCTTGACTATTACACTTTCCTGTTCTACTAGTTTCTGAGTTTCATTTTGACTCTTCCTTAAAATTTCATTTTCACGAGAGAGATTTTCAATCTTGTCCATTAAGGATTTCTGTAGTTCAAGGATTTGCTTTTGAAAACTTCTAAATGTTCTTATCATAAATTTTTTGAAATCCGTATCTTGCATTTCTTCTATCTCATCATCTTCATACTCTTGGCTTGGGGTGTTTTGCTTATTTGGAGGCATCATAGTGTCATCGTTGATCTTGTTCCCTCGATTTCTGTGTTTGTTACTTGGCATAGTTAATTCTTCTTGTGTCACTGTGCTTTTTTTTTTTATACTGTGTCCGTGTTAAGTGGACTGCCTGCTGTTGGAGGAGCCTTGGAGGCTTGAGATGGGTGTGGCCTGAGAGCTCTGCCTGGTTCTTCCTGGTTAAGGGTGTGCAAAGGTGACACCCTCAGGTTATGCGTGGTAAATCTCTCTCTATTCATTTATTTTTGTATTTTATTTATTCAGGGGGTAAGTAACACCGCATGGCACGGCTGTGCAGAATTGATGGTATTTTGCTTCCAGTCTTTGGCTCCTCTGGACTCCCACTGGGTTGCCTAGGCTACTGAATTGTAGTGACTCAGTTCCTTAGCTCTCCCCCATTGATATGTAAATCCAGAGAGGAGGCCTGCTCTTTGTCTCTTGGGAATTCTTCAAGCCTTGCAGCCTTGTAACCTTTGCAAGGTTAGGGGGAAGAGAAACCCCCAAGCTTTTTTTTCCTTCTTTCCGGTAGTGTGTTTGCTGCACTTTCCGGCCCCCCTCTAGATTCTGATCCCCGTTTCCCCACCAATATCTCGGGTTATTGAGCTCACCTCCCCTTCCAGCGCCAATGTGTGGACTCGGAGCCCTGAGCGTCCCAAGTCTCCCCGCTGTTGTCTGTGTGGCATGCACTCCCCTTCAAGCACTGACGCGCAGACCCTGGGGCTTCCACGGCTCGGTCCCGCGACTTGGCTTCTGCGCGGTGGGCGACCTTGTTCTCCCAGTAGGTCCTCCGATTCACGGCCACTCCATCCAGAAGGGTTTCCCCTGCAATATTTTCCTGGTTCTTTTTTCTGCGGCTACCATAACTCCCCTTTTATTAAACTAAATTTTCCCGGACTATCGGTGCGCGCCCTCACTATTCCGCCATCTTGGCTCCGCCCCCTGGTCTGTAATTCTCTTTCAATGCTGCATCTTTTTCCGGCTTAGGAATTAAGGTGATGCTGGCTTCATAGAAAGAATTTGGTAGGACTCCCTCTTTTTCGATTGTTCTGAGTAGTTTGAGAAGAATTGGAGTTAGTTCTTCTTTAAATGTCTGGTTGAATTCAGCAGTGCATCCATCTGGTCCTAGGCTTTTTTTTTCCCCTAGGATTCTGTGCTAGCATCTACTCTCCCACCGTTATCCTTTTATTTTTTTTAACTTTTATTTAATGAATATAAGTTCCCAAAGTACAGCTTATGGATTACAATGGCTTCCCCCCCATAACTTCCCTCCCACCCACAACCCTCCACTTTCTTTCTCCCTCCTCCTTCCATTCACATCAAGATTCATTTTCAATTCTCTTTATATACAGAAGATAAGTTTAGTTTAGCATATGTTAAGTAAAGATTTCAACAGTTTGCACCCACATAGAAACACAAAGTGAAAAATACTGTTTCAGTACTAGTTATAGCATTAAATCACAATGTACAGCACATTAAGGACAGAGATCCTACTTGAGGAGTAAGTGGTGACTCTGATGGCCAGCTGGGCTGCTCTTTCCATGATGGCTTTGTGGTTCCTGGAGGAAACACTGAGCAATCTCAGCACTGTAATATTAGTTGTGTATTAGCAACACCTCTAGCTCCTTATTAGTCTGACTGGTGCAGGATGAGCTTGTTGGTCACCTTTTTGTCAATCTTAGGCTTCACAAGGGGTCTGAGGGCGACCATGATACTTTCATGAGAAGTAGTATACTATCCAAGTATGACAAGGAATATGTGGCTCCCCTCTATAAAGTACTGGGTCAAAGTACAAGCAATATTATCTTAGAGTACCAATGAGTTCCATGATTTCAGCTTGGTTATCACAATAACAACAGTTGAAGCATTGATGGTTGTTACCATGTTCTGGACATGATACCAGTCACACAACTGCAAAACTGCCAGTTGAGGTGTAGACATCAATGTGCCTAATTTGGCATGACACAATGTCTCTGCCTATCTTGCCAAAAGGAGTCACCAACTAGTTGGGCTTCTGGCTCTTCCTGCAGGGCTCCATCACCAGTTGCATCAGGTCCAGATCTTGTTCTGGTAATGACAGTCATTTTGAACCCAAGCAATAAGACCTGCCAAAGTTCACAGCATACTGTAATGTGTGTGTATTTATATCTATATCTCTCATATATATTACATATTACATATATATTCTATATATTCTGGAATCTGCTCTGCCAGTCCTGGAATCTGAATGTCTGTTGGAGTGGAAGTTGGTCTATTTATGTCATATGGTACACCAGGATTTTCAGGAGGGTACAGAAGTGCATTTCTATTTCCTTTATCATTTTCCCTTACTCAAGATGATTTGTTCTAGGGATTGCATAATGAATTATAAGTGGCTTAGCAGCAATAGTAGTAAGGCAAGCAAGAAAGAAGAATCAGAAGAAGATTATATACTATAATATCTCAGAAAGCAATGGAAACACAGAAGGATGTGAGAAAGGTAAGTATATCTCAGGCAATGTTGAGTATGGATTGTTGAGTTCTATGTCTTTTATACACAAAATTTGTCAAACATACAAATTCATAGTAGAATATCAAAGCAAGACTTACACAAATATGGTGATCAAGGTATGGTGCTAGGTAATGATTACCTGGAAGGATTTGTTCCATTGCTTCTTTAGGAAGATGTCCAGTGGCTGGTCTCAGGAAATCTGGTCTAGCATTCAAGTGTTCTGCTCTCATGCAGTAGTTCCAGAGGAGGGTTTCCATCAGGCACAAAGTATAATTGTTAATTATTCTACAAGCATGTGAGATCATGACACTGACATTTTGTTTACAGTTTCTGTCTGGACAGAAGGTGTAATTATTACCCATTAAGGTCAGCATGACATATATCAGGATCAATATAGATATTAGAGTTGTGGGTACAGAAAGTAATACCTGAAGGGGCTCAGAGTCTATAAAGGAAAGGACAGAAAAGGGAACAAGCCAATCTGACATAGAAGCTCTGGCTACATTTCCCTCGATGTACATATTATTTACCATGGTAGGTAGATTCTTTCACTATAAATCTGTTAAGTAGCACTAGGATGATAGCTAGCTATTCAGTCTAGCTATGTTACTATTGCTTTTTCACATTTTTCACTTATAATATTGTTATGAAGGTTTAAACCAGTCTAATATTGCCATATTTTAGTAAGGCACTTGTTTCTTTTTGCTTAAGGGATTGAGATATTTGTTCTATAATGCTAGGTTGCAAAATTGCTATCTATTAAGTGTATTGTCTGCCAGAGGTAAGAAAGCTATCACTCAGGCTTTCTTACGAGAGCAACCCAAATATCCTGGCACTGCACAACACTGTGTGTTCCACCAAGCACACCGAGCACGCCAAGTGCACTAAGTCATCTTGAGCCCATGCTATGTTTCCAAAAGTATAAAACGTACTCCAGGCACATACTCACTCAGACTTACCTCCAATGGTGGAACTAGAAATGTGCCAGGGGATTTCAACTCAACCTTACCAAGGAGGCAGGTACCAATGCCAGCACACTTGGTAAAGTGATAAGTATAAATACACAACTGATCAAAAAGATAGGGTAAGTGTCGAAGAGATTACACAAATAAGACCAGTGTAAGCAAATAATGAAAGATAGAATCAAAAGGGAGAGAATGATCCTGCAGGGGAAACAGGACACACAGCAGACTCATAGAATGGCAAATGCCCGAAACAGCACTCCTGCCTCAGAATCAACCCTTGGGACATTCGGATCTGACTAAAAGGTCCATGAGAGTCTCACAGGCATAGAAAGCCATGACACGGTGGCAAAAAACAATCTAAATGAAAGATCCTGGTGAACAAGACCCCAGCAGAAGGATCAGGCCATCAAGGAGAGAGGCGCCTTTCTCTGAAGGGGGGAAGGAACCTCCACTGTGATACGGCCTTGACTAAACAAATTCAGAGTTGGTGAACTCAAGGGGCTTCCATAGCCTAGACAGCTCATAGCAAGAGCCTCGGGTGATTGCTGACATCATAAATAAGAGTGCCAACTATTAAATCAACAATGGGAGTCACTGGGTTCATGCTCCCCATGCAGGATCTCTGTCCTTAATATGTTTAACTATGAAACTCAAAAACAACACTACTAGTTGAACAATACCCTATACCTGGTTCGGTTGTGTGAGTGCAACCTGTTGAAATCCCTGCTTAGTATATACTAAGTTGATCTTCAGTATATGAAGGTAATTGAAAATGAAACGTGATGAAGGGCGGGATGGGAGAGGGAGTGGGTGAGGGGAGGGCCACGGGAGGGAGGGAGGTTTGGGGGGAAGCCACAACAATACAAAAGTTGCATTTTATATTCTACTTAAAACTATTGGTTGAACTCTGTAATTAATACACAATTACTCTTAGGTGTTTAATTAATGCTATAACTAGTACTCAAATAGTATTTTACACTTTGTGTTTCTGTGTGGGAGCAAAATGTGGAAATCTTTACTTAACATATGCTAAATTGATCTTCTGTATATAAAGATAATTGAAAATTAATCTTGATATGAAGGGGAAGGGGAGAGAGAGTGGGAGAGGGGAGTGTTGTGGGTGGGAGGGAAGTTACTGGGGGGAGGAAGCTATTGTAATCCATAAGCTGTACTTTGGATATTTATGCTCATTAAATAAAAATAGAAAAAAAAAACTTACTCCAACTTAGGTTTAAGTGATCGTTAAACTTGGGTTTAAGTGGATCTGACTGGTGGAGTATTTTTAGGTTGTAATTTTCAAGCACTAAAAGTAAATCTTGTAGTGCCTTGTAGATCTTCAGCTAATTTAAGCATCTAAATGTAAAAGCAAATGTTTTCCCTCTGGTAATACAGAGGAGAAAGGATCCTTAAGGGTAGGGTGCATAGCTAGTTATATAAATCATAACTAATAATATAACAATTTTAGGGAAAAGAAAAATAAAATTAGTAATACAATCAGCGGGGTCAAAGTTGGGTCATTTTGGCTAACTGCTTTCCCATGCCTATTAGCTGTCCAATAAATGTTCCCGTGTCCATCTCCGAAGAATCCCTGTGGAAACAGATTACTTTTGTGATCTTTTGCTGTCACCTTATAAGTTAATTTAGGGATTATAGTGGTATTTGGAGAACTGTCAATATTCGGTGCAGGGTTTAAATAGCTATGAGGTGATTGTTTATGGAATATTTCTCTTTAAGTTAAACAGGCTAAGTCTAAAGCTTGCTGCAGACTAGGCTGTATATCTATCAACTGCAGTTCTCCTTCAATTCATTTAATCTTTCAACAAAACCTGATGCAGTTGGATTAGCTCAAATGAAAATTCCATTGGGTACCCAAAA
The DNA here is from genome assembly GCF_964237555.1 of Oryctolagus cuniculus. Taxonomy (NCBI): domain Eukaryota; kingdom Metazoa; phylum Chordata; class Mammalia; order Lagomorpha; family Leporidae; genus Oryctolagus; species Oryctolagus cuniculus. The sequence continues at coordinate 63,667,958 of NC_091447.1, read as the reverse complement.
GATCAATTATATATTGAATTCTTTTAGCAGTTCAGTGTGACTCTTCGTCACTTGCAGCAATTTTTGGTGATCCATAATGGCTACATCAACTTTAAATGGCTTTTAACGTGCTTAATTTGGCTGGATAATTAGAGGACACGGTCATTCCTATCCCTGAATAGATATCCACATGGGACAGTCATATTTTTATAGGATAATTCCCTAGGGCCTATAAAATCAATCTGACACATAAAATTAAATCTGTCAGATGTGTCAGGTTTCTAAGTAGCAAGTGCTTCTCTAAATCTAAATTTATCTGTAAAATGTTCACATTTTTCACAAGATCTCAACAGTATTCTCTGCCATAATCAGAACATTTTCTGATTCTGCTTTTGAAAGCATTCATAATGGCTGTGTACACCTGCACATCCTGTGAGATGATGCACTTCCATCACATCTTTATCAGTTAATTCTGCCTCAGATTCCTGTGGACTAAATTCATAGGAATCTAACATTTTCTCAATATGTAATTTTGGAATGAGTCCAACTTCACCTGTATTAACCCATTATTAAATGAGCCACAACATGAGTGTTTAAATTTAAATAACCTTGGGGCAGTCTGTTAAAATGGAATTGCACACATTCCCATGTAAATGAGATGTAATCTTTATTTAAAGGCATGGCAAAGAACATAACTGACATATCAACCATTGTGAAAAATTTACTACTACTACTAGTAATTTTATGACTAATCTCCTCCACCTCTGACAAGGCTCCAGGCAGTTTTTGGCTGACTTGATTTAAACTTCTACGGTCTGCAGTCAATCTATATTGTCCATTGGCTTGATAATTGGTCTTACTGGATAATTATGTAGGTGACTTCTCCCTTTTTCAAGTATGCCATCTTTTTGTAACTCAAATATTTTTAAAGTTATTTTCTGTGTTCTCCCTTCAAGGGACTTTGTTGAGTAAATGTAAACTTTAATGGCTGTGGCAATTTTTTAGGAGTTATTTTTATTGATGCTAGTCTTCATTAACTTCCTTTAACATTTTTTAATGAAATGAACTCCTTGAGCAATATTGGAATTATGTCCATCCTCAGAATATTTTCTACTTGCTCAGAGGTAAACACTCTACATCATATTAGATCACTATTATAATTTAAAATTAATGTTAGTTTCATATGCTAGTACTATTATTCCTCCTAGACATGCTACATTTATATTTATATTATCCTTATATGTCCTATTATGTATTTTCCTAAGTAAGCTTACTTGAGACCTGTTATTAAAAATTCTAATACTTGATGTGCATTTTCCATATAGAATCTTATCTATGGCCTGACATTTGATATTTCATACACAAGAGATCTCTGAGGTTTCCTATATGTAGGAGCTCTTGGCTCCTGGCTTTGGCCTGGCCCAGCTCTTGCCATTGCAGCCATTTGGGAATGAACCAGTGAATGGACAATATCTTCCCTGCCGCCTTCTCTGTAACTCTGCCTTTCAAATAAAAAAAAAAATAAATCTTTTTTTAAAAAGTAAATCTTTTAGTGCCTTGTATATCTTTAGCTAATATAAAGATATAATTTTTTTTTAATTTTGGGGGGGCATTTCTCGAAGTAAGAGACAGAGATGGTTGATAAGTACATGAAAAGATGCTCAGTATCACTAGTCAATAGTAAACGGCAAATGAAAACCCCAATGAGTTACTCAACAAGATGGCTACTTTATTATAAAAAAAGGTAGTAACAAGTGTTGGTGAAGAAGTGGGAAAAACAAAACTGTTGGTGAGAACATCAAATGGTGGGACTAAAGATGTAATTATAATTGTATCCTCCACGGTGTTGGCTTGAGTCCTGGAGGTTCATATATGACATTTTAAAATGTGGTAGCACTTCTCTTAATATAACCTTTTTAATACCATTATTTGCTGCTATGTGCATTGATTTGTTAATTTCAGGGTTTTTCTCATATATTAAAGCTAGTCCTTCTCCCTTGTATGCTGTTCTTAGAGCTTCCTGGTTACTGCCCCATGTAGCAGAATCTCCTAAAGCAGTTAGCTCTATAATGGGACGTGTTTTGCCCAAAGCTTTAGCTGTGCAGGCCCACAAGAAAATTTCCTATTTGGATGCTGAGTGGTTATCTGCATTAAACATGAATTAAGCACCCGTGGTACAGTTACAGCACTTTCTTGCCTTATTTCATGTCCTAATAATATGATAGTAGTATTTGTTCCTAAATCCCGTATTTTTAAATAATCAATAAGCATCTTTCTATGTCCTTTGGCAAAAGTCAGTTCACCTCATTTCTAGTTCTTCTCTAGTAAGCTCTCTTCCTTCATCTACTCTCTGTGGGGGTCCTCTTCCATGGTGGTAACCTACCCTAAGCTTCCTGGTTGTAACTGGCTTTGCTACATGGAATGTCTCAGTGTCCCAACTTTCCTCTGGCTTACAGTCTCTACCTTTATATTCATTAGGTACACCTTTATCATCTTGAAATTTTACATGCTCAGACTCTGCAGATCTACTTCTAATTGCTTTCCTTAATAACATCTTTCTTTCATTTGTCACTATGGACCTGTGACAGGGACTTAACTGACAGAGCTGATATCTCCTTCCATGGAGCTCTACTTAAGAGAGATTCGAAATTCTGACAGGTAGTGAGGTCTCCCTGTACATCCATGGGGGTTTGTACAGGAAGCCTTTGTCTGACTTCTACTTCTGCTGGGCACCAAGGATCCTCTATACGTGGCACAGTATTAGGATGTCTCCTAATGATAAGTTGCTTCTTATATTTCTGAGCCAAATGCCAAATGTTAGGCTAGTATAACATTATATCAGAAGAGCACTTGATAATAGTAATACTTCAAAACAAATCTTCTCGACCAGAAATGAGATCGTGCCTTTTCTTCATACAATTCTCCCTTTACAAATAAAAGCTTGGCAGTAAACTTCATTGGATTTTTCGCCCCTCAGTATAATTGGGTTTTTAAAATTTTTTTAATTTTTTTTAAATTTAGGTTCCCCTCAGTAGAATTGTATCTAGTGACAAGCGACTAATAGGAAGCCAGAAACCTGTTTTAAATTCAAAAAAATATTTGTTTTGAATTTAAATTGTAAATGCTGACTTGTTTCTCCAACTGGGAACTGAACCTGGGTTTCCGTGGTGAAAGCACAGAATCCTGCTGAGAACACCACTTGCCATAAGCAGTGTAAGATGGCGCCATGAGTCTACTGCTTCCTGTAAGACAGTGGAGGAAAACCCCGCACAGAACTCCTCAGGCAGCCAGGCTGGAGTCTCCACAAAGGGGAGCATCCCAAGGTTAACCTCAGGCCTTTGCATTTGTCATCTATGCTTGGCTATGAGTGCAGGTTCTTCAGGCCTCAGAAGGGGGGGGGTGCTAGTCATGTGACACAATACTCCAAAAAACCAATATGATATTGTCCTATGCTCTAATTCATACCAAGATATCACACACTATGTCACACAATCTAAGCAATATCACCAAATGGCTATTTAGGAGAGAGAGAGAGAGAGAGAGAGAGAGAAGCCTCAGGCATGTTGCCTAAGTTAACAAACCAGTCTGAGTTTCAGATCTGTTGTGGTAGAAGGGGTAGCCCCACCAGGCTAACTTGCAGGCTGTGATGTTCTCATTCTCAGTCACTGCAACAGTTCTGGCTTGGTCTGTGGTGGTGTACAGGAATCTTCCAAAGCTGACCTCCTTGGCTCCTATCTGCGATGGCCTTGCCTTAAACCCCACATAGGAGGTAATGTCTTCCTCACTCATACTCACATGTCAGAGGAATATCAAGAGAAAACTCTCCATTTTCCTGTTTATCTTTCTATTTGTGAACTTGATTCATTCACATACTCCCTCATTTTAACACAAGCACCAGTACAGCTGCCTTAAAGGAAGCAACTGGCCTCAGCTTTCAAATGTTTTTGTCCTTCCTCACTATGTACGTAATTTGTCCTCTTATGCACTCACCTGTACGGTACAAGCATAGTTCAGGATGCCCTTACATCAGGAGGAATACTGTTGAACACATTCACTGTATGGACAACCTGCTAATTCTTTGTGTGCTGCAGCCATGGCCTGGATCTTACTCACCTGTTTCGGGGAATGTCTTCCCAGTGTTTGCTTACATGAGCTCACATGAAATTTCCAAAACTCATTGTAACCCCACCCTACCCCACCACTCACACTTTCCTTTATACAACCTTGACCACCAATATCTTATTTCTCAGTTCTGTCTGAATGCTTGATCTTACGTATGTCCTACAGCTTGCCAATCTCTGTGTTGCACACTATAACACCTTTCTACCACCTCAGAATGCTTTTCCTTCATACTGTACAGGTGATAAGTGCATCATTGGTAACATTCACCTGCATCATTCATTTCCTATAAAAGATTTGAGAAACCCTCTAAAACCTGTTTGCCTATTGTCAACATGCATGCATGCAACACACACCCACCCACCCACCCACACCCCCACCCACACACACACATAAAATGTAGATTTTTTCAATCTTTCAGAACATTAAAAGCCATGTTCTGTGTCATTATGAAGCCAGAAGCACAGGTAATGAAAGAAAAATAGGCAAATAATTACATCAAACTGAGGAGCTTTTGAACAGCAAAGGAAACAGTAAAGTGAAGAAGCAACTGACAGAATGGGAGAAAATATCTGCAAACTAGTCAGCTGATAAAGGATTAGTATGTAGGGATAATAAGGAGTCCATGAAACTCACTATACACAAAACAAGCAATCTAGTGAAGAAATGGGTAAAGGACAACATAGGCATTTTTCAAAGGATCATTTACAAAGGGCCAATAATGAGGCCAGCATTGTAGTGTAGCAGGTTAAGCCTCTGCCTGTGGTGCTAGTACCCCATATGCACACAGGTTGGAGACCCAACTGCTCCACTTCTGATCCAGCTCCCTTCTAATGCACCAGGGAAAGCAGCAGATCACCCAAGTCCTTGGTCCCCTGCACCCATGTGTGAGACCCAGAAGAAGCTCTAAGCTTCTTAGCTCAAGCTAAGAAGTTTATGAACAGCAAAGGAAACACTCGACAAAGAGAAAAGGAATCAAACTGAATGGTAGAAAATACTTGCAAACTATTCTCCTGATACACAATTAAGACATAAAACACATAAGGAGCTCAAGAAACTGAACCACAACAAAACAAACAACCCAGTGAATAAATGGGCAACAGAGATGAACAGGCATTCTTCAAAGGATGAAACACAAATGGCCAACAGACACATGGACAAATGCTCAGGGTCCCTAACCATCATGGAAACACAAATAAAAACCACAATGAATTTCATGCCACCTACGTTAGAATGGCTATCATCCAAAAATTAAAAAGAAAAAGAGAAGTGCTCATGAAGATGCGAGAGGAAAGGTACCTAGTCCACTGTTGGTGAGAATGTAAACTAGTACAGCCATTGTGAAGACAGTATGAAGATGCTTCAAAAATCTGAAAATAGATCTACCTTATGACCCAGCCATTGCACTCTTGGGAAATTACCCAAAGGAAATGAAATTAGCACATGAAAGGGTCCTCTGTACCCCCCACATTTTAGTGTATATGAGTGAAACTACATCTTTATATTTGATAATTTTTATAGCCCTTGTCTACTATTGCACAACAGTGGTCTTTGTATTTTTTCTTGTTGAATTCTTAATTTAGTGCAGGATTAAACTGGTGAGTATGAAGTGAATTGAATGTATGGGGTTCAGTGTTATGTGGCCACCAGCACCCCATATGGGAGCTGGTTTATGTCCTGTGACACAGCTAAAGGCCTGGGAAAACCAGCAAAGATTGGCTCAGGTGTTTGGACTACAGTATCCCATGTGGGAGACATGGATGAAGCTCTCGGCTCCTGTGTTTGACCTGGCCCAGCCTGGCCACTGTGGCCATCTGGGAAGTGACCCATTAGATGGAAGATCTCTCTTTCTCTCTCTCCTCCTAACTCTTGCTTTCAAAAAAATAAACAATATTAAAAAGGGGAAAAAGCAGGAGGAAGGAGGGAGGGAAAGGAGGAGGCAGCGAAGAATCATTGCAGGCTTAAAATTGAATATATGAAATACATGAAATCTGTTCTCTTTATGTAAATAAATGTTTAAAAAGAGGTCATTTTAATGCTAGCACCAGTACAACTGCTATGAAGGAGTGGACCAGCCCTGGGTTAATAACCCCCTAAACATCAACTCATGTGTGTCCTTTCTCACAGCTTGCAAGTTAGCCTGGTGGGGCTACACCTTCTACCACAACAGATCTGAAACTCAGACTGGTTTGTTAACTTAGGCAACATGCCTGAGGCTTCTCTCTCTCTCTCTCTCTCTCTCTCTCTCTCTCTCTCTCTCTCTCTCTCCACTCGGTTCTTTCCTCACACAGCTGTGAAGAACAAGTCTAGTTCAGGACGTCCTTACATCAGGGAGGAATGCACTTGAAACTTGCACCGTGTGGAGCAACTCTAATTCTATGCATTGAGTACAACTCCACAGCATTCCTCCTAGGAACCTGATTGAGGACGGCTTCCCAGTATTTGCTTACAGGAGCTCATATGAAATCTTTCAAAACGTTCTACACCCCACTGCACCCTCATTCTTCTCTATATTAAGCTTCTACCCTGATATCTCACCTCTCAGTTTTGTCTTTGGGGACTATAGTGTACCCTCCTGTGTGATATAAGCCTGGCATCATGTTAGCCTCTATGTTGTAGAGTGGCCCACCTTGGATCCCACCACAGAATACCTTTCCCTCAAACCACACAGGTGGGACTACTTTATTGCTGATACTCACAAGCATCAGTAATGGGCTATAAATGATTTGCAAAAGAGTCAGAAGTTACCTTATCTTCAAGTCAGGTTCCCATATCCCAAGTCCCCTCTGCCTGCTGTCAACACAAGTGCACATACACGCACACACACACACACACACACACACATATCTAGACTGTTTCCCTTCTGACAAAACTTTGATACCCACTTTATTATGATCTTATTATGCAACCATATAGAGAGCATAATCTTTTCCTGCTGCTATTCTCAGTAACTTGGAGCTTTTCACACCCATTCAGCTACTCTGCATTATCCCATGAAATCTTCAATTCCTGTTTCTGTGTAATGGATCCCTCCCCATCTGTCATATAGACCATTAACAAGTGGTATTTGAATGTGCCTACACTCAAAATATGCCATTGATATATTTCAATATTGATATATTTCATCTGTGCAAACATTCCAAACTTTTCCAATATGATTTTAAAACAATCCACAAAGAACAAACCTTGGGCTCTCTACCATTTAGTGTGATTTTCACCCGTCAATGACTCTCCATTTTCATTTTCTTTGTGTTTTATTTATTTTTGGTGACCTTAGCTGATCCACATACTGTATTTAAAACAGGCATTGTAAAGGAAACAGCACTAGGACTGCTAGGTAATGAGGAACCAAACCAGCTTTTAGTGAGCCCTCAAGCACTGACTTTAAGCCTGTAGTTCTTCCTCATTATGTACTTGTTAATGCTTTTCCTCACTCGGTTGCAATGGACATGTTTGATTCTACATGCCTTTCCATTTGGGAGAAGCACTGTTGAACAAATACAAATATTTGTTTGGAACAACTCCTTCAGAATTCCTTTCTCTTTGTGTCCAGCCTGTGGTGCGACATTCTTTCTGCCTTTCTTCCTGAGAACACCCACGCAATGTTTTTATGCTCACATGGAGTTTTCAGAGGGCCACTTCCTTTCCAGCTCATCTTCTTCTGATGCAGACGCCTGACCCTGTAACATACCTTGGACACTCATATGGAGTTCCAGGCTTCTGGCTTCAGCCTGGCTTGGCTCTAGTTGTTGCACTTTGGGGAAGTAAACTGGCAGCTGGAACTCTCTCTGTCTCTTTCTCTACCACATTGTCAGTGGGTGTTTGAAGTAAATGTAAACAAATAGGCATTTTAAAAACCCAATCTGTCCTCTGTAGGCCCTAGTGGCATATATTTTGTGCATTGTTTTACTGAAAGTACCTCCTGTCATGACCTTATTTTGTGACTGGTGCATTGCAGCATTGGACTCACCTTGATCAGCTCTTCTCTGTCCAATGAGGGTACTACATTCATCTGGATACTGCTAGCAAGGGCTGGCCATCTTGTACATGGCAGGCTAACCCTAATTTCTGTATTTCACCTGGGCAAATTGTCTATTAAAAACATTTTATAAGGAGTCAATAGTCTCTCCAACACTATCTGAAGCACAGAATCTCTTTTTCACACACACACACACACAATGTTTCTTATGTGCGAAATAATTCAGCCCATTGTGGCCAAAGTAGTAACATAAAATAAACCCTAATCTAAGATGATGCTATTGCAGTTTAGCTATTATTTATTTTTTAATTGGGGGATAGAACACAATTTGAAATTATACATTGTAGTCATTTGTAGGACTGTTTAGACTCCTATTATATGCAGTCTCCAGAACATTTTATCAAGCATTAACCTACTCTTCATTTCCCCTCCCCTCTAGTTCCTGGCAATCAGCATTCTATTTTCTGTTTCTGTGATACGGACCTCTACACATACCTTAAATAAGAGAAAGGAATGAACAAAGGCCTTGCATGGGGGTGTAACCAGCCCTCGTCTTTGTCAACAGTTAAACACTAAAACCTGCACTCTGCCCGACTGCACACTTCACAAATGTTTAGGCATACTGCTAAGGAATGCAGGCATCCCAAATGGTGTCTTACATGCAGTGTAGAATGCTGTCCCCATTCTCATATGGACTACATTTATCCTTTGATTCAGGGCCAGTGTGTTTCAGGTTTGTTAACATCAGAAACAGACAGTGTGGAACAAGCTAGTTGTTTGGACATTTCTGCAATTCCCTATTTCATCATTCCTTCTGTTAGCTAATGTTCCATGGCCTAGAAGGTTCTTACTCTTTTTCTTTCTGTTTGAGGATACCTACCCAACATTTACATGAGCACACACATATCACTTTTCAAAAGCCATTCTCTGCTCTGTAGCTTAAAGTCCTAGTTTGTGCCATACCATGTTTGAATCCAAAACTCAATGTTTAGGATTCTTCTTCCGCCCATTCCAACACTGACTCACCTGCCCATGTGTATCTGGATCCACTTTGCATCCAAATCCCTGCTGTCATTGGCAGACCCAGGAAGAGAGGACTTCATGACCAGACTTCATCTGGGCTAATCACTTCTTAAAAGAAGATGTTGGAAGAAGCCAGAATCTTCTCCTGCATTAAAGTAGATGGCCACAGTCAAAACCCTCTTTGTCTGTCTCAAACACAAAAATGGATGTCTCGCACCTGAACCAAGGTGTCCTGAATCACCAATGAGAAAAAATCACCCTTTGCTAACCTAACCAACTTGCTAATTTTACAGTTTATTGGCTTGTAACTATGGTAACATACACATAAGTGTTGACTTGTAAACTTGGAAACATACACATAAAATTTAGTAAGAGTATAGTTCAGGAGGGCTAAGTCTACTTCTTTGAATTTGACTCCACTACATGCCTTACATGATATACTTTGTTTTAAAGCAACAGAAACAGTCCTGGAAAAGAAAGAAGCCCCGCCAAGTCCTGTTTTTAGGAAGCACCTACATACTGACTCTGAGGCCCGGGTTCCACCCATTGTGTTTCCCTTCATTCCTCATTCACTCACCCATCAAGCACAAGGATTTCAGGACCGTTCACGCTGGGGACACAGTGTGGCCGTGGACATCACAGCTGTGTAGCCCTTTTTCTCAGTTTCCTTAGTTCCTTGCTTTAGCTTTAGCTCACATTCCAGGGTCTGAAGAGCTCATCCCCCTAATCTGATAACATCTGCCCAAGGTTTTTATGAGCTCACATGTAATCTTTCAAAATCCATTTCAGATTCTATAACAGCCAGACTGCTTGTCTTTGTCCCACCTCTACCCCATGTCCTGCCTCTTAGTGTCCCATTCCATCCCCTGTCCCATTCCAGCTCTGAACTCACCTGACCCAGCTCCTCAGGTTCGACTCTGCCATTGGGCCACTTCCAGATGCCACCAGGACAGGGCTTGGGGTTGTGTGCCAGAAGCAGGAAGCAGTCACCTGCTGACTGGACCTCATGTAGGCCAGTCTGCTGAAAAAGATTTTGGAGGAAGTCAGACATCTGACACTTTGAAACAGATGCCCAGAAGATAAACCGTCTGCTTATCTCACACACAAAATATATATGACTACATAATATCTGTTTATACTCCTGCAGGGCTTGGCCATTGGTTGCTGTTCAGCTCTGTCATGTGGAGAATCATTTTATAAACAAGTGAATGGAGGTTATAAGGCTGCTGGGGCCCACGCAAGGACATGGAGAGCTATCGTGTGAACACCACCATTGCAACCCAGTATACTACTAATTACTCACAAACGATGACATCCCAAGAGAGATGCCAGATGGCCTTCCTTTCCTCAATAGTGGATACAACAGATTATATTGGTACAAGTTATTCCTGGGGAGACTCTTGCTATCAACACTAAAGATGGGAACATTCAGAATATTCAACGGGCTGCCTATGTGCCTCTGATGTCACCAAGTGGTACTCTGTCACCTATATATCTTCCTCCTGGTTACATGTCTCAGGTGGTGTAAGACAATGGGATTATAAAATTCACATTGAGCCTCAGACAATGTCATGTGTCCACACCACTTTGATGCAAGTACCACAGTTCATACTATAATTCTCTCCTATGTATGCACGGGCCCTGAACTGATGCATTCTTCAAATCAAGGAGAATTTCCCCTGCCTTATGTCCCACAGCCTACACCACAGCAGCTGAGGCCACCACCACCAGCAACATTTATGTACCAGCAGAATAATGGTAGGATATGAATTTCCTAAATAGCACATACTTTTAGGTTATTAAAATTAACACATTTGGACAATTATTAAAATGTCAAAGGAGGAAAGCAGTAACATTTCAAGGAATTTGGGGATTTCATGAAGCTGTGTCAGGACTGATGATAATCCTTGGGTCTAACATTTTTATATTGTGCAAAATACAATTTTATATATACCAGTGTATTGTGTTTTGATATAGCAATGTAAAAATCCAGGAGCTTGGGCTGGCGCCATGGCTTAATAGGCTAATCCTCTGCCTGCGGCCCTGGCACACCAGGTTCTAGTTCTGTTCGGGGCACCGGACTCTGTCCCAGTTGCTCCTCTTCCAGTCCAGCTCTCGCCTGCTGTGGCCTGAGAGTGCAGTGGAGGATGGCCCAAGTCCTTGGGCCCTGCACCTGCATGGGAGACCAGGAGAAGCACCTGGCTCCTGGCTTTGGGTCAGCATGATGCACCGGCCACAGCACGCAGGCCGCAGCAGCCATTGCAGGGTGAACCAACAGAGAAAAAAAAAAAAAAGATTTTTCTCACTGTCTCTATCTCTCACTGTTCACTCTGCCTGTCAAAAAAAATCAGGACCTCAATAGCAACCAAGTGCTACAGATTGCACAACATGATACTCCTGTTACAAGCAGACATTTCATCAAAGCCCCAGACTACAGTTGTGTGATATGTGATGACCAGTTGCTTGGATGAGACTCAAGTTTTGGGATGCCCGTTTATCAAATCCTATGATGATGTTGCAGCACCCTGAAGAGTTTTACTGTACAGAAGTGATACAGTATGACTATGGTAGCAACTGTGGAGACAGTAAGAGAATCAACCTTCTGAATTCAGAGGAATTAAAATCTCTACCGAAACATCAGCATTGATGTGTGGCTATTTTTATAAACAAACAGAACAAGCCAACTTGTTTTGCCCTGGGAAGTATTGCATGGAGAGTTGTTGTTCATTATATCAATCTTGCAAACCCAGCCAAAGATAACTGCATCTCTAAATGTCATCTATCCAATGGAATCAGCACTTCAGTGCCTCAAGTTCTCTATGGAGTAAATGGAATTTCAATCCATCTTGGTTTTGGCACCTTGCCAAAGGTGCAACTGGGGGACCTGTTTTGTCAATTCTAGAACAAAAATGCCAGAAGAAAACCAAAGCTTCAGGACAGCTCAATCACAGAGCAACTTGCTGACTCAATCACAATGGAAACAGCCCTGCCTATCCTTGCAGCTATGACTGGTCCAAAGGACAGGCGTTTTTTCATCCCTCAAAGAAAGACTGCATTTTCCTGCATAAGGGAGCAGAAGAGCTACAGCTTAAAGGTCAGAGGCATCAGGATTGTCCAGAATTGTTCTCACCTCTCTGCACACATTTGAGTCCCAAGATTGGAGGGCTGTCATCCATGGAAATGGAGTTCAGCCCCTGGAGATAATGATGTCATTGTTCATAAGCCAATCAGTGACTCCTTCTCTCCATTACATGCCTGCTACAGGGATTTTCTGAATTCCAGGGAGACAGAAATTACTATAGAAGTTAGATTCCTGTGAGCAATGCCAGAGACTGGGCCATGCTTATTCAACAACATGTATATTCAAGATTATTGGAAAATAATCTATGGACCCTGGACTTTGTTATAAAATATTTGGGGATTAAAAGGAACAACAGTTTGAGCACAACCAGATCAAGTCAACTACAACTGCCACCACTCCCCAATGCCAACCCCTCCCACCAAATCAACAACAAAACCACACAGGTCCCCTTCTGCCTGCAGTGGAATCCTCATCCCCTGTAGGTGAGTTCCCAGGGCTCCCCATTTCTTTCACTCACTTTAACTCAGGGCAAATCATCAGAACTTACCCTCCTGGAGAACAGAGGGGATGAATCCCCCTCATTCTTCCCTCCACTATGGTCCTGCAGTTTGCTCTGCTCCAATCACATTGTAAGGTGAAGGCTGATGCAAGCACATTGATCAGGTGGGAGAGGATCTACCTGCCCATTGAAAGAAAAGGAAATTGTTAAAGGTGCTCTAGTCTATTGAACTAATTGGGAATGAAGGCAAAATATTTTAATTATATAACCAGGATTTACTCATGGAAAAGGGTCCTGTAATGAACCAAATAGTGTTTGGTTGAGGGATGATGTGCCATTGTGCCACATCCCCTATACCCAACATCAAGTTTCTGGCAGCCCAGTATTCTCAACCGTAAGATTCACCAGAATCATAACAGTGGGAAGGAAACTTCCTTCTGGGATTATATTTGTGAACCAGTAGGTATGGATGGGGTGACTGGATCACAAATGGGTGGGGGTGTGTTGGGATATAGAGAACTAGTAAGTAGAGCTGTTGGGAAGAGTTGGGGATAACATAGAGGCCAAATAGAAACAGGTAGGACAACACAGGGCAATGAGCAGATTAGGTATGATAGGAACAGGGTCTTGAAGAGCTGGGCATGAAGTGAATAAGGTCAGGTACTGGGAAGTAGTGTCATTTGTCAGGTAAGGAAAAAGGTGACAAAGAGAGGAGAACTGAGAGGAGGGTAGATTGCAGGATTATACTTTGATGGGTCTGAGGCAGGGCAAGACTGTGGTAAGAGGTCATACAGAAGGTAAGGACAGTGTGGAAGATCAGACAAGTGGGCAAACAGAATGTAGTCACAGAAGGTTGAGGTTGCTATGGAGGAACAAGAGGAAGGAGGTGGAGGAATCAGGAGGTGGAGAAAGAGGAGGGGAGGCTAGGGAAAAGGACTAGAAGGAGGGTGGGGCAGGAAGGCAGGACCAGAAGGAAGGTCAGGCTGGGATGGAGGAGCAGAAGGGCAAAGCAAATGTTGAGGTACAGATGGCCAGGAGGGTGAGAAGGAGGAGCAGCATGAGGCTGAGATGGAGGATAAGGAGTAGGATGAGGCTGGAATGACAGAGCAGAAGGAAGGACAGGCTGGGGGGCAGGGACAGCAGGAACTTGAGGCTGGTGTTGAACAGAAATATGAGATGGCTGATAAAGAGAAAGAAAAGGAGGGTGAGGCTTGGGAAGAGGACCAGGAGAAGGGTGAGGCTGATGTAGAGGAAAAGGATGGTACACAGGATGGCAGAGAGAAGGAAAAGGAGGGTGAAGCAAAGGGTCAAGGAGGGTGAGGCTGAGGCTGGGAGAGAGGAGCAGGAGGAGGGCAAGGCTTGGGTTCAGGATCAGAAGGCAAGCGAGGCTGGCACAGAGAAGCAGCAGGACGCTCAGAGCAGGGTGGGGGACCAGGAGGAGGGTGAGGTTGGTGTACAGGTGCAAGGGGAGGCTGGTGCCAATGTGGGGGGACAGAAGGTAGGTGGCGCTGTGGAGAAAGACTGGAGGAAAGGTGAGGCTTGTGGAGAGCAGTGACAGGAAGGTGGATTCTGTGTAAAAGGCTAGGAGAAGGGTGAGGCTTTTGTGCAAGAAGTGCTGGAAGGCATTTCTGGAGATCATGGCCACAAGAGAATGGAAGGCAGAGAGGAACATCTGGAGGAGGCTGGGACTTGTGTTTAGATGCAGGAGGGTGAGGCTTGTGCTTGGGAGCAGGGGGTGGACAGGGCTTATGTTTACAGATAGAAGGGCATGTTTGGTGTTTAGCATGAGAAGGGAGATGAGGTTTGAGTGAGGAATTAGTAGTAGGATGAGACTTTAATTGAATCCCAGGAGGGTGAACTGGGGGTACAGGAGCAGGGCCAGGCTGGGGTGCAGGATCAGAGGGAGGGTGGGGCCAGTATGCAGGAGCAGGTAGAGGAAAAGGCTCAAATACTGGATAGGGAGGAGGGTCCAGGAGAAGAAAAGGAGAGTCAGACGTGGGGAGGGCACTAGGAGGAGGGTGAATCCAAGATGCAGGATCCGGGGGTTTTGCCTGGTGTGAAGAGACAGAAGGGAAGTAACAATGGTATGGCCGACTCAGATAGTTGGGCTGGAGTGGAGGGCCCGGAGGAGGGTGAGGCCAGTGTGGAAAAGCAGGATGGTAAGGCTCAAATACAGAGCTAGTGGGGTCAGGCTGGGGTAGAGGACCAGACAGGGGAGGCTGGGCTAAAGGATCAGGAGGGTCAGGCCGGGGGGAAGATAAGGAATAAGGGGGAAGATGGCATTGGGAGGCAAAAATTATTTGGGGCTTATCTGTCATGTTGATTAGAGAGGCTCCTAGAAGTCAGAACCAGTGACTGGTAAGGGTCCAGGACTACAGCTGCTTTTATAGGCCAGCCTGTGTCACAGTGTCCCTTATGACATAAACATGCCCCACCCATCTGGGAAGTGAGTAGCCCCGCCTATCAGGGAAATGGTTCCATGGCATAGGTTCAAGAGGAATTAAGGGAAATAGGACAGAGAAGAAATGGCTCTATATGCTAGTCCTTCTTCTTGGGGTAACATGTACCTTGGCCTATCAGTAGGCAGAGCAACCAAAGGCCATGGATACCATTAGAATGTTGGCACCTAGAACTGAGGTGTGATGTAGAAGTAGCGAGATGTAAGAAGATATCAGTTCCCCAGTTCAGCTAACTCACTTTCTAAAGCCTTTTCACATCACTTATATCTCTGCATGAATATGAGGTAACCAGAGTTGCTATGTCCCTTCCATTAGTGTGGAGGATGGGAGAGGCCAGAGAGGGAATTCTCCTGGGCCAGTTGCTGGTGATAAGCAGTGGGATGAGAATTTGGGCCAAAAAAGGAGGTGTATAGGAGTGCTCCCAAAATCCAATCCAATCCTTATCTCCTTACCAGAATCAGGAGGACAAGGTTAGAAAACAGAGAAAGATGGGAATGATAGCATGGGGGGGGGGGGGGTCTCACACTTCTATCTCACTCAGTGTGGACAGAATGTGGATTTTAAGGAGTTCAAAAATTAAGGATTCAAAAAACCTGTGGAGGGTGTGGACATTGGCAAGTCAGGAACAGATCTTCAGGGGCTGAAGTTGCTTGAGGGCATGGTAACAGTTCCTTGAACTTGTGTGAGACTTACACTATCATCATAAAACAATCACAGGTTTTTGAACAACTAAGTGTTTACAAAATGTTATCTGGCTGGGATCTGAAAGAGGAATTTGATTGTGTTAGAGATTCCAGGGCTTCATTACCCACGATGAAGTCCACTCAGCCTAGAGCCCATGCTAATCGCACCCCTAGTTACTCACACCCCTTTACATTCTGTATTAAAAATTCAATACTCTGGTCATGCTGACCTGGGAGGACTGGTTTCTGGAACTCACAAGCACAATTTGTCTGCACAGACTTTCGTGAGTTCTAAGCTCAGTAGTCAGCTCCTCTTCATCATACTATGAGGAGACATATTTGGTGTGGTTACAGGGGGATCACAAAACGACCAAGAGAACTGGGAAGCGGCATGGCCCCCATGATGCTTTGACTATCACACATTCTACCTCAGAGCACAACTTAATAAATATACATTTCATAAGTACAACTTTGGGTTACAGTAGTTCTTCCACCCATACCAACCCTCCCACCCCCAAAACCATCCCACCTCCACTCCCTCCCCCATCATATGCTACATTCATTGTTAATTATCTTTATATACAGAAGAAAAACTATATACTAAGTAAATATTTCAACAGTTTGCACCCACACAGGCACACAAAGTATAAAGTACTGTTTGAAGACTAGTTTTACCATTAATTCTCATAGTACAACTCATTAAGGACAGAGGTCCTTCATGGGGAGCAAGTGCACAGTGACTCCTGTTGTTGACTTAACAATTGACATTTTTATTTATGAAATCAGTGATCACCTGAGGCTCTTGTCATGAACTGCCAAGGCTATGGAAGCCTCTTGAGTCCACAAACTCTGACATTATTTAGACCAGGCCATAATCAAAGTGGGAGTTCTCTCCTCCTTTCAGAGAAAGGTACCTCCTTCTTTGATGGCCCCTTCTTTCCACTGGGATCTCCCTCACAGGGTTCTTTTATGTAGCTCATTTTTTGCCACAGTGTCTTGGCTTTCCATGCCTGAAATGCTCAGAGCACAACTTTTCTGCAGTGTAGTTTTCAGCCCTTGTGACTCTGTATTTCCTCCTCCTGGGGCCCAGAACCCTAGGAACATTAACTGATAGGAAGGCACACATTAGTTACGGGGCATACTAGGCACTCACATCTGAGTGTGTGCTCTGCTGAGTCCACTATCTGAGATGGGTACCCCATGCTGGTTGACCTTTGGTGGGTTGTTGTTGTAGGGGATGTTTTTTTTTCTTGGCAGTGGCTTCTTTACTCCCTGAAGTCCCCTCTTCTACACAAAATATTTACAAACTAGGATGTGTGCAGCTACTTTGCCACCAAACAAGAGGCCAGGGAGTGGGAGCACTGCTGAGATGCAGGTTGGCACAGGGAGGTGTTCCTGAGGAGGACCCAGGGCTGGCGAGGCACAGGCCATCCTGCACTGCACTCCCAGGCCACAGCAGAGAGCTGGCCTGGAAGAGGAGTGACTGGGACAGAATCTGGCACCCTGAACGGGACTAAAACCCGGTGACCATCACCACAGGTGGAGCATTAGCCTATTGAGCCACAGCACTGTCCTAGCCTTCCAGGCTCTTACTCAGCATTCAGCTTTGAGGTTCCCTTGAGGTCTCAGCTCTCTGGGATGGGCTGTCCCTCCTGAGACAGTGACTCCACAATGGAGTAGCAAATAGAGGTGATCCCTGAGACAGACTGCCACTCATCCCCCAGGCTCTCACTGCCTGTCTCCAACATGTTCTTGCTGATGGAGTTCCTCAGGGACAAGTTCTGTGGCATAAAAGAGAACCTCACCTCCGGGGTTAGGTCACCCTTGTCCTCCTGGCCACCACTGCCAAGCAAGGTGCTGGCAAGGAGACACCCCCATCCAGGATGAGCCAGGCAGCTCCGGTGGACAGGAGGACAAAGGTATATACATTCAGGCATTTCATAGAATTAAATAGAGAGAACGACCCAAATGGAAAGCAGGATACACAGCAGACTCATAGAATGGCAAATGCCCTAAACAGCACTCTGGCCTCAGAATCAGCCCTTAAGGCATTTGGATCTGGCCAAAAATCCCATGATAGTTTCTCAGGCATGGAAAGCCAATGCACTGTGGCAAAAAATTACCTATATGAAAGATCTCTGTGAGATCTCAGTGGAAAAAATGGGCCATCAAAGAAGGAGGTATCTTTCTCTGAAGGGCAGAGAGAATTTCCACTTTGACTATGGCATTATCTAAATAAGGTCAGAATTTGTGAACTCAAGAGGCTTCCATAGCTTTGGCAGCTCATGACAAGAGCCTTGGGTGATTACTGACATCATAAATAAGAGTTCCAATTGTTAAGTCAACAACAGGAGTCACCATGCACTTACTCCACGTGTAGGATCTCTGTCCTTAGTATGTTGTATTATGCAAAATAATGGTAAAACTAGTATTCAAACAGTACTTTATACTTTGTGTGTCTGTGTGGGGGCAATCTGTTGAAATCTTTACTTAGCATATACTAAACTGATCTTCTGTATATAAAGATAATTAAAATGAATCTTAATGAAGCATGGGATGGCAGAGGGAGTAGGAGAGGGATGGTTTACAGGTGGGAGGGAGGATATGGGGGGTCTGCTATAATCCAAAAGTTGTACTTTCAAAATTTATAATTATTAAATGAAAGTTTAAAAAATAAAGACAAAAAGCTATGGAAATTAAATAAATACTGTTTTAGGTGCATGAAGCATTGAGAACATCATAGCCACTTATTATTTCAGGTTTGCCTTCATTTATACTAAAAGCAGAAAAACAGCTGAAAATAAATATATATGGATGAAACAGACATCTTGTGATATGGCTGTCATTTTTAATGCTGGTTTATGTACCTGTGGAAATGTGGTCTTTCTACTTTTTACTTATTGGACATTGTGGCTAGTGGTGTATTAGACTATGATTACAGGGTGGACTGAAATTATGCCTTTGCAAAATTCAAGGGCAAAAACAGAAAGGGAAGAAGGAGAGGGATCAAAGGAGGGAAAGAGAGAGGGAAGACAAGTGTGGTTGCCTGGTTACCATCCAGAAAATACATGAAACCTCTTCTCTTTATATTAATAAAATCTAAAGCAGAAAAAATCTAAAACATAAAAAAAACTCAGAAGAGCTGCCCAGAGCACACATACCACCCCACCTGCAATGAGGGCCCCATCCTGGCCCTCCTCCCACCCCCTGCCTCCCTCACCACAGGTGCACACAGCACAGCTGACTGTAGCCCTCGGCTCATCCCCAAGAGCCTGCATGGGATGCCACAGTCTTAGCCACACCTCTTTGTCCATCCTCAGTCTGTTTCTCTCTCTCTCTCTCTCTCTCTCTCTCTCTCACACACACACACACACACACACACACACACGTTCAAACATTCCACTGTAGAGAGAAACTTGTAAAAGGGGCAGGCAGGTGAGGGCTTACCTTGGAGTACAAGGAGTTCTCTGAGCCGATGGTCAAAGTGGAGCTCCAACTGGTGGACAGCTCCCTAGGTGTGACCCTGCTGGGGGTTGGGAGGGAGGAGGGAACACCCATTGGCCCAATTCCTCTGCATCCCTTCCCACAGAGCCTCCCACACCACACAGAGCTGACGACATAATTCCCAGTGTGTGTGTCAAGCCAGAGAGATACGTGGTACAAGCCCACAGCCCTGCCCGTGCTGGAGTACCTGGTGATTTGGGTTCCCACTCTGTTTCCTGCACAGCCCTGGGAGGCAGGAGCGCACAGGTGGCTCAAGTCCCTGCCGCTCACAAGGGAGACTCAGATTGGGTTTCTGGCTCCAGGCTGCAGACTGGCAGAGGCCCAGGTTTGTTGTGGGCATTTGAGGAGTGAACCAGCAGCTGGAAGCTGCCTGCCTCTCTAATAAATAAAATTCCTGGGGCCGGCAGTGTGGCATATTGGGTAAATCCACAGTCTGCAGTTTTGGCATCCCATATTGGCTCTGGTTCAAGTCCCTGTTGCTCCACTTCCAATCGAGCTCTCTGCTGTGGCCTGGGAAAGCAGTAAAAGATGGCCCAAATCCTTGGGCCTCTGAATCCTTGTGGGAGACCTGAAAGAAGCTCCTGGCTCCTGGCTTTGGATCAGCTCAGCTCTGACCATTGCGGGCAATTTGGGAATGAACCATAAGATGAAAGGCCTCTCTCTGCCTCTCCTTCTCTCTCTGTGTAACTCTTTCAAATAAATAACTAAATCTTTTTAAAAAACAATTCCTAAAAATGTGCATAGCATAATTATACTTTTACAAAACAAACAGATAGATAGATAGTTCATGCACAAAACTATTCAAAGGTTTTTTGTTTTGTTTTGCTTTCTGTCATCCAACTGTTTGAGAATGACCTCTCCTAGATGGGCCGCTTTCCAAAGTCTTTCAATCAGGCAGGAGAGCCCATCCCAGGGGTTACAACTCACCCGATAGAAGAGCCCATCCCAGGGGTTACAACTCACCGGATAGAAGAGCCCATCCCAGGGGTTACAACACACTAGAAAATGAGTGCCTCCAGTGGTCACCTTTGTCCTACAGGGGGTCAATGAGAATGGAGTCGCTGACATCAGTGCTTTGTCACATGAAATGCCAAGTGTGTTAGGGTCGGTTCTGAGCTAAGGGGCCCCGGGGATTGGGTCTCCACAGCTGAGTATCTTACTGGGGAGTAGTGTACTCTCTTCTTTCTCTATGTGAGACCCCGATGATGGCTGTGTGGCGTTTACCTCAAGAGTGGCGAGAGTGGTTGCCAGGGTCCACCTGTGTGTGTACCTCCCCCAAGAAGTCCTCCTGTGGAACTCCTCCTAGCCCCTCATGCTGAGGATATGATCAGAGGGCAAAGGACCAGGAACACAGCCTTCAGCATAGGACCTGTGACTCTCTGCAAGAGAATCCCAAAGAGTTGCCTCACCCCTCCCACCTCCACAGGATGCAGCAAGGCATTTCCAAAAAGCAGAAAATGCCCTCCAAGCAGGGCCAGCACTGTGACATAGAAGGCTAAGCCTCCACCTGCAGTGCCAGCATCCCACAGGGGCGGCAGTTCGAGTCCTGGCTGCTCCACTTCTGATCCAGCTCCCTGGTAATGTACCTGGGAAAGCAGTGGAAGATGACCCAAAGGCTTGGGACCCTGCACCAGTGTGGGAGACCTGGCAGAAGCTCCTGCCTGGCTCCTGGCTTTGGCCTGACCCAGCCCTGGGCCACTGCAGTCATTTGGGGAGTGAACCAGTGAATGGAAGTTCCCTCCCCAAAGAAAGAAAATGCCCTCATGGACACTGGCAGCCATGGTCTGGAACGTCCCAGGCTCCACACCTGTGAGAGATCGATTGCTGTGGGTGAGAAACCAGTACATGGAGTTTCACCTGACTGCCTGGATCTGGCCAGCACCTTGTACTTGAGATAAAAGGGACAGGCGAGGGCTCACCTTGGGGCATGAGTTCTCTGAGCTGATGGTTGAAGTGGAGCTCCAGCTCCCTCGAGAAGGCAGGAGCACCTGTCAGCAGAGCAGCTTCTCTTTGGGAAGACAGCTCACGGACGCCCCCTGGAGGCTGTGGGGTTCCCTGTGGTTTCCCTCTTAATCTGCAGAACCCCAGCCAGTCAGGCAGGTCCTTGCAGCTGTGGGAGCAGGGAGCTCACCACACAACAGGGGCATCTGGGCTGGGCTGAGATTCATATAGAGAAGACCTTGGAGGAAGCTCTTGGCTTTGGCCTGGCCCAGTGCTGGCCCTTGCAGCCATCTGGGGAGTGAACCAGCAGATGGAAGTTCTGTGTGTGTGTGTGTGTGTGTGTGTGCGCACGCGTGCACGCACACACAGGGGTCAGGAGCAGAGTGGTCACGTGCAATGTGCCCTGTGCAGGGGTCATGGGCAGAAAGTCCTGTTGGAGAGGGAATTGGCGATTGGGTTTCCACAGGGAGCCACCTATAGGCTGTCGGGGGAAATGGGATTATTTTCAGCTCTGCCACAGCCTGCACTGTTTGGGATTTACTCCTCCCAGATGAATCAGCAACTCCTGTGCCCACAACTGACCCTGGAGAAGAGAAGTTTGGGGAATCTTCTAGGGGAAGATTCCGTGGGGATAAAGGAAAGACTCATGAAATGAAGCTGTTGGACACTTAGCTTTTCCCCATGGGAGATTCCAGGGAGACTCGCAGCCCCTGGCTGAGCTATATCCCTGTGCACATGCCTGCCTCCCCAGGTTAGGCCTTGTGGGAAGGTCTTTAATTCTTAAAAATGTCATCCCTGGGGCCAGCTCTGTGGCTTAGTGGGTAAAGCTGCCACCTGCAGGGCCGGCATCCCATATGGGTGCTGGTTTGAGTCCTGGATGCTCCACTTTCGATTCAGCTCTCTGCTATGACTTGGGAAAGCTGCAGAAGATGGCCAAGTCCTTGGGCCCCTGCACTCACATGGGAGACCTGGAAGAAGATCCTGGCTCCTGGTTTCTGATCAGGCCAGCCCTAGCTGTTGAGGCCATTTGAGGAGAGAACCAGTGAATGGAAGACCTCTCCCTCTCTGTCTATAACTCTGACTCTCAAATAAAGTAAATAAATAAAATAAAACGCCTTCCCCAAGTGCTATGACATCACACAGTTCACACCGTTGGCCTCATGGGATGCCTCAGGACCTCACCCCTCCATGCATGGTTCACAGGATCCTGGGAGAATCTTAAGTGTTTTTGCTTTTTCCTGATGGCAGGTGACCTGAGCACCTCCTCAAGGTAGCCCACTAAGGAAGGCCATGTGCTGTGGCCCTGCATGGCGGGCATCCTGAGAGCTTGAGTCTGGAGAGAGGGCTGGTGGGGTTTTTCCAACCCAATGTCACCTTCCCTGACAGTGGTGCCACCCCTTTGCTTTCTGTGCAGCCCTGCAGGGATGGGGGGTGGGTGGGGCAGAAGGATCCCTTCCCTCTGGAGAATCTTTAGCTTCAGGAACTGAAACAGGGCAACCCTGCTTGGCACAGCCCAGTGGGGAACTCACAGGTGGCCGACCCTGGAGAACGCTGGGAGTGGGTATGGGAAAGGGACACATACACACAGACATATGCACACACAGGGGCCTGCCTTGCAGTGAAACAAGAAAATGTGACCCACAGGGTCCCCAGCCTCTCAGGAGCATAACAATGAGCCCACCTGCTGTTTGAGTCCCTCCTCCATGCACAGAGTCAGATCCCAGCTGCCTGCTGTGTCTGCAGCTTGGTCAGAGCGGTGTTGCACCATGAAGTCAGATGTGCTCATCTTCTTGGTCACTGGAAGCAGCAGAATGGGAGGGAGTGGAGGAGGGGGAGAGGGGTCACCACACCCACTCCCACCAACAAGCAGGCAAGAGGGCCTGTATGTTCCACCTGCCTGGGACAGGACCAGGTTTGTGCCCTGTGATCCAGGGTGACTTCCCCTACTAGGCTGGTCTTCCTATGGTGGGGGGAGGGGGAAGGGGTCAGTGGCAGCCTGTCCTGAGCCCTCTGCAGACCTGAGGCGCTATGGCAGAACCTCCTGCAGTGGAGACGCTGGCTGCCCAAGTGTGCGCACCACACTTTCCATGTCTCTGTTTTTTCCTGACAGCCACCATGCATGGGAGCGGATGGTTGGTATGGATTACTGCACTAGATGGCCACTAACAGCCCCAGGAGCAGATGGCAGAGGGTGGGGGGAGTGAGACGCCCAGCCCTTCCATTCCCTTGAGAGCAGCTCCTGGTTCTGAGCTGTCTGACTGACTACAATCAGTCTTCTTGCACCAAGAACCTGAGCGATGGTAGGAACAGGTCCACCTGTACTTGTTTGTAATCTAACACTCTTGTTTTTGCCTGGGCTTCTCCAGAGGCTATCAGAGCCATGGGCACAGCGCCTCCTGGTAAACCTGCTTGGGTAGTGCGCGTTTCCCGTAAAACATTGTAAGCTGACAGCATACATACAGCATGGAGGATGCTCACAACCTTTCTACCTCTCTACCAGCGCCTGTGCCCAACAGATGTCACCTCCATGTCCCCACACCCCCCCTGCCGTGTCCTCTAATCCAATCAGGGCCAGGGCCAGGGTGTCCACTCGGGCCATCTGAGTGAGCCACCAGTTCTCCACCCTCACACAGCACCTCTCCCCTTCTACTTCCCTCCCATCTCTCTTGGGTGGGGGTGAGGATGGGGGGAGCTCCTCTGGGCCTGGACAAGCTGGAGGCACACCAGGGCTTCTCTGCCAGCTTCAGATCACAGCCTGGGTGCTTCGTGCCTCTGTGGCCAACTGCCTCTATGTAATGGGACACAAAAGTGGCATCAGGTGGTGCCTCCGTGCCGGGGGGATGCAGGAGACTGACTGCCTCTCTTTGTGCTTCCTGCTGGCTCACTCTGCTGAAGCCAGACACCTATCCTGCTAGCTGCTCCACAGACAGCCCTCAAGGTGAGGAATGGAGTGAGGACACTGCAGCCCACCACTCACCAAGACAGAGGCTTTGTCCTGCTGCCCATGCACCTGCCAGCAGCTTCATAGCAGCCGCTCATGGTTGATCCCTCAGCCTCCTTGTGGACCACGGTCCCCACCAAAGCCTCCGTGGAAGCCCTGTCACAGGGGGTCTGGGCAGAGGGCCCAGCTCGCCTGCACATTGGGACCACTGGACCCTAACAACTTCATGGAGATCCACTCCAGGTGGTGTCCAAATATCCCCAGCTCAGCCTGACTCATGCTCCTGCCCCTTGGTGTGGGGCAGGATGCAGGGAGGTCCCTCTCCCCTTCCCACCCCGACTTCCACCCTCCTGGAGGCCTCTGCCTGCCTTTCAACCCCCAGTGGCCAGGATCCCCTGATCTCACTGCCAGCTTGCTACATAAACATCACGTGTCCACGCCTGCCCCTGGTGGACGCCTCCCAGGCTGTGGCTGGTGCCTGTGTCTGTCTGGCACTCACTCCTCTGCAGCCCTGTCCCCCTGGCCATGTGCTTACCACTTCTCTGGGGGTGGGGAGGGAAAGAGGGACTTGGGACATCCCTGAACTCCAACAAACTCCAAACGACCACAGCAGGTTTGCTGGTGGTGCTACCTTGTCTTTCAAGAGCAGCGGCTCCTGCTGGTGGTGGTGTGGGGGGGTGGAAACCAAGCCAGCAGGGGCACATTGTATACCCCCCTCCTCCCAACCCTCAACTCAAATCACAGAGTAGTGGCCGGGCAGGGAGCTGGAAGGCACGGCCCTGGGGCGCTAATGAATGAGATCCCAGCCTAAGTGCTCTGGGGACTCTTGGCCTCTCATGCTATGGTGTCTCCACTCAGTCTCGGGGATCCAGGGCAGGGCCCATGGCACCACACCCCTGCTTGACTCACACCCTTTCCTGAGGTTTTGGCCCAAGAAGCTGCTTGTGAGTTCAAGGGCACAGTGGAAACTTCACAGAAGAATGGAACTAAAAGATGAGCTGAGTTTTTGGTGCTAAGTATTTTGGACGCCCAACAGGTGTTGCTTTTTTTCCCCCCATAATTCACATTTTCATGAGCTTTTCTGAGACTCCACATACATGTGGGTTTCAAATTTTTTTTTTTTTTGCACCCGAAGACACCTTGTCTTTTAATTCCATTTCTCCAGGAATACCTCAAAGTGCTCTCATACTATCAGCTGGCGAAGGATGCCAGGCCCAGGGTGTTGGCCACAGGGTGCATCCCCATTTCTCTGACCCTGACAAAGGCTGAAGGCATGGACCTGTCCCTGGTCCTCCAATTTCAGGGCGAGCCCTGGCAGAGATGGAAAAGGGAGTGGTGGACGCTCCTTGAGCTGCACCTGACACCGGCAACCCTTAAAACAAAACACAGCCTCGGGGGGGGGGGGGGGCAGGGGTTCTGTCCACAAATGCTGACTGTGGATACCATACTGGCATGGAGGCAGTGCATGGCCCATGTCCAGGGCCAACCTTGGAACTGTATTTGTGGCTTGGATCTGTGGAAACAAAAGCCTCGGCTGTGCCGTGGGTGGTATCCCTGGGCTCATGTGCAATAACAGTAGGAAGCCACGGGACCCTGCTGGGCCTCCTGTGCTGTGTGACCAGGATGCTGGAGAAACAAGGGTGCTGGCATGGGCACACTGGCTTCAGTGTGGCTGCCCCATCGTGTATGGGCTGTGCCCTCCCAAATCTCCGTGCTCCCCTCTAAACACGGGCATGCGTGGGCAGCAGTAAGCTCCTAGCAACCAGCACACAGCAGTGGACATCCACAGCTGTTCCACTTGGAGGCAGTCGTGCCCACCAAGCTGACCACCTCCTCCCTTGGGATCCCCACCCCTCTTCCACAGTCCCCATGCCTCACAGCTGTGCTTTGCCAGCCCACCTGGCCAAGTAAGTGCCACCTGCACACGCTGTTTCCATCCAGCATCTATCCCTCCACCCCGCTTGGGGCCGGCACTCCATCATTGCAATCTGAAGGAAAAATGGCAGGGACCAACTGTGCAGTACTAAGCAAAAAAGCCCTATTCCTTTGCTGCGTGTGTGTGCCATGACATATATGTGGTTCCTGTTATGTGTGTTGTTCCATGTGCATGGTCTATGGTGTGCTGTCATGTCACATGTGTGGTTCATGCTGTGTTGTGCTTCATGTCACATGTGGTTCATGCTGTTTCATATCAGTGTGGTTCATGCTGTCATGCCATCTGCATGGTTTATGCTGTACTGTGTGTCATGTGCTGTGTCATGTCACATGCATAGTTCATGCTGTGCTGTGTATCACATCACATACATGGTTCATGATGTGCTGTCATGCGTGCTTCTTGGTGTGCTGTGTCATGTCACATGTGTGGCTCATGCTCTCATGTCACAAACGTGGTTCATGCTATGCTGTGTATGCCACATGCATGGTTCATGTGCTGTCATGCATGCTTCCTGGTGTGTCAGGTTACATGCATGGTTCATGGTGAGCTTTGTATCATGTCACATGTGTGGTTTATGCTGTGCTGTGTTACTTCATATGCATGGTTCATGCTGTGTCATGTCACATGTGTGATTCTTGCTGTCATGTCACCCACATGGTTTATGCTGTGCTGTGTCATGTCACATGTGTGGTTCATAGTGTGCTGTATATCACATCATATACGTGGTTCATGGTATGGGTGTGAGACTGGACATGAGGGAGCCCTGGGTAAGGGGGGGATGGAGAAGTGTCTACTGGGCATGAAAGCAGAGACCTCACACCAGGAAAACCAGGATACACTTCATATCAGAAGCTTCTGGACAGCTTTAGAAAGCATTTAAAAGCAACCCTGACAGTGGCAGCAGTGGAAGAAGGCTTTAAAGGTGCAGCACATGGACCTTCATCCCCCATTCTCTAGGGTCTGGCTGTAGAGAAGGGGCCAGGGAATTCTGGCTGAGTCCACGGAACTTTAGGGTTCGGTATGGCACCCCGCAAGACTCAGACCAGAGTGCTTCATTTTACTTTCCAGGAAAATACCAGTGCCAGCCTCAAGGCAAGACCCAAAGTGAACCCAAAGCAAGGAGCAAGTGTGCAGTGCACTTGCAAAGGGCTTTGTGGTGATGTGGTGTGTGGGTGACCCGGGGTTGACAAACGGGGTCTTTCTCAGCAGAGGGCATCGATTCTGTGCCAGATGTTGCTGGCACAGGTGCAGGCTGGGAGCTGTACTGGAGACCAAGCAGAATGAGGGAAGCCCACTCTCCTGGCTTCCTGCACCCCCTCTGGCTGAGGGATGAGGGAGCTTGCAAGGGGGACAGCACCTCTGGGGTGGTGCTTTTCCGAGTGGAGCCTCCCCCACTGTGCTCCTTGTGCTCTGCTCTTGCCAACAGATCCTAGAGTTGTGCTACGAGCTCGTGTCTGGCCCAGGTTGATCAGGAAGCCACCTGCCTGGGGCGCCAAGCTGAGCATGCTGGGGTGGTGGGCAGTGCTCAGACCAGGGTGGGGGGTGGGGGGGGGTACGTACTCAGGCAGATGTGACAGAAAATCAGCTGCCCAGCACCAGCATGATGACAAAGCTGAGCAGCAGCACGTCCACTCCAAGGGACACGAGCACAGCAGTGTTTGCCTGCACGGTGAACACGAGCAGGAAAAGCAGCCAGGTGTCCTCTCCGACCTCTGCCAGAACAAGGGAGACACAGGCGGCCAGGTGAGGCCAAGGGGAGGAACTTTGCTCCGGGTATGGCAGAGTGAAGCAACCTCCCCCCTCCCTGGCCCGAGGGATGCCCAGGTGTGTGCTCTGCCTTACTGGAGTGCCCTGGGCGCCCCCCAGCCCCCTGCCCCGCCTGGCTGGTGTGATAACCCCACGCTGGCTCTGGAAGGTGAGGCCAGGTCCCCAGGTCTCCTCCCTCCTCCCTGCTACTGACACACACACCCCTGATCCTCGCAATGCTACACCCAGCCATCCTCCAAAAAGAATGGGATGGTTACGGTCCCACCTTGCTCACTCTTAGGACCCTGTCCTCTGCGACCCCAGGGTCACCTACACTCAAAGCTGCATGGCATTCTGGAAAACCCATGCTGAGAACATCACGGGTGGGCTTCTGGGAGGTGGAGCATGGTGGGACTGAGCTCCAAGGGGCGAGGTGCTCGCTTGCTCACTCAGCTGTCCTAAGGGACACCTGGCACACATGGCCCTGGGCAGCATGGCCTGCGTGGTACACTGGGCTGTTCTGGGAGGCAGCCGAGCCACAAAGGTCCCCTCTAGCAGTGACCTGGTAGCCCTCTGCAGCCTGACACACACTTTGGTGGAGAAGCACCCTCCACCACTTCCCGTGGAATCTTCTGGAACAGCAAAGCCAGGCAATTGCGCACACACAGCAGGAGTGGATGCTGCTCTCTGCTCTGCCATGGCCTTGGGGAGAGAGGTCTTACAAGGACCAGGAAGGGAGGGGCTCTGAGGCCTGTATCCTACAGCCACCGTGCCAACTAGGCACCATGGGGGAGCCTTAGCACTGTCCACCCCCATGTCTGCAGCCTGGCGGGAGAGCCGTGCTCCCTCTGGGAGCCCTGGCCCTGGTTCCTTCCTGCCTCTTTAGACTCCTGGGGGTTGTGGGTTCCCCTAGGCTTGTGGCACATTGGCTTCCCCTCTGGGTTGGTGCCTCTCTCTCCCCTGTGTCTCATAGAACAGCTGCCACTGGGCCTGGGCCCACATGACCACCCACCTTCAGTCACATCTGCAGGGACCCTCGGTTGGCATCAGGAGGGTTGCCACAGGCCCTGGGGTTGGGACATGGGCACATCTTTCCCCCTTGCTCGATGCAGACAGTGGTGCTCACGGTTGGGGCTCCTGGACCTGCTCAGCTCAGGTGTACCCAGCCCTCATCTAGCCCCTTTCCTAGATGGCTGACTCCTCCAGGCAGCCCCACTCCCACCCCCACCCTGCCCGTGCCCACCAGGGACCAGCACAACTTGAGCATCCCAGGGCTGACTGTGGAGGGGATTGAGGGGGCAGGGAAGACCCCTCTCCCACACCTGATGCCTGGCACCGCAGCCCCCTAGCAGCCCTGGTGGTGCCAGATAGCCAGATAGTTGCTGAGAGCAGTGTGGACACAGGGCAGAGGTGTAGACACAGGGCTGCAGTGTAGACAAGGGGCAGTGGTCCTCAGACGAGGTCCAGAGACTCGGGTACCCTGAAAAGAGTAACAGGGTCCATTTCTGCTCCAGCATCTCTCCATGGGACAAGCTCAGGTGAACACATCCCAGCTCAAGAGACCACCGGCTGGGAAACAGCTGACCCAGCACCCTGGACCCCAGAGGGAGGCAGTGCTGGGAGCTCCAGGGTACAATCCTAGGTTCAAATGATCTGGTTGGCACAGCTTGGTGCCTGGGAGGACCTGCCCGGTTGGTACCAGAGAGAGCTCGGGGCCTGGCTGTGCCAGGCTGGCAGAGCCATTGGGAAGATCCAGGTGGATCTTGTGCTACAAAGGGCATCACCCGTGTCCCTAACACAGCCCCATTCTCTGGTCTCAGCCAGGTTTGTGGAGGCTGTGGCCAGGGAGGTGAAGAACACCAACAGGAAGATCCCGCCAGCCACCTGGGGAAGATGTTAAGAAGCAATGCGGACAGGCCTGGCCTGCATGGTGCAAGGTGTCCCCTCAGGCCCCCTGTCACCTGTGCCCACCTACACCTCCCTTCTCCCCCTTCCCTGGCTAGGGCTGCTCCCCAACCTGCTGCAGGGCTCAGTTGCCCACAGGGACCAAGGTAGGATGGCCCCCATGGAGGCCCTTGCTGGTTCTTCAACTACCACCCAGAGCACACCCCACCCTCTGGCTGAGCCTGACCCACCACAGCGACCCTGGGGGGCGGCACCCCTAGGCTTTCCTCATGTGGCAGGGGGCAGGGTGGGTGCTGTTGACAATGTGCCTTATTGGGGCTGACATCTGTGGTGCCACGGGTTAAGCCGCTGCCTGTGATGCCAGTATCTGATATGGATGCTGGTTCCAGTCCCAGCTGCTCCACTTGTGATCCAGTTCCCTGCTATGGTGTCTGGGAAAGCAGCAGAAGATGGCCCAAGTGCTTGACCTCCTGCACCTGAATGGGGGACACAGAAGCAGCTCCTAGCTCCTGCCCAGCCCAGCTCCGGCCATTGCAGCCAGTTGGGGAGTGTACCGGTGGATGGAAGACCTCTCTCTCTCCCTCTCCCTCTCCTCTCCCTCTCCCTGTCACTCTCTAACTCTTTCAAATAAATAAATCTAGAAAGAAGAGAAAAAAAAATACAGAGTGCTGAGTGACAAGCAGGAAAGAGAAGCCAGTTCTGACCCAAACTCAGAACACAGGTGCCCCCTGCCCAGGGCATGATGAGCCCTGCTGGCCTCTCCTCCCCCAGCATGAGCCGGGACCAGGAGCACAGAGAGCACCCTGAGGGGGCCAGGGAGAGTGATACAAATGCCAGGCTCAGCACAGCCATGAGCAAAGGGGAAATGTGGGTGGGGAGGGGACTGAGGGCCAGCAGCAGCCTTGGGACTCACATGAGGGATGGGAAGACTGGTCCAGAGTCCCCAGTGCTGTGTGAGGAGGTGGGGACAAGTTCTGAGACCCTTCTGGGGCTGCTCAGACTCCATAGTCCTGGGGGCAAGGCCTCTGTCACCACCAACTTCCCCTGCTGTGGGTGAGTGTGGGACAGCAGAGAAGAGTGCAGGACTCGCTGTCACGGCTGGTGATGCTGATGTCACTGCCAAGAACATGACATCATGTTCTCCATGCAGGCTGCACGGGGGTGGGGGAGGGAACACGGCTGCATTGGGGCTGTCTGTATAGTTGCTGGGGCACACACTACATGAGGGTTGAGGGCGCACAGAAATGGCCCAGGTGTGATATCCTTCCCTTGGAGATACCTAGGCCAAGGAAGGAGGCCCCAGGCCCTCTGCTGGGACAGGCTGCACATCCTCACCCCTCTCTGCTCGTGTACAAGCTGCCGCCCTGGGCACCTGCCAGACCCATACTCTGCACCTGCACCTCCTTCCAAGGCTGCCTGTGGTGCTGTGGCCAGGAGGAGCCCACTCAGGAAACATGAGGGCCTCTGAGATTCCAGGCACTGTGTGCACCCACACCATTCCCGTGGGACCCCATGACACCCCAAGGAGCAAGGCTGGTGACCCCCAAGTCTGCTTTCCACTTTGCCCCCAAAATGCCTTGGATAGTCCTGTCCTAGTCCTGGGTAGGCCTGCTGAGCCTGGGGTAGGCGGAGAGATGTGAGTGTGGGTGAGTGGGGGGCAGACAGGACACCATTTCCTGTACGGGGAGAGGCTTCAGCCACAGGCCCTTTGCCATTCCAACAGGCAGAGAAGGAGAGACAGCCCCTGGCAGGCAGATTCTGTGACTGTTTGCTCAGTGCCAGCCCCCACCAGGGTCCCACTGGGCAGCGGAAGGGGGGCAGCATGGATTTAAGTAAGCGACACCGATTCCAGTGCCTTCCACACAAGCTACCCGGTTGCATGGCACAAGCGAGCCCAAAGTCACATGGAAAACAGCGCTCAATCAGGCGGGCCTGGCCAGCCCCCTCCACCTCCACACCCAAAGAGGGTCTCTTTGCAGAGGATGGAGTTGTGCTCACTGTGGGGCGGGGGGTGGGCCTGACCTTCACCACTGTGTCCTTATGAAAAAGGGGGAATTGGGGCCGGCGCTGTGGCACAGTAGGCTGAGCCTCCACCTGCAGCACCAGCTTCCCATAGGGGCGCAGGTTCAAGTCCGAGCTGCTCCACTTCCCATCCAGCTCCCTGCTGTGGCCTGGGAAAGCAGTGGAAGATGGCCCAAGTACTTCGGGCCCCTGCACCTGCATAGGAGACCCAGAAGAAGCTCCTGGCCATTTGGGGAGTGAACCAATGGATGAAAGCATTCATTCATTCTCTCTCTCTCTCTCTCTCTCTCTCTCTCTCTTTTCCCTCTTATACCTGGGTGCAGGGCAATTGAAATTGCACAGGGTGGCTCAAGATTCCAAGACTGAGCTCCCCAGGTCCCTGAAGAGACACCACTAGGCGGTAGCTGGATGTAACTGGATGCAAGGCAAGCTGGGCACAGTGTGTGTGTGTGTGTGTACCACCTATGAGAATGCACACCACTTGTCTGTGTGCCACCTGTGTGTGTGTGTGTAAGTTCCTGCTGGCCTAGGGGAGGAGCTCTTGCACCCCACGGGCACACTCTGATTCTCTCTCAGACCTGTGAGGGACCATGCAGTGTGGGGGAGGCAGGATCCACCCAGGGAGCCCCAAACAGCCTTTGATCTGACGTGTGGACCAGGACGTAGGCCTGCCGTGCCCAGAACTCCTTGTCAATTACTGGCACATCCTGGCATTTCCCCAAGCACGTGTCCCAGTGGGCTGGATGCAGCCCACAGGGAGGTGTTGGACCCTGGATGGTTCTCTGTGACAAGAGCCTTTACACAGTAGGCTGCAGACTTTTCTAGCTAGGGGGCCAGAAGCCCCGCCTCCCCTCCCCACCCCCACCTCAGACACAGCCCTCCCCCATGAAAAGGATACACAGTAAGCCACAAGCCTCCAGTTCTCGGGCAGAAAATGGATGAAAACACCAAAGCAGGAGGTGGTTATGAGCAGGAAGATGAGCCAGGCCACCACCTGGGACCAGTACAGGGGCAGCAACCAGCCGTTCACCCGGGCCAGCCGTTGGGGAGGGGGCTTCTCCTTGTCCCCAGGCCAAAGTTCTGGGAGACTTGATTGGAACAACAGTTACACGGGGCCATCTGCAAGGCAGAGAAGCAGGGGGTGTATGAGGCTGCTGGCTGAGTTAGGTGGTAAGGGGGTGGGGCTGTGCCACCCACCTGCCATTGGACACCTGCACCTGTTGGCACTCCCAGGGCAGGGCGTGACTGAGAGGGAGACCAAGAAAAATGGGATGGGATCTTCCCGTAAAAGTTTCTGAAGAAGTGTGGCTTTGGGTCTCAAGTAAGTTCCAAGGGTGACCCAAAGGTGACATTGTGACCTAGGAGGACTTGGAAAAATCAGAGTCCTTGGAAGAAAAACCCAAGACAGACAGTGCATGGATGTGTTAAATCCAGCCACTGACGTCAGATCTAAAACAGCAACAACACAATAGAGGTTCTACAGGGGGTCCCAGGTGGCTGTGGGCCAGAGACAGACCCCCAGCCACAGGATCATTCAGTTTAAGAGGGGTGTGTCTGGCCGGGTCTGTGGTGTAGTGGGCTAAGCCTCCACCTGCTGGGCCAGCATCCCATATGGGCACTGGTTGCTCCTCTCCTGATCCAGCTCCCTGCTAATGTGCCTGGGAAAGCAGTGGAAGATGGCCCAAGTGCTTGCGCCCCTGCACCCACGTGGGAGACCCAGAAGAAGCTCCTGGCTCCTGGCTTTAGATCAGCCCAGCTCCAGCCATTGCAGCCATCTGGGGAGTGAACCAGTGGATGGAACACCTCTCTGTCTGTAACTCTGCCTCTCAAATAAATAAAATCTTTCAAAAAAGGGGTGTGTGAACGGTATCTCCACAAGCTCTCCTGCAAAGAATCACCCCAAGGTTTTACTCCACCCAATCTGAAAAGTGGCCGGATCCAAGCATCCAAGCGTCACTGAGCGAGTGCGGGAAACATCACACATAGTTGCACTTAAATGGAGTGCAAACTAAAAGCAAAAAGCAACCAGTGTTAACAGCCCAAGCGCAGCCAGCGCCATCAGCGTTGGTCCCCGGGGGCCACTGCAGGTCAGCTGCAGAGTGCGGGGACCCCGCGGGCGGGTGGGAGGGAGGTGCATGGGGATGCAGAAGGCACCTGGCCTGATGCCCTCTCCTCACGGGTTCTTCAGTCAGGTGTCATGGGATTGGTGGCGTGGATCCTTCAGAAAGTGGAAAAGGGAGACCTGGAGGAGGGGGAGAGCACAGCAGGTGGTGAATTAGCCTGGGTGCGGCTCGACTGCCACCTACAGGGCAGCAAGGGGAGTGCACGGCTCAGCCACCCAGCATCCCTGGTGGTGGTGGGGTCCCATTTTCTCAATGTCATTTCTGCCCACTGTGATATCTGGATGTCCCTCCACTTCCCTCCTCCTCCCCCAGCCCTGCCCTGCCCTGTGTGGTGGTGTTGAGGTGGCAGAGGGGGAGGTCAGGTCACAGCAGGTGCAGCCCCAGAGCCCAGCAGGTGAGAGCGAAGGAGGAATGAATGAAGGAAGCTTCTTTTGTTGAGGCAGCACCCAGCCCCAGGAATGGTGAGACAGCCACAGAGAATGCAACACGCGCCTGTCTAGTTCTTACCACCTGGGATGTCCCCAAGAATGAGGAGAGCCAGGGACGACCAAACGTGGCCCTGGCTTCTCTCTCTCAAATGAGATTCTGCTTCCTGGTGGGGTGGAAGGGGCACAGTTAGAAGTAGGACCCAACAGAGGGGCTTGGGGCTGCCGGGTTCCAGGCCCTGGCACAGCCTTCTCCCCGGAGGACAAGGTGGCCGTTCTGGGCCATTTCCTCTGTGCCGCGGGGCTGGGGACAGAGGCTGCAGAGGATGTGTGAGGGCATCCAGGGAGCTGTCTGTCCATCCATCCCCACCTCAGCGTGCGCACACACACCACACACCAGACACACCAGACACACCAGACACATACCATACACACCACACACCATGTACACCACACACACACACCATACACATCACACACCATACCCACCACACACCAGACACACCTCACATCAGACACCATATACATCACAAACACACCATACACACTATACAGACCATACACACCATATATACACCATATGCACCACGCACATGCCAAACATCACACACCATACACACCACACACATCACACATACAACACACACACCATACCCACCACACACACTATACACACAACACACACACCATACACACCACACACACTATACACACCACACACACACCATACTTACCACACACACACAATATACACACACACCATATGTACCACACACACTATAGACACCATATAGCATACACCCCATACACACTACACACACACCATAGACCACACACACACCATACACCACACACCATACACATCACATACACTATACACATTATGCAGCACACCATACACACCACATACACACCACACATCACACATCATATACTCCACACAGCATACACACACACCACACTATACACACCATACGCACACATTATATACACCACACACCATACACACGCAATACACACCATACATACCACACAGCATACACACATACCATATACACTATACACACCATATACCACACGCACACCAGATACCAAACACCATATACATCACACACCTTACACACTATACACACAATATACACACTATACATGCCATACAACACATACACACCACACATACCACACACACACACTACACACCATACAACTATACACACCATATACCACACACACCATACACACCACACAAATACACATCACAAACCATACACACTATATACACCATATACCACACACACACCATACGCACTATACATGTCATACACCACATACACACACCATACACTTCACACACTCCACACAGTATACACCACATACACACCATACATCACATACACACAGAGCATATACACACACCATACACACCATATACCACACACACACCATACACACCACACACACACCATGCATATCACACACCATACACACACACCATACACACCACACACACACTATACACACACCATACACATTATATACCACAATACACTACACACCGTACACCACACACCACACCATACACATATCACATACCATATACCATACACACACCACACACACCATACATACACACCACACACAAGATTCCACACACATACACCACACAGCAGACACACCTACACATATCTACATATGTATGTATCCCATACACACACACCACACACCCCACCCATGTACCAGACACATCTTCACACACACACAACACATTCACTACACACAGAGCTACCACATATACCCACACCTCCATCACACACATACCACTTCCCCATTATACACACACCACACCCCACATGCACACAGCATACACATACACATACACACTACACACCATCACAGTACACAGGCACACATGTGTGCACTGCATGGTTCTTTGGGCTCAGAACCCTTCTTACTGATGTCACCCTGCATCCTGGGCTGGGGGCCTCCAGCCCCTCCCCCTGCCTGGTCAGGGGCCTGCTCTGGCAGGCTCCCTGGCCACCTGGCCTCTGCCCTGGATGCCGCCCTGGCACCCCACGGGCCCCAGTGGGCTCATCCTGTTGAGTACTTGCCATGAAGCTCTTGGAATCCCAATTCTGGGATTCTAGGGCCGTCTCAGAGAATGGTCGCTATGGGGCTGGGGCCCAGTGTCCCCAGTCACATCCGTACCCCATTTTGGACCCTGGTTTTCATCTTCCTGGTTGGGAAGATGGGGGAGGGCTCTGTCCTGTCTCAGTGGGAGGGGCCAGCACCTGGTCAGCTACCTTCACAGGTGTGTCACTGCTGCTCGAGTTTGGGGGCCCTGCCTGGCCCCACCAAACGCATCCTGGCCTCTACCAACTCCTGGGAGGGGCCTCAGCCACCTGCTATCCATTCCCACCTGCTGCAATGACAGCCTCCTCCCTCACTGTCCACCACCCTTGTAACATGGCATCAGGATGGGCACCCTAAGGCACACATCATGGGCGTCCCAACCGGAGGCATGCTAGTGGTGCCTGTCCACCCCTCGGCCACTCTTGCCACCCCCACCCTACCGCCTGGGGCAGCCCTGCCCTCCCATCTTCCACCCCCCCCCCAAGAAACAGCCCTTCAGCTCAGCATCAGCTCCCCACAGGCTCCCCCCACCCCTGGGTACCAGAATCCCTAACTCACCGCAACTGCAATCAGATCTGGATGGCAAAGTCCAACCAAAGGCTTCTCACTCAGCGAATGCTGACTTGAGAAGTGAGGAGGGGCCCTGTGGGGTCATAGAGAACCCAAGGTGCCTCACAGAGCACAGGACCTGGCAACCATGGCAACGCCACCACGGTGGTGGGGGGAAGGGAATGGCTCTGACCTGGCTGGGTGGGTGTGGGGGAGGGGCTGTGGGATGGATCTCCCAAGTCCCTCCTGAATCTGGTTCACAGCTCTGGGTTTTTTTTGGGTTTTTTTTTTGAGAGTTATTTAGTTATTTGAAAGTCAGAGTTACACACACACACACACACAGAGAAAGAGAGAGAGAGAGAGAGAGATCTTAAATTCGTTGGTTCACTCCCCAGTTGGCCACAATGGCCAGAACTGCACCAACCTAAAGCCAGGAGCCAGGAGCTTCTGGGTCTCTCACATGGGTGCAGGGACCCAAGCACTTGGGCCATCTTCTACTGCTTTCCCAGGCCACAGCAAAGAGCTGGATCGGAAGTGGAGAGGCCAGGACTTGAACCAGTGCCCATATGGGATGCTGGCACCACAGGTGGCGGCTTTACCCACTACGCCACAGTGCCAGCCCCCTTGTAGTTTTGGGCCTGAGCCCAGGCCTTCCTTTTTGCTGCCAGCACTCTGGGGAGTGGCCTTGGCCACACAGGGTACGTGGCATCCACACGGATGAATCTCAAACATGTGCTCAGCAGATGTGAGACACAGAAGGGCACCTGTTCCGTGAGCCCACTGGTGCACAGGGCCCAGGGCAGCACAAGTCCACAGGTAGAGGACGGGGATGATGAGTGCCAGGAACTCGCAAGGGTTGCAGGGGCAGGGGTGGGGGGGATGAATGCCAATGGGCTTGGGGCTTCCTTTTAGGGCAGAATGTTCTGGAACTTGAAAGAGGTGGTGGCTGCACAGCACTGTGAAGGCACCAAATGGCAATGGATGTAAAAGAGTGGTCAGGGGCCGGCACTGTGGTGTAGCAGGTGGAGCCACCACCTGCAGTGCTGGCATCCCATATGACCGCTGGTTCGAGTCCCGGCTGTTCCACTTGTGATCCAGCTCTCTGCTATGGCCTAGGAAAGCAGTGGAAGATGGTCCAAATGCTTGGGCCCCAGTACTCATGTGGAGGACCTGGAAGAAGCTCCTGACTCCTGGCTTCAGATCAGCACAGCTCCGGCCATTGTGGCCATTTGGGGAATGAACCAGTAGATGGAAGATATATCTATCTATCTATCTATCTATCTCTCTCTCTCTCTCTCTCTCTCTCTCTCTCTCTCTTCCTCGCTGTAACTCTGCCTTTCAAATAAATAAATTTAAAAAAAAAGTCAGTGGTTGATTTTATGCCTTGTGAAACTGTATCAAAATGGATTTTTTTTAAGAAAAGGCAGGCACTGGGTCTGATGAATTCTTTGCTTCCATCCTGAGCAGTAGGGTGGGCTGGGGGAGATGGACACAGTCCTGGCCAGGGCCGTCAAATGTCCCATGTGGCCACTGTAGGGTTCACCAAGTCACAGCATCTCCAAGGGAGACCAGGGCCACAGTCACCACCTTCTGCTGTCTGGACCATCCATGACCCATCTGACAACACCTGATGGGGCCCCAAGGTGGAGCCCGAGCCGGCCACGAGGATCTGGGCTCAGGCCTGGTTCCATCCTGCCAGGCTGTGCACAGGGTACCCAGCGCCCGCGTGCTGAGTACCCAGGACTCACGGCCGTGTCATAGGCAGGCTCTGGGGAGGGCACTTCTGTCCTGCTTTCTGAGTCCCATGGGACCGCAGGCCATGTCCCACTGTCCGGCCTTCCCAGTAGCTGGGCTGCTGGCCTGGGGGAAGCCTGGGGACCAGCCATGGGAGCGAGCAGGTGGCAGCATCGGGGGCCAGCACTGTGGCTGCAGCTCCCCCCACCACCTTATCTCCCGGGGGTGTGGGCTCCTTCCTCATCCCTTGTAACGAACTCCTCTTCTGCTCCCTGTGGCCATAGCTCCGTGATCCTTCCTTCACAGGCTGAACAGTTTTGCTGCCCTCTCTACTGGCATCCATTGGGAACCTCTCCGAGGGCTCTTATCCACTCCAGCACTGCAGCCCACTGCCCAGCCCCCACCCCTATCCCAGGGAGCGGGGTGTCCTCTCACTGGCTCCCTGGCACTTCAGGAGTGCTCTCTCATTCCCAGCTACCCAGAACCTGCCCCCCATTGCCCCCATGCCTGGCTTGGTACCATATGGTTAAAACAACATGGTTCCAAGGATAATGCAATCGAAAGCATGGGGCTTGTGAACTCTGCCTGAAGAAGGATCCACACCTACGGCAGGGTGCACAGGTGAGCACGTGGAAGGAGTGGAGGGCACGCCTGGTGCCCCACACTGTGGCTGAGGCCTCTCAGCCAGGCGCCCTCCAGTGCTGGGCTCACCCCTCCCCAGCACAGCCCTGCCTGCCCAGGGCACAAGCATCTCCCAACAGCACCACCCGGACATCAGGGTTTACAAACGGGCACTGTACCGCCAACAGTGAGGACCAGGAGATCCCGCACTCAGCCTGCAGGGACCTCTGTTATCAAGGGGTAGCTCCCTCTTCACACTTTCCCTGTGGGATAGGAGCTGGTCAGCCCTGAGGCCTCTGGGCTCAGGACGCCAAGTGCTCTG
The DNA here is from genome assembly GCF_964237555.1 of Oryctolagus cuniculus. NCBI lineage: Eukaryota > Metazoa > Chordata > Mammalia > Lagomorpha > Leporidae > Oryctolagus > Oryctolagus cuniculus. Next base: position 63,628,236 of record NC_091447.1, on the reverse strand, counting down.
TGAGCTGTGCTGGATGAAAAGTATCCGAGCTTGGAGGCCTGGGTGACAGAGTGGGAGTGGGCAGGGGGGTAAGGGAGGTCTCCAGGGCAGGGGTGGCAAACACCCAGAGCCCTTTGCACAAGCCACACCCCACAGTCAGACCTGACGCATTCACAGCATGGTGAGCTTCGGCTGCAAAACCAGGGACCAGACTGGCGTGGACCTCCCGTCATAAGCAACAAGAAAATGCCCAGCACAGGCCTGGGGCAGGTTCCGGCCATGGCCAAGGTCACAAAGGGGACCCAGCAGAGAGGCAGAAAAGAAAGCCAGGAACTGCACTCCCTCCCGTGTCTCAGTCAAACTCCTCCAGCCTGTCCCCAGCCTGTGAGAAGGCATAAGCTGGCTATGACAAGCCAGGAGCTCACACTCGGCTCATGACCCGCGTCCCATCCCCGAGGGGCATCTGGCCAGGCCCTCAGGCTCTGCCTGTGCCTAAGAGCAAAGAGCAAAGAGGGCTCTGGGTGCAGCCGGACAAAGCCTGGGAAAGGGTCCCGGGGACTCCAAGCCACCCAACAGCCCTCAGGAAAGGGGGCTTCTATGTCTTGAACGTGCAGGCGCCCAGTCCAGGGCGCAGATGCAGACCCTTGTGAGGTTCCAGCCCGCAGAGAAGCAGGGAGTGGAAACCCAATGAGGAGGTGACAGACGGCAATGCTCCATGTGTTCCTAAAGGCAAAGGAAACCCAACCGTGGAAAGTGGACAGGGCCACGGCCAACAGAGGAAGGAACTTTGGGAGGTTCAGGGCTTACACGTGTCCTCAGAATCAGAGGCCAGGAAGAGGGTGGTGCCGACTGCTGAAGATCAGTTCCCAGGCTTTCCCTATTCTATGAGAGCTTTTACCCTCTGTCTTGGGGACAGTGCTGTGGTGTAGTTGGTTAAGCCTCTGCCTGCAGTGCCGGCATCCCATATGGGCACTGGTATGAGTCCTGGCTGCTCCACTTCCAATCCAGCTCTCTGCTGTAGCCTGGGAAAGCAGTAGAAGATGTCCCAAGTTCTTGGGCCCCTGCACCCATGTGGGAGACCTGGCAGAAGCTCCTGGCTCCTGATCAGCTCAGCCCTGACAGTTGCGGTCTCCTGGGGAGTGAACCAGTGGAATGGAAGACCTCTCTCTCTCTCTTTCTGCTTCTCCTCTGTGTAACTCTGACTTCCAAATAAATAAAAAATAATTCCTTAAAAAAAATGGACTAACAAATGCAAAGCTTCACCAAACCCGCGTGAAGGTGCTGGGTGGCGGGGGTGGGGTGTGGGGAGGATTTCTCAGCCTCAGCACAGCAGGACATGGGGCAGGGTATCTAGAACCACCACCCCACTTGACAACTGAAACTCACTGCAGGCATTGCCTCGTGTCCCTGGGCAGCGACAGGACGGAGGAGACACTGCAAAACCCTAGCTCACGGGAATCGGAGATGGCTCCTAGGCATCAGAGCAGCACACGGGGGATCTGGAAGGAGGAGACCTTTCCCAACGGTCGCCCTGGCAGCGAGTCCCCCTGGGCAAGTGGGCACTGACCCGGCCACACAGCCAGCAGGGCCCACAAGCCCCCTCCCCCCACTGTACAGGTGCACCCCAAGTCACAGTGCAGACGCAGCTAAGCCACCTGCAGGCTCAACAGAGGGTTGTTCCGGCCTGCCTGGAAATGCGTGACCCAAGAGGGGCCCTGTTCCCACACCTGGCACTGCCCCCAGGTGGTTTTACCAGGTGCTTCTGACGGACTGGCCCTGGACCCAGTTCCTTCCCATGAGCTGTAGATTTACTAGGGCGGCTCCCAGGACGCAGGGAACCCGCGCCATTTCTATCTGGGGGCATCCAGCACCACAGGTGCTCGTGCGACTCACCTGGAGCACCCAGCAGCAAGATGACCTCGGGGTACAGGGTCTCCCGGAGGGGAAGCCCAGAGTGCCCCCCCCAGTCTGTGGACAAATGAGACAGACACGCGTGAAGCTTCTGTGAACACCGAGTAAGCAAGAGGCAGAGGAGGTGCCCTCAACACCGGCTGCTGAAACCCCTGGTGATTTATTTGCCAGGCTGGGTCCAGCCCTTGTCAGGGACAAGGGGACCACACCTGGCTCACTGCTGTGGCCAAGGGAGCCCGGGGGGCCAAGCACACAAACTCTGCACAGACCAGCCACCCCCTCTAAACATCTCATGGGGTGACTGAGCGCTGAGTCCTGTGACAGCACTTGCAGAGGTGTGAGGCAGAGCCCCCAGCCCCAGGCCTCCCCTCTCTCTCTCTCTGGTGAGCAGTGTCCCAAGCCAGGTAAGCCCAGAGCCACCCAAGGTGCCCTCTGGCTCAGCGCTCTGCCTTTGGAGTCATGCCACAGGTGAGGTCTCCCAAAGTCCCCAGGGGCGCCCCAAGACTGAAAACCGCACCTGCTGATACCACCTTGCAGCTTGGGGCCTGCACACTGCCCTCGCCCGGGACAGCCCTCTCTCTGTCACCCCTGCCTGAGCACAGGCACCCACTGGGGGGAAGGAGGAGGGTCACTGCTGTGAAAGTCCTGTTGGGAGACTTGGAAGACTGTGGCGTGTGTGTGTGTGTGTACAAATGACACAGGCAGTGTTTCCCAGCTCGTCCATCCCAAAGGCAGAATGCATCTGGCTATTGCGGCCACCTGCGGAGTGAACCAGAGGATGGAAGATCTGTCTCTCTGTCTCTCCCTCCCTCTCTGTAACTCTTTCAAATAAACAAATAAATCAATCTTTAAATAAATAAATAAATAAATTTTAAATAAACCAGAGCAGAAGGCAGAGAGTAAACTGGCAACAGTGGCTCACCCCAGGGCCACAGTGGGTGGCCTCTGCACGTCATTGTGACCACCGCACAAACAACTATTCTGCACTGCTGCTGAGGGACTGTGCCCCAATTTGGGGGGGGGGGGGGGTCTTCAGATGACAGCGTGGAACAGAACCAGGGCAGGGAGCCAAGACCCCAGGGTGCTGGGGGCAGTGCTGCACAGGAAGAGACCCACAAGCTGTGCCACACAGCCAGGCCAACAGGACCCTGTGGGAACACACACAGAAATACTCCCAGAGATCCCATGGGGAAAGACGCAGCCACAAGGGCAAATCGGGCCATCCAGGATACCCCAGAAGGATTGCTCCTTAGTCCTAAAACCAAGGCTGCTCACTCACCCCAAAAAGGCTCAACAGCAGGTGTCAAGAGCCACTCGGCTTCCAGAACTCTCATTCTCTGCTGACGCAACCGTCATGAGTGATAGGATGATGGATCCCAGACCAGCCCTGTTCAACAGAAACACAGTATAGTCATACACGAAATACTTTGTCCTTCAAAGATTTTATTTATTTGAAAGGCAGAGTAACAGAGAGGGAAACACACACACACACGATCTTCCATCCATTGGTTCACTCTCCAAATGGAGCCAGCAGCTTCTTTCGGGTCTCCCACATGGGTGCAGGGGTCCAAGCACTTGGGCCATCTTCCACTGCTTTCCGAGGCATAGCAGGGAGCTGGATGGAAGAGGAGCAGCTGGGACAGGAACAGGTGCCCACAGGGGATGCTGGCACTGCTGGTGGAGGTTTTAAACGCTATGCCACAGTGCTGGCCACGAGAAATTACTCTTCATGTATCTAGACAACTGCAGCATCGTTCACTTAATCTGATACGCTGAAAACAACTTTATTCTAAAACGTAACCCACAGTCTTGCATACGTTTCCTTTTTCACATTAGTCCCAGATGGGGAGGGAGGGAAGAGGAGAGGGAGCAAGCCCAGGACAAAGACCAACAGCACTCAGCCACGTGTGACATCACATCAGAGACATCTCTTGCTCGGCCAAGTCCCAGAGAAAAGGAGGAAAGAGGTGGCAACAGGAAAATGCTATTGGAGGAAATCCTGGCTGAACGTCTTCCAAACCCGATGAAAACTATAAACCGAGAAATCCGAGAAGTGAATTCCCACTGTGCATACCACTTCCACCACAGGCTCTCCCACCACACACAACACTCCCATCATAGGTGCCTCCCACTATAATCACCACTCCTACCATAGGCTACTCCCACTGCACATATACCACTCCTTTTTTTTTAACTTTTATTTAATAAATATACATTTCCAAAGTACAGCTCTTGGATTACAGTGGCTTTTTCCCCCCATAACTTCCCTCCCATCTGCAACCCTCCCATCTCCCGCTCCCTCTCCTATTCCATTCACATCAAGATTCATTTTCTTTTTTCTTTCCTTTTTTTTTTTTTTTGACAGGCAGAGTGGACAGTGAGAGAGAGAGACAGAAAGGTCTTCCTTTGCCATTGGTTCACCCTCCAATGGCCGCCGCGGCAGGCGCACTGTGGCTGGCGCACCCCGTTGATCCGATGGCAGGAGCCAGGCACTTATCCTGTTCTCCCATGGGGTGCAGGGCCCAAGCACTTGGGCCATCTTCCACTGCACTCCCTGGCCACAGCAGAGAGCTGGCCTGGAAGAGGGGCAACTGGGACAGAATCCGGTGCCCCGACCGGGACTCAAACCCGGTATGCCGGCAATGCAAGGCAGAGGATTAACCTAGTGAACCACAGCACTGGCCATTTTCAATTATATACAGATCAATTTACTATATATTAAGTAAAGATTTCAACAGTTTGCACCCACACAGAAACACAAAGTATACTGTTTGATTACTAGTTATAGCCTTAATTTACATTGTACAACACATTAAAGTCATGGGGAGTAAGTGCACAGTAACTCCTGTTGTTGACTTGACAACTGACACTCTTGTTTATGCCATCAGTAATCACCCTAGGCTCTTGTCATGAGTTGCCAAGGCTATGGAAGCCTTTTGAGTTTGCTGACTCAGATCTCATTTAGACAAGGTCATAGTCAAAGTGGAAGTTCTCTCCTCCCTTCAGAGAAAGATACCTCCTTCTTTGATGGCCCGTTCTTTCCACTGGGATCTCACTCGCATAGATCTTTCATTTAAGTTTTTTTGTTTTGTTTTTTGTTTGTTTGTTTGTTTGTTTTTGCCAGAGTGTCTTGGCTTTCCATGCTTAAAATACTCTCATGGGCTCTTCGGCCATATCCGAATGCCTTAAGGGCTGATTCTGAGGCCAGAGTGCTGTTTAGGACATCTGCCATTCTATGATTCTACTGTCACACCACTCCTAACACAGGCTTCTTCCACCATAATACACCACTCCCACCACAGTCTTCTCCCACCACACATGCCACTCCCACCACAGGCTCCTCCCATTGTACACACACCACTCCCACTACAGGCATCTCCCAATGCCTTCCTCAGCCCCAGGGTGCACTGCCACTCCTTCTGCCTCTCAAAACACTCCATGGCTTTTGTGAACAGAACAAGCCACGCTTATGAAGAACAAGTGGAGGCCCAGGGCACGTTCCATATTCTCAGGGGTCAAAGTGCTTCAGTTGCAAGAAAAACGAGAGAAGCCACAGTGGCTGGTGGTCACAGGCACCCCTGGAGAAAGTGACAGGAATTCCCAGTGTGCTGAGAGCAGCAGGCTGCAGGGCTGGGCAGGGTGGGGGCAGGGTGCCGCCCCCAGCAGTGGCCCAGGGACTTTGGGCAACAATGCAGGGGGTGTTGCTGGGCTCCCTGTGACAGAGTTCCCAACCCCAAGAACTAACCCCAAGGTACAGGGCGCAGCACCCAAGGAGGCCTGCTAAAGCAGGTGCACCTTGGGGCCAGCATCGTGGAGCAGTGGGTGAAGCCGCCACCTGCGATGCCCTCGTCCCACATGTGCGGGGTTCGAGTCCCTGCTGCTCCGCTTCCAGTCCAGCTCCCAAGCTGGCTCGGGTGTGCGGGGCTCCTGCCATCCATGAGGGAGACCTGGGGGAGCCCCTGGCTCTTGGCTTTGGCCTGGCCCAGCCTTGGCTGTTGTGGCCATCTGGGGAGTGAAGGCATTTGGAAGATCTCTCTCTCTGTTTCTCCCTTTCTCCCTGTACTCTGATTTCCAAATACATAAATAAATCTTTAAAAAAAAAAAAGGAAAGACAAAGAAGCCGGTGGGCCCTATCAGCAGCTAAGGGACAGCCTCTCCTGCCAGCAAGACTGTGCAGCTGGGTAAGTACCGCAGCCCCGGTACTGCTCTGCGAAGGGCCCAGGAATCTGGGAGCAGTGAACAAACACACACTCTGCCTCTCTGTCCAGAGCCCTCCGCACAGGTGAAACCCAGAATCCCAGCACCAAGGGCCCCCGAACCCAGGCCACGGGACAGCACAACACAGGGGCAGGAAGCACTGGCACATGGGGACTTGCACAAATAAACCGCTAGCTGCTCCTACAAGGTGGCCCCCTCCTCTCAACTGCAAGTGATGCATGGGACCACCCACCACCAGTGTACACACGACCAAGCCCACCCTTGGTCACCTGCATGCCCACACTGAGTCACACCTACACAGGTCACACAGGAGAAGCGACTGACTGGACACTTATTTAAGAAGGACACCAACAGGGGGAAGAACAGGAACCAGAATTCCCTCAAAACTCTTTTTAAAACCAACTGTTGGAGGCCCACACCAGTGCACAGCACGCTAAGCCACCTACGACAATGACAGCATTACATACTAGAGCGCAGGTTCAAGTCCTGGCTGCTCCGCTTCTGATCCAGCTCTCTGCTATGGCCTGGAAAGGCTGCAGAAGATGGGCCAAGTGCTTGGGCCCCTGCACCCACGTGGGAGACCCGGATGGAGCTTCTGGCTCCTGGCTTTGGTCTGGCTCAGATTGGCTCTTGTGGTCATTTGAGGAGGGAACCAGTAGATGGAAGCTCGCTCTCTCTCTCTCTCTCTCTCTCTCTCCTCCACTTTTCAATAATAAATTAATGTTTAACAACATCAACTGTGAATGATGCAAACTGGTTCAGTCTCAGTGCTCAGCCACCACAGGGAAACACAGGGTGGGGGATTCTGCGTCTGCACAGAGGGGACAGGCTCCTTGAAGGGTCACCAGCTGGTGACTGCACGGAGGACACAAAGCCACAGGAGCACCACCCGCAGCCCCTGTTGGTCTCTGCAGCGGCCATGCCCGTAGCCCCAGGGGTGCCCGTTTTCAGCCTAGTGTGTCCACAGCTGCAGGAACAACACAAGGGAGCAGCGTCTGCCCTGCAGTGGGCAGGGAGCCCCCACGCGAGGCAGCTGCCCAGAGGGGGCCCAGCCGTCGTCTCCTGTGCTGTGGGACAGGCAGAGCCTCGCTCACCGACAGACACTGTGCACTGGGGCGGGGAGGGGCATCAGAGCACGAGGGGCTACTGAATGCTAACAGCTCAGACAGGAAGGGGCCTGCCTGGGTGGTGGCAGATGAGTGGTGGAGCCAGCCACGTGGGCTGGTCAGGCCACAGCAGGCAGAGTGGTGTGGCAGTGGGTGGGAGGCTGCCTCAGCCCTCTGCCTCCTCCATCCACAGCAGCCACTGGGGCTGCAGGGTGGTGTTGCCATGGTGACCAAACCACCCTTGGAACACCCAGCAGGGTCTAGAGCCTGCCGATGCCTTCGGGGGTGACCTCTGTGAGTCACCTAGGCAACTCGGTCACCTCCCTCTGGAGGGGCAGGGAAGGGACGGCTGGTTCCCTCTGTACAGGGTCCAGCTGAATGCTGCCAGGGCTGCACCTGCTGTCTCCCGACACCTGGGTCCAGGACACAGACCTGGAGCTTCTGAAGAACCAGGCTCCTCCCACCCAGACCAGCAGCTGTGAAGGGCGTCTATGCCCATGGGACGCCTGCCCACATGTCACCTCATGACCTCCCCCAGCTTTCTGCTCTCCTGGTGGTTTCTACTGGGATGTGCACAGCCTCAGGAGCAGGTTCCCCAGCAGCAGCCCCGTCTCTGCCTGCTGAGACAAACCCACGTCCCGCATGACGACACAGCGAGCCGCCACTCCTGCAATCAGAAGGCCCAGAGCAGGGTTCTACCTCTCCTTCAGAGCCAGGCCGCAGAGACGGCGGGGTGGGATGGGACGGCCGCGGCCTCCCCTGGCCTCACAGCTGGTGACAGCTCAGGGCCAGAGGCAGGAGCAGCCCAGGTGCATGGGAAGTGCTGTGCCCCACCCACACATGACCCGGACAGCCCTGGCTCCTGGATGGATAAGGTTGCAATGCAGGATGGCGAGGAGCAGGAGGTGCCATCTGCCTTCAGCGAGGCTGCCTTGCAAACAAACCCACAGGGAGACTGACACCCGGGCTGCAGATCAACGGGTCTGGAACTTTCTGCCGAGCCGAGGTGAGATGGGCCACGAGCAGCCACAGAAAGGAAGAGACCGGCCAGGGGTGCGTACCCCAGAGCAGAGGGGTCAGCCCCATGATGGTGACCTTGGGTGGAGCACGCCACCTTTTCGCTGTTCTTCCAGTTTCTGCTCACACACACCCATCGCAGACTAGAACTCACCGGGCCGCCATGGCTCGCTGCCATCAGTGGGTCCTTCACTTGCTTCCCACCGTAAAGCTGCTGGCAGGGCCTCCTCGGCCGACCTGTAGCACACGGTACCTGCTCTTGCCGGTCACTGTGTTATCACGTGTTGGCCTGGAAAGAACAGAACAGAAATCAACCCAGGCCACAACGCCCCACAAACGGCAGAGTTCCAAATCCTTGTCAGAAAGAGACCGGAAGGGAAATGCAGGAATCGTGTGGAAAAAAATTTTGGCTCTCCGAACCTAAAAAAAAAAAAATAATTTTTAAGAACTGAGAGGGGGCCAGTGCTGTGGCATAGCGGGTAAAGCCACCGCCGGCAGTGCCAGCATCCCATATGGGTGCCAGTAAAATGTCCCAGCTGCTCCACTCTGATCCAGCTCCCCACTATGGCCTGGGAAAGCAGTAGAAGATGGCCCAAGTCCTTGGGCCCCTGCACCCATGTGACAGACCTCAAAGAAGCTCCTGGCTCCTGGCTTTGGATCAGCCCAGCTCCAGCCATTGCAGACAGTTGGGGCGTGAACTAGCAGGTGGGGGGGATTTCTCTGTCTCTCTGATTCTGTCTGTTTCTCTCTACCTTTCAAATAAATAAAAATTAAAATATTTTTAAGGGGCCGGTGCTGTGGCATAGTAGGTAAAGCCTCCACCTGCAGGGCCGGCATCTCATATGGGCACAGGTTCCAGTTCCAGCTGCTCCTCTTCCAATCCAGCCCCCTGCTAATGGCCTGGGAAGGCAGAGGAGGCTGGCCCACGTGCTTGGGCCCCTGCACCCACGTGGCAGACCTGGATGAAAGGGTAAGAGGAAGCAAGTGTCGTGGATACAGACACACAGAACTCCAACAATCATCCCAGAAGACAAAGTCCGTTCACCTTGAATGCTGTGGCTGACTGGTACACAGGCAGGGTCTCGTCTCCGTGTCTCACAGTCCATCCGGGGTCTGATTATCATTGAACATCCAGGAGCTTCACATCCATCTCAGGAAAAGCAAAATATCCATGAAAAGCAATCTCGACTGAGCAGATGAACCTGAAACAGATTTCCTTCTTTCTTTAAATGTATTTTTGAAAGGCAGAGTTACAGAGAGAGAGAGAGAAATATCTTAAGATGGCCACAATGGCCAGCGCTGGGTCAGCCAGGAGCCAGGAGCCAGGAGCTTCATCTGCATCTTTCTCGTGGGTAGCAGGGGCCCAAAGACTTGGTCCATCCTCTACTCCTTCCCCAGACGCATTAGCAGGGAGCTGGACTGGAAGTGGAGCACCTGGGACATCAGTCAGTGCCCATATGAGAAGCTGGCATTGCAGAAGGCGGCTTTACCCACTAAACCACAATACTGGCCTCAAACCTACATTTCTGAATGACACAGACATCCTTAAAATACAAACACTTAATACCATTGATCAAAGTTTGTTTCCTAGAAATAAAAAACCAGGATGACATTGCAATGCAGCAGGTTTGGCTACTGCCTGCAACGCTGGCATCCCATACGGACAGTGGTTCAAATCCTGGCTGCTCCACTTATGAGCCAGCTCCCTGCTAATGCACTTGGGAAAGCAGTGGAAGATGGCCCAAGTGTTTGGAGACCCACACCCACATGGGAGACCCAGATGAAGCTCCTGGCTCCCGGATGACCCAGGACTGGCCATTGTGGCCATCTGCAGTGTGAACCACCAGACAGAAAATCTGTTTCTGTATCACTATCTGTCACTTGCCTTTCAAATGAATAAACCTTTACCAATTATTTTAAGAACTCTAAAATACACGCCTTTAAGAGAGGGACAGGTATCTTGGCTATAGCAGTAGGTCCACCAAGAGTGTTGTGGCTCCGGCCTTGACACACACGTCCACGGTATCCCTGATGCCCCACGTGGCCTTTCTGTCTGAGTGGACAGAACGAAGGGGTCCGCTCCATGTCCTTGAGCCCTGTCTCACACGGTCCACAATGTCTGTCTACCCATGGCCCAGATGGGAGAAGGTGTCTGCTCCACAGCTCACATGGGAGTGGGCGGGGCAGACCCCTCAGAAAAGAAAGATGGCGCCTCACACGTCCCCCAGTGCGGGCTCCTTGGAGTCAGCCATGGGTACGTCTGGAGTCGCTGGAGGAAACTTTCCAGAAGCTGTTGAACAGGTGCACTCCTGTTGTCAGCTGATAATTGAAGAGAAAAACAAGTGAAAAATGAAAATTGAATAGAAAACTGAAAATTGAATAAAAAATAAAAATTAAATAGAAAAATGAAAATCAAACAGAAAGCCATTGGTCCGTAGTGTTTACCGTTTTCTGCTTCACAGCCCTGTGTCAGAACTGGGGACACCAAGCTCCATCAAGACTCAGCCTTGCCTCCCACAAAACTCTGGGTGGGAAAGGGGGCACTAACAGTGTCGTTTCCACAAATCCCTTAAAAAAGAAGCACGAGATGGAGCCTCCACTTGTCCATGCATTTCCAGCTCCTACTGTTCTTGTGCCTGACAGGCCCACCCCGTGAGCTCCAAGTCCCCTCCAGGCCTCTCATCCTCACTGAGAGCAAGGCTGGGACCCAGGAGCGTTCACCTGCCAAGTCCCTCCTCTGGATGCTGCCCTGCCTGCTGCTGACATGGTACAGCTGCTGCAGGACCACGGGGAGGGAGAGAGGCAGAGTCACAAGACATCTCCCGGGGCTGGCGCTGTGGTGCAACAGGTGCAGTGCCGGCATCCCATATGGGCACTGGTTCTAGTCCCAGCTGTTCCACTTCCGATCCAGCTCTCTGCTATGGCCTGGGCCAGCAGCACAAGATGGCCCAAGTCCCTGCATGGGAGACTCAAATGAAGCTCCTGGCTCCTGGCTTCAGCCTGCCCCAGCCCTGGCTGTTGTGGCTATCTTGGGAGTGAACCAGCAGATACAACATCTACCTCTGTAACTCTGTCTTTGAAATGAAATAAATCAATCTAAAAAAAAGAGAGAGAGAGAGATCCTCCAAGTTCCCACAAAGCCAGTGCATTTTCCAATTTTTTTTCCCCAAGACTGGGCCAGGAATCCTCACCCTTCAGAACAAGGACCCCTTTTGTGCCCCAGACCCAGTGAATCTTCCAGGGGCCAAGTGCGTGGTCCCAGGCCCACCCCCACCTCTGTGCCCAGGCCCACCTCCCCAGGGGTCCCTTGGCCCCTGAATGCCAGAACCCTGTTAGAGTCAGAAAAAGCCCACCGCCCGAGGAACGGCTCCAAGAGACTTTTCTCTCATGCAACCAGCAAAGGGTTAAAGATTTATTGATTATCCAGCATGCTGGGGCTGTCTGATCATACATGAACAGAGCAGCCCTGAATAACCAAAGGTTAGGGTTTATAAAGGCAAAAACCGCAAAACCGGGAAGGGGGGAATACATGGTTGCTATGCACGGTTGCTATACACAGTTGCTAAAATCAAAAGAGCGTACATAAAATCAAAAGAGAGTATATGGTTACTGGGGTTAACATAACCTAAAACCTAAGTGAAATTAATATTTATCATAATCTTGACAATGCCAGTTACAATATTACAATTAGCAATTAGGACTTGACATTAATGTAAGACACAGACAAATCACATCTTTATTATTAGCCCAGGTAACCCAGGTGCAACCTTTCTACTTTTAAGCTTGAGCAATCATGCTAGGGGGTTTTTGTGCATTGCCAAGGGTGATGTCGTGCACTGCTATTGTCCGACTATTTGAGATCATAGTTTCAGACCAGAGTCTCACGGTGGGGGAGGGGGTGCTTTCTCAGAATGGAGTCTCAAGTGCTCCAAAATGGGGTCCCTACTGTCAAGGTGCTACTTCACTCTGTCTTATTTTTACAGCTGTACCAGGAAGGTTTAAACCTGTAAGCTTAAGCTTAACTTTTTACACGCGCACATATACAATTTTAACTCTTCAACCCTGCCCACCATCACCCTGGACCCCCTTAGTTCCTGAGCCCTGCCCACCTCCCCAGGAGTCCCTGAACCCCTGAACCCTGGGACCCCGCCCACCATCCCCCCTGTAACCCCCTCAGTTTTCGGCCTCGCCCACCATCCTGGACCCTCTAAGCCCCACTCCTGGGAACCAGCCCATCATCCAGGGACTCCCTTCAGCTTCAGTCCCCAGGACCCCGCCCATCTGCCCAGAACCCCCTTAGGTCCCTGCCCGGAAACCACCCCCAGCCCCTCGGCCCCACCCACTACCCCAGGAGCCTCTAAGCCTCATACCTGAGACCCTGCCACATCCGGCCGTGACCCCCCTCACCCATTATCCTGGGACCTTGTAAGTTCCATGCCCAGAACCCAGCCCACCACCCAGCTTGGTTCCCTAAACCCCTGGGCCCTGCCCACTATCCCGGGACCCTTAATTTAAGCCCCCTGCCCGTTACCCCAGCTGTTAGGAAACTGGCGCAGTTTTAGCCAGGTGGCCGCATGGCCCAGCTACCTGAGCCAGGCTCCACCCCCATCCTAATGGGATTCCCTGCTCCTGCATCCCAGCCCGCCCTCGGGCAAAGTTTTAAAAGAGCCTGTTCCTGAACAAGTGCTCTCTTGGCTCGCCTCTCCTGCTCTCTCTCCAGCCTCCTCCTCTGGTCTCTTGGCTCTCTCTCTCTCGGCTCCTCTCTGCTCTCTTCTCTCCTCACTAGCTCCTCTCCTCTCCTCTCTGTTTCTCTATTTCTTTCTCTCTCTTTTTCCCTTCGCCGCCCCTTCACTCTGGTCTGTAGGGTGTTCCCCAGTAAACCCTTTCCCTTCCTTCGGTGTCCGGTGTGTTTTGCGAGGGCTGACAAGACACCACCGGCCACTTCCAGCCGGGACACCCTTCACCCACTCTCTAGGGGACCCTGTAAGACCCACGCCCAGAACCCCGCCCACCACCCAGCTGGGACCCTCCCCCAGCCCCCGGGCCCCGCCCACCACCCCAGCTGGGACCTCTCAGCGCCCGGGCCCCGCCCACTCTCCCGGGACTCACCTGGGCTGCTGTACCCGGACCCCGCCCGTCTCCTCAGAACCCCCTCAGGCCCATGCGCAGGACCCCCGCCTCAGCCCCCGAGCCCCGCCCACTACCCGGGACCACTCCTCACCCGCCCCGTGCCGGGACCCGCGCTCCTAACGTCCCCGGGCGCGTTAAAAAGGGCCGCCGCCTCACCCTCGTCCGAGGAGCGCCACGCTGTCTCGTGCTTCTGGCCCAGGGCGGCCCGCTCTGGTGGGGAGGGGGCGCCGCGCGGGGAGCGGTCCCGCCGCGGGCCGCCGAGCGCTTCCGGGTCAGAGGGCGCGCCGCGCGACAGGACGCGCTCCGGGCAAACTCAAAGGCGGAGTCCGCGGCGGTGGTGGGCGCGGGGCTCCTGCGGGGTCCGCTCTGCTAGCGGAGGCGCCATGGAGGAGGCCGTGGGCGACCTGAAGCAGGCGTCGGCCTGCGTGGCTGACCCCACCTGAGGGGCGCGGCCCCCAGCACCGCCAGGGAGGCCCGGCAGGCCTGACCCGAGGAGACCCCCCTCCCGCCGCCGCCCTAATCTGGCTTCATCTGAAGGAACCCTCAGGCCGCTGTGACAGGAGCAGGAAGGTCCAGCATGAGGAAGAACAGGAAACGCGATGACGTCACGGCGGTGACGTCACGGCGGTGACGTCACAGCGTTTCTCAGCGCCTTTCCCACGGATTTGCCGTCTTTCCATCCTCAGCCTGTCTCCCTGCCTTGTGACTTGGAGCCCGGGCAGGACCTGGTTCTGTCTGTCCTGGGCAGCAGGCAGCGGGGTCACGTAGACCTGCTCCTTTGTGTTGGCTGCGCTCACCCCCAGTCTCGGGGATGGGGGGAAGAGACCTCCTCTACCAGTTGTTTTGTGGGTGCAGTTCAGGGTGCTGCACTAAGTTGCAGTGGAGTCCAGAGACGCCTACGCGCCAATCTCACGAGCGTTCAGATCAGAGACCTCTGTGCACAACCGCACCAGCTATGCACAGGGGACAGCACAGGGCAGGCACGGAGGTGTGACGTCAGAACCAGCTCAGAGAAGCCACTGACTGCTGTGCTGGCATCCCATATGGCAATGTTGAATCCCAGCTGCTCCACTTCCGATCCAGCTCTCTCCACTTCCAATCTCCACTTCATATCTCTCTCTCTCTCTGCTTTTCAAATAAATAAGGATCTTTAAAAAAAAAAAAAAAAACCTCCACTCCTGTTTATCATTACAAATCGATATGGATTCATAATTGATAATGATGACAATAAACACATCTAAGGAACATGATGGCGTAGATTCCAGGAGGTGCCTGTTGAGCACTGGTTGAGGGAGACACTTGGATATAAAACAGAAACAGGAGCCTAAAGGAGAAAATCAAAGCCCAAAGCCAATGACCAGTTAGAAAAGACACGGATGTATTAAGTTCCGCTATCGGGAAGAGCCGTTAGTGATACACCCAGGAATGATGGAGATAAAGGAGAAAGACAGTGGCCTCAGATTTTCCTAACCTACATCAGTAAATGACCTCAGTTGCCAGCTGTAGTCTGACTGTGGGAGTAGCAAAAAACATAAAATGTTTCTCAGTAAAACAAACAAAAGTGTACTCAGTATGAACACATCATGTGTAGAGAACTTATTCTTAAAATATTCTACCATACCATGAGACAATGGTGAATTCCAACTGCTTCTATGTTTGGGAAGTCTTTGGGAAAGCAGGAAAGTAAGAAAAGGAAAGATGTTTAGATACCGAAGAGAGCAGAAGCCTTAATGAGCAAGTTGCTCAAGTTAGACAGGTGGAAATCAGAGTAACACCAACTCCAGGAACCAAAATGAAGGAAAAATTCTACTTTCACAATCTAGTCATGGAACCAGGATTGCTGGCCCAGGCATTTGAGTCCTGTGATTATCACTGCTTCCTTAGCTCCAGAGCAATGGACCCTTCCAGAGCCTTCTTTATGTCTTTATTCCTCAGACTGTAGATGAAGGGGTTCAGCATGGGGGTGACCACAGTGTACATCACCGAGGCCATGGCAGGTGAGTGTGAGTTGTGGCTAACAGATGAAGTGAGGTAGACACCTAGATGTGTGCAATAGAATAAGACAACAATAGGTGAGAGGCACAGGTGGAGAATGCTTTACACTTCCCCTGAGCTGAGGGGATTGCACAGATGGAGGAGGTGATCTTAGAGTAGGAGTACAGGATCCCAGCCAGTGAACCAACAGCCAGCAGCACAGGTATGAAGTATATGACCAAGTCATTAAGAAAAGTGTCAGAGCAGGCAAGATGGGCCACCTGATTCAGTTCACAGAAACAGTGATGGATTTCCAGGGGCACGCAGAAGGACAGCCGCAGCACCATTAAGCTTTGTAACAAGGCATGCAGGACACTGATGACCCAGCACACCAGGACCAGCTGCACACAGAGCCGGGGATTCATGATGACCATGTAGTGCAGGGGGTGACAGATGGCCACAAACCTGTCATAGGCCATCACGGCCAGGAAAAAGTTGTCCAGCCCTGCAAAAAGCAGGAAGAAGAACATCTGGGTGATGCAGCCTGCATAGCTGATGGCTTTGCTCTGCATCTGGATGTTCACCAGCATCTTGGGGATGGTGGTGGAGGTGAAGCAGACGTCCACCAAGGACAGGTTGGAGAGGAAGAAGTACATGGGTGTGTGGAGGTGGGGGTCTGAGAGGATGGCCAGGACGATGAGCAGGTTTCCAGCCACAGTGACCAGGTACATGGAGAGGAAGAGCCCAATTACGAGTGGCTGCAGTGCTGGGTCCTCTGAGAATCCCAGGAGAAGAAATCTTGATGTTTGTGAATCATTCCCTGATGCCACTGGTTGAGACGACTACCAGGAAAGAGATAATTACATGATCACTGAGGAGCCATTGCTCATATTGGGGAAATTCTACCATTTATATGTTGCAGGCAAACACTGATTTATATACACTGTGCATGGATCTGGTCCCTGTAGGACTCATTTAGTCCATTTGAAATTTCTTACTAGCATCTCTGAGCAGAGTTTCTTTCCCACTTAGCATTTTCCCTAAAGTGCATGTATGTATTCTACTATTTTAATAAGTAATGATCTCCTACAGTTGGACTGTATAAATTGACTTCCAATCATGTTTCAAGCATTGGCCAGTCAGAAGTCTAATATTTTAGAAGAACAAATTGTCTACATCCCAGTGATGGAGATGGAATATAAGAGAACAAATAAATGCTGTCAATAAAATGGAAGCAGCTATAAAGGAGAATGGGTCTAGGGTGTTCTTTTCTAGTTGTTCAAGTAGGACTAGAAACTGGGGGTCATTGCCCAGAGATCCACAGCCACGAGATGATTTGTGGAAGTATGGATCACATCAAGGACATGATGAGTGCCAAGGCCCCCTGGTGGCTGTTATTACAGAACAGGAGCATTCCAAGGAAGTGAGGATGGCAGTGCTGATGAGCAGAGGGAGAGTGGTGGGGTGGGGACGCAGATGTCTGTGTCAACACAGACTCCCTCATCCTCACGGGAGCCTCTTGCATCTCATTCATTTTTAACTTTATTTACTCTAACATAAAGAGAACAGATTTAACAAAGATCATGGGTACAATCCTAAGAATAGAATGATATATCCCTCCCAGCCTCCTATTCCTCCTCTCCTTTTCTCCTCTCTCTCTCCCCCCTCCTCTTCTCTCTCCCCTCCATCCCTCCCTTTCCCACTCTTTCTTTCACATTTTTGAGATTAAATATTTTTACTATTTATATTTCTTCAGTTTTCTAAAATTAAAATCCTTTTGAATATTAGAAAATGTAAATAGATGTAGAAATTTTTGAGCTCCTACGTGATATGTGAGTACCTACCTAGCTTGTGTTGTGTCCAATCAGGGTGTGTCTATGGGTGCATACATCTATCTACTCAAAAATGGGGCATTTCTTCAGGGTCTAAAACATCCAAAATCCTACCTTCTAGTTCTGTTTCAGAGAAATTCACCATGCATTTCCATGATCTATAGTTGCCCTACCTTGCAACAGAACCCAGCAATGTCTTACTTCTCCCTAATTGTAACCTAGTGAGCACAGAACAAGCTTTCTCCACCCCTGGCCCACATTTCACTTTCCATTCTCTAATATCCACCATTAGACTTTATCATTGTGTTTGAAAAGGCAACCACTGATTTGAACAGGATTCCTTCTAAGTACCGTATGTTCATTGAGTTCTTGTCTGAGTAACATCGTCACCTTGGAATAATGATTCCAGGTAACTCAGCTTGAACACTGTTCTCACCTCACAGCAGGTGCACATAAGCACACAAACACACAGAGACAAACACAGACACAGGTACTGTGGCCTTTTGGGGCTGTGTTTGTACTGTGCCCTTCTCATTCCTGGCTGCACGGATAGGGCAATGCATGGACATGACACACGCAGGCCAAATCAAGTTCTTTCCTACAAAAATGTGTAAATGCCACCCACAAGTTCCAGCTTGAAAACCTCCCATGGGGGCTGGTGCTGTGGTGTGGTGAGTTAATGCTCTGGCCTGAAGCACCGGCATTCCATATGGTTGCCAGTTTGAGACATGCTGCTCCACTTCAATCCAGCTCTCTGCTATGGCCTGGGAAAGCATCTGAGGATGACCCAGGTCTTTGGGCCCCTGCACCCACATGGGAGACCTGGAAGAAGCTCGAGGCTCCTGCCTTGGATCTGCATAACTCCAGCCATTGTGGCCAATTGGGGAGTGAACCATCAGATGGAAGACCTCACTCTCTCTCTCTCTGTCTCTCCTCTCTCTGTATAATTATGATTTTCAAATAAATAAATAAATCTTCCAAAAAGAGAAAGCCTCCCATGAACAGATAAACCTTGGACTCTATTCTGGTATGGTCATTTTCACCCTTTTATTTTTGTTCATTTTTATTTGAAAGGGAGAGAGAGGGAGAGAGAGGAGCTGGCATTGTGATGAGGTGGAGTTAAGCCTTGGCCTGCAATGTATGCATCCCATATGGGTGCTGGTTCAAGACCTGGCTGCTCCACTTAGGATCCAGCTCCCTCATAATATGCCTGGGAAAGCAGCAGAAGATGGCCCAAGTGCTTGGTCACCTGTGTCTATGTCAGAGACCTGGAAGAAGCTCCTGGCTCCCAGTTTCAACCTGGCCCACCCTGGCCATTGCAGCTATTTGGGGAGCGAACCAGCAGATGCTAGATTCTCTCTCTCTCTCTCTCTCTCTCTCTCTCTATCTCTTTCTGTACCTCTGCCTTTCAGATAAACAAATAAGTCTTTAAAAATGTGAGCAGGAAATGAATCTAATGTTATCACTGCACTTATGTGAAGATCTGAACATGAGTGGAAAAGCTGATGCTGAGTGAAGAATAAAGAAAATTTGATGCTAAGTGATGGTGGAGGTGATGCAACCTTCAGAAATAGATAAAAACTAGAAAAGCACAGAGACACCATAGGAAATAACAAGAAGAGAGGTTGGATATACATATACACAAGATGATTTGTCAGCTTAATGAGCATCAGCAGAACCTGAATTGAAAGTGGAGCCTAGATTTGAAAAAAGGGGCCCATTATATGAGTCACAGCCATATGAAAAGCATCTTAATGGCTACAACAAATGTCCACCATAGTTTTCCCTTCTTGAAGAGGGAGGGGTGTATGAAGTTTTGCAAATTTCAGGAGCTGGCATTGCCAAGAGATGTATGAAAGCTGTAGGCAACTAACAAGACAAGTTTTGCGACCCTGGAGAAAACTTTAACTCAAGAAAAATAAATTGGTGGGAGATTTGACTTCTAGGAGGCAGAGGAGTTCACAGAGAAAGAATAATGACAGCTAAGTACACACCTGACTTCTTACCTGGTCTCTTGGGAATAGAGAATCACCAGGAAAAAAAATGTTTACTTTTTTGGCCCACACCAGTGTCCTTGCAGGGAAGTCAGGAGTGTAGAGACTGGAACACCAAGAGGGAGCTGTGCCTAATGAACAGAGACAGAGAGCGGTAAATACCACCCTCTGCTGTGGTCCACCAAGCATACAACCTCGACCTGGACAAAGCACAGTGGCTGCTTTTGGAGACTTGATCTGACTCTGGAACCACTGCCGTACTCCTTCCTGCTGTCTTGTGACTTCTAAAGCTTCCCTAGCCATCATCAGAGATCCAGAAAGGAATCACTTGTCCTGATGGAGGGGTCATCTTCTGAGAGAACTCATGTAAGTGAGCCTGAGAGCCCACTCACTACTGCAGGAAAGTCCCCGAGAGAGTGAAAGCTGAGAATGTTTCCTTGAAGTCACCTGATGTCCAAGCAAGTCTATTTCAGATCAACAGCTTGTATTCTTACTCTGCTTGCTTGATAATTATTCACTGCATTTATCTGTGATGCTGGAAAATGGAAGTGTTCATTGAAACCAGCCACCCAGAACTCATTGTTGGCATTGAAATGATGATACTAGAAGCAGAGATTACGAAGTGGCTCCAGGAAAAGTATAACAAGGATCCAAGGGAAGAGAAAAATAGGTGACTCTGGAAGGATATAAACAAACAAAGTGTGTTTTCTTATATTTTTACATATATTTTTTTCATTTGCTCGAGAAGCAGGCAGTCACAGAGAGGAAGAGACACAGAGTGATCTAGCATACTCCGGATCACTCCACGTATGCCTGCAGCAGTCATTGCTCTACCTGGTGAGAGGTGCTCTATCTCATGAAAGCCAGGAGCTGGAAATCATCTGCATCTCAGACATCAGTGGAAAGAACACAACTACATAACATGACACTTGCTGCCAGCCAGGGTGGAACAGGGAGCAGAGTAAGAGCTCAAACCCAAGCAAGAACCAAATAGAATCCCTACTCAGGGTTGCCAACAGGGAGTCTCCAAAATGGAACCAGGTAGACCCATGCATAAAATATGTAAATCACTACTCTGACAAGTAAATACGATTCATGCATTTCAACTCTGTGAGCAGTGACAGTGCGTGAAAAAGAGAAGAAATGTTGTTTTTCTCCTTCCTGGTCATCATCTCAACCAAATGGAACCAGGCAATGAAACATGACTGTCAACATTTCTTCTGGGATTCTCAGAGGACACTCTTGTTTATGGCATCAGTAATCTCCCTGGGCTCCAGTCATGAGTTTCCAAGGCTATGGAAGCTTTTTGAGTTCTCCGACTCTTATCATGTTTACACAAAGTCATATTCAAAGTGGGAGTTCGCTCCTCCCTTCAGAGAATGGTGCCTCCTTCTTTGATGACCCGTTCTTTCCACTGGGATCTCGCGGAGATCTTTGGATCCCCTAAATAATCATATCATCTGCAAAGAAGGATAATTTGACTACTTCCTTCCCAATTTGTATTCCTTTAATTTCTTTTTCCTGCATGATGGCTCTGGCTAAAACTTCCAGAACTATGTTGAAGAACAGTGGTGAGAGTGGGCATTCCTGTTTGGTACAGAACTCAGTGGAAATGCTTCCAACTTTTCCCCCATTCAATAGCATGCTGGTCGTGGGTTTTTCATAAATTCCTTTGATTGTATTGAGGAATGTTCCTTCTATACCCAATTTGCTTAGAGTTTTCATCATGAAAGGGTGTTGTATTTCATCGAATGCTTTCTCTGTGTCTATTGAGATAATCATAAGGTTTTTCTTCTGCAGTCTGTTAATGCGGTGCATCACATTGATTGTTTTGTGAACATTGAACCATCCCTGCCTACCAGGGATAAATCCCACTTGGTCTGGGTGGATGATTTTTCTGATGTGTTGTTGCATTCTATTGGCCAGAATTTTATTGAGGATTTTTGCATCTGTGTTTATCAGGGATATTGGTCTGTAGTTTTCTTTAATTGCTGCATCTTTTTCCGGCTTAGGAATTAGGGTGATGCTGGCTTCATAGAAAGAATTTGGGAGGATTCCCTCTTCTTCGATTGTTCTGAATAGTTTGAGAAGAATTGGAGTTAGTTCTTCTTTAAATGTCTGGTAAAATTCAGCAGTGAATCCATCTGGTCCTGGGCTTTTCTTTGTTGGGAGGGCCTTTATTACTGTTTCAATTTCTGTCTCAGTTATGGGTCTGTTTAGGTTTTTGATGTCTTCCTAGTTCCATTTAGGTAGGTTGCATGTGTCCGGGAATCTATCCATTTCTGATAGATTTCCCTGTTTGCTGGCATACAAGTCCTTGTAGTAATTTCTGATGATTCTTTTTATTTCTTTAGTGTCTGTTTATGTTTCCTTTTTCATCTCTGATTTTATTGATTTGGGTCTTTTTTGTTTAGTTAGTTGGGCCAATGGTCTGTCAATTTTGGTTATATTTTCAAAAATCCAGCTCCTCGTTTGGCTGATTTTTTGTAATTTTTTTTGATTCAATCCTGTTGATTTCTTCTCTGATTTTAATTATTTCTATTCTCCTACTAGATTTGGGTCTGGTGTGCTGCAGTTTTTATAGATCCTTGAGATGCACTGAAAAATCATTTCTTTGGGGCCTTTCCAATTACTTGATGTAGGCACATTTTGCTATAAACTTTCCTCTCAACACTGCTTTTGCCGTATCGCATAAGTTTTGATATGTTGTGTTGTTATCCTCATTTACTTCCAGAAAGTTTGATTTCTCTTTTGATTTCTTCTATGACCAAGTGTTCATTCAGGAGCATGTTTTTCTTTTTTTATGGAAACTTTTTTTTAACTTTTATTTAATGAATATAGATTTCCAAAGTACAACTTATGGACTACACTTGCTTCCGCCTCCCCCCTGATGACTTCCCTCCCACCCACAACCCTCCCCTTTCCCGCTCTCTCTCCCCTTCCATTCATATCAAGATTCATTTTCAATTTTCTATATATAGAGAAGATCAGTTTAGTATACATTAAGTAAAGATTTCAACAGTTTGCATCCCCATAGAAACACAAAGTGAAATATACAGTTTGAGTACTCATTATAGCATTAAATCTCAATGTATAGCACATTAAGGACAGAGATCCTACATGAGGAGTAAGTGCACAGTGACTCCTGTTGTTGACTTTACAAACTGACACTCCTATTTATGGCATCAGTAATCTCCCTGGGCTCCAGTCATGAGTTTCCAAGGCTATGGAAGCCTTTTGAGTTCTCCGACTCTTATCTTGCTTAGACAAGATCATAGTCAAAGTGGAGGTTCTCTCCTCCCTTCAGAGAAAGGTACCTCCTTCTTTGAAGACCTGTTCTTTCCACTGGGATCTCACTCACAGAGATCTTTCATTTAGGTCTTTTTTTTTTCCAGAGTGTCTTGGCTTTCCATGCCTGAAATACTCTCATGGGCTTTTCAGCCAGACAGGAGCATGTTTTTCAATCTCCATGTGTTTGCATATGCTCTAGGGATTCCTGAGTTGCTAATTTCTGTAGATATCTGTTAGATCCATTTGGGCTATAGTGTCATTTAAATCTACTGTTTCCTTGTTTATCTTCTGTCCGGTTGATCTGTCTATTTATGAGAGTGGAGTATTAAATTCCCCCAGTACTTTTGTATTTGAGTCTAAGTCTCCCTTTAAGTCCCTTAACATATCTTTTAAATAAACTAGTGCCCTGTAATTAGGTGCATATACATTGATATCTTTATATCTTCCTGTTGAATTGATCCCTTAATCATTATATAGTGCCCCTCTTTGTCTCTCCTAACAGTTTTTGTGTTAAAGTTTATTTTGTCTTATACTAAGATGGCTACGCTTGCTCTTTTTTCATGTCTGTTGGCATGGTATATCTTTTTCCAGCCTTTCACTTTCAGTCTGCATGCATCTTTGCTGGAATGATGTGTTTCTTCTAAGCAGCAAATAGATGGGTTTTGTTCCTTAACCCAATCAGCCAGTATGTGTCTTTTAACTGGAGAGTTGAGGCCCTTAACGTTCAATGTGACTATTGATAAGTAGCAACTTTGCCCTGCCATTTCCCAAAGATATTTTCTAATATATGCTTTGAACTTCCTGTGTTCTTTTACTGTGAGGTTTCCTTCCTTTACCTTCTTTCTTATTGATGACCATGTTTCTGTGTTTCTGTGTGTAACACATCTTTAAGCATCTTTTGCAGGGCTGGACGAGTGGCCACAAAGTCTTTCAATTTCTGTTTGCTATGAAAGGTCTTCATTTCACCTTCATTCACAAATGAGAGCTTTGCAGGATTTCATATTCTGTGATGGCAGTTTTTCTCTCTTAGTACCTGGGATATGTCTCGCCATTCTCCCCAAGCCTGTAGGGTTTCTGATGAGAAGTCTGCTGTGAGTCTAATTGGAGATCCTCTGAGAGTAATCTGACATTTCTCTCTTGCACATTTTAGGATCTTTTCTTTATGTTTCACTGTGGTGAGTTTCATTATAACGTGTCATGTTGAGGATCTCTTTTGGTCATGTTTACTAGGGGTTCTATGAGCTTCCTGTACTAGGATGGCTCTGTCCTTCTCCAAATCCGGGAAGTTCTCTGCTAGTATCTCACTAAAAAGGCCTTCTAATCCTTTCTCTCTCTCCATGCCTTCAGGAACTCCTAGAACCCAAATGTTGGGTTTTTAATAGTATTCTGTGGATTCCCAAGAATATTTTTTAGATTTCTAATTTCCTCTTCTTTTCTTTGGTTTGACTGTATACTTTACTGTGTCTGTCTTCTAAGTCTGATATTCTCTCTTCTTCTTCACTGACTCTGTTTTTAAGGCTCTCTAATGTGTTTGTCATTTGATCTATTGAGTTCTTCATTTCATTTTGATTTCTCTTCACTATCACACTTTCCTATTCTACTAGTTTCTGTGTTTCATTTTGATTCCTCCTTAAGATTTCATTTCTGAAATCTTATGTATGTAGGATTTCTGTAGCTCAAGCATTTTTTTAAATCTTCTAAATGTTCTTATCCTAAATTTTTTGAAATCTGTATCTTGGATTTCTTCTATCTCATCATCTTCATAATTTTGGCTGGGGGTGTTCTGTTCATTTGGGGGCATCATAATGTCTTCCTTGTTCTTGTTTCCTTGGTTTCAGTGTTTGTTGCTTGGCATTGTGGAGATAGTCTTTGGATTCTTCTTCTCTTGCTGTGGTGTTTTTTTCTGATTATAATATGACTGTATTAAGTGGACTGTCTGCTTTTGATAGATCCTTAGAGGCTTGTGATGGGTGTGGCCAGAGAGCTCTGTTTGGTTCTTCAGGGTTAAGGGTGTGCCAAAGGTGACACACCCAGGTTAGGCGTGGTAAATTTCTCTCTCTCTCTCTCTCTCTCTCTCTCTCTCTCTCTCTCTCTCTCTCATTTTTTTCATTCAGAAGGGAAGTAATTCCACACAGCTGAGCAGAATTGAAGGTAGTCAGCTTCCAATCTCTGGCTCCTGTGGGTTTAACATTCACCTGCTCTTTCCCTAGGACCCCACAAAGAATCTGTGCTGCCCTCAGTGTGGCAGATGGTTCAGATCTCACCCAGGTAAGCCCAGAAAGTCAGCAGGTGCTGCAGGAAAGGCTCAGGAACAGGGAGAGCTGAGATAGCTCATCTGAAGGTCATCTGAGGGACAATCCATGCCAGCCCAGAAATGAAAGATCTCTGGATTGACTGATTCATTGATGTGTTTATTTATGATGCTAGGAAGAGAAGCAGCCATGGAACTCAGCAAAAGAGTGTGAGTGTTGACTTTGAAGTGATGGTAGTGGAAACCCAGTTAGAGCAGGGAACGGAAGGTGTGATGTGTAGAATGTAAATACAAGAATATTTGCAATGATAGAGAATACAGAAATCAGGTATTTTCTGTACACAGATATGTAGATAATATATGTAGATAATATGTAGATAATATATGTAGATAATATTTTTAAGATGGAGAATATCTGAGTACACTTCCACATTGAAAAGAAGGAATCTGACCAAAGGTTGCTTGCTAACACTGCCTTGCAATGGAAGTGCATGAGGTGCATAGTCTTCATCAATCTTCCTTCATGCCAGATATTCAGAAGAAACACATTATTGAACATGTAAAAAGGGCCTACAGTAATGAGCTTCATTTGCAATTATTCCCTTATGGGTGAGTCTGAATATATTGGTGATTTTGTTAATAATTTACTTTCTCTAGTGTTGGTTCAAGTTATTTGTTTTTGCACCATGCAGTCATAGTGGCTTTTTTACTCCTGCTTTATGTACCGTATGCTTTAAAATGTAAGACTTGGAAATTGTGCCACCTTTGCTGTCTGTGATTCAGTTATTTTCTCTATGCATAGATTTATCTGGGGGAATTGTCTGAGTGTATATACATCTGTGTGGTCAAGTCTATTTACCCAGTTGTGTTATCCTCACTGCTTTTAAAATGTTCAAAATGCTTCTGCACTACTTGAGTCAGTAAGTTCCATTTTCTGCAGATTTTGAGAAAGGGGACCATGTCATCCACATGACCAAACAAAACCCAACAGGCCCAATATATAAAGAACAGGCACAAACAACTTTTCTACTGTTCTGTCTAAAAATGACTCAATTTTGTGTGTGTGTGTTTGGAGTGTTTAGTCTATTTTCTTTTTTGAATTGTCAGTACTCTTTGCTCATATTTTTAAAGATTATTTATTTATTTGAGAGGTAGAATTACAGATGGAGAGAGGGAGAGACAGAGAAAGATCTTGCATCCACTGATTCACTCTCCAAATGGCTACAATAGCCAGAGCTGAACTGATCCAAAGCCTGAAGCTTCTCCTGGGTCTCCCCCAATGGCACTTGGGCCATCTTCCACTGCTTTCTCAAGTGCATTAGCAGGGAGCTGGATCTGAAGTGGAACAGATGGACTCGAACAGTTGTTCATATGGGACGCTGGCACTGCAGGTGGCAGCTTAGCCTACTACCCTACAGTGCTGACCCCACTCATATTTTTTCCTATTGGACTGTTTCCAATCTGTGAATGTCTTCCTACGTGTTTGCTCAGGATTCAACTGAGATAATTAGATTTTTTTCTCCATTGAGCCTATTTTATTTTCTTGTTTACTGGGTAGGTGTTTAATATTTTTATTCTTAACATGCTTTTAGACAGAAGGCAGAACATGATCACACCACTGAGGCCAACATTTTGCCTGGGATCCATTCCTCTGTAAAAATGTATGTGCTGTGGGAAGAGTGAATTCTGCCCCTTTTTCAGGCTTTCAATGAAAACCTGTGCTTTCGCCTTTGTAGTTCATTTCTTTTTCTTCATATATTTTTTCCCTGATGAGAGAGCGCTAAGGTAATTCAAATACTCTGTGTATGATAGAGTCAAATGATAACCTTTTTTTTTTTTTGGACGGGCAGAGTGGACAGTGAGAGAGAGAGACAGAGAAAAAGGTCTTCCTTTTGCCATTGGTTCACCCTCCAATGGCCACTGCAGCCGGCCCACCGCATTGATCCAAAGGCAGGAGCCAGGTGCCTCTCTTGGTCTCCCATGTGGGTGCAGGGCCCAAGCACTTGGGCCATCCTCCACTGCACTCCGGGCCACAGCAGAGAGCTGGCCTGGAAGAGGGGCAACCGGGACAGAATTTGGTGCCCCATCTGGGACTAGAACCTGGTGTGCCAGCACCGCAGATGCAGGATTAGCCTATTGAGCCATGGTACCAGCCTAAATGATAAGCTTTTAAAGATTCATTTCTTTTTTTTTAACTTTTATTTAATGAATATAAATTTCCAAAGTACGATTTATGGATTACAATGGCTTCCCCCAATACCGTCCCTCCCACCCACTACCCTCCCCTTTCCCACTCCCTCTCCCCTTCCATTCACATCAAGATTCATTTTCGATTATCTTAATATACAGAAGATCAGCTTAGTATACATTAAGTAAGGATTTCAACAGTTTGCTCCCACACAGAAACATAAAGTGAAAAATAACAGATGATTTTTTTTTAATGAAGATGAAATCAGATCAGACCTATTGTCATGTTTAATCCCAGTGAGAGTCAAGTTGGGAGTTGATAATTTCTTTTTTTTTTTTTTTTTTGCAGAGGATCAGTTTAGTATACATTAAGTAAAGATTTCAACAGTTTGCACCCCCATAGAAACACAAAGTGAAATATATTGTTTGAGTACTCGTTATAGCATTAAATCTCAATACACAGCACATTAAGGACAGAGATCCTACATGAGGAGTAAGTGCACAGTGACTCCTGTTGTTGACTTTACCAATTGACACTCCTGTCTATGGCATCAGTAGTCTCCCTGTGCTCCAGTCATGAGTTTCCAAGACTATGGAAGCCCTCGGAGTTCTCCGATTCTTATCTTGTTTAGACAAGGTCATAGTCAAAGTGGAGGTTCTCTCCTCCCTTCAGAGAAAGGTACCTCCTTCTTTGAAGACCTGTTCTTTCCACTGGGATCTCACTCGCAGAGATCTTTTGCCAGAGTGTCTTGGCTTTCCATGCCTGAAATACTCTCATGGGCTTTTCAGCCAGATCCGAATGCCTTTAGGGCTGATTCTGAGGCCAGAGTGCTATTTAGGACATCTGCCATTCTATGAGTCTGCTGAGTATCTCACTTCCCATGTTGGATCACTCTCCCCTTTATTTATTCCATCGGTTAGTGTTAGCAGGTACTAGACTTGTTTATGTGCTCCCTTTGACTCTTAGACTCTTAGTCCTTTCATTATGCTCAATTGTGAACTGAAATTGATCACTTGGACTAGTGAGATGGCATTGGTACATGCCACCCTGATGGGATTGAATTGGAATCCCCTGGTATGTTTCTGACTCTACCATTTGGGGCAAGTCAGCTTGAGCATGTCCCAAATTATTCATCTCTTCCCTCTCTTATTCCCACTCTTATGTTTAACAGGGATCACATTTCAGTTAAATTTCAACACTTAAGAATAACTGTGTATTAATTACAGAATTAAACCAGTCATATTAAGTAGAACAGACAAAAAAACTACTAAGAGGGATAATGTATTAAGTTGTTCATTACAGTCAGGGCTATGCTGATCAAGTCACCGTTTCCCATAGTGTCCCTTTCACTTCAACAAGTTTCCTTTTTGGTGTTCAGTCAGTTGTCACCGATCAGGGAGAACATATGGTATTTGTCCCTTTGGGACTGGCTTATTTCACTCAGCATGATGTGTTCCAGATTCCTCCATTTTGTTGCAAATGACTGGATTTCGTTGTTTCTTACTGCGGTATAGTATTCTAAAGAGTACATATCCCATAATTTCTTTATCCAGTCTACCGTTGATGGGCCTTTAGGTCGGTTCCAGGTCTTAGCTATTGTGAATTGTGCTGCAATAAACATTAGGGTGCAGACCGCTTTTTTTGTTTGCCAATTTAAATTCCTTTGGGTAAATTCCAAGGAGTGGGATGGCTGGGTCGAACGGTAGGGTTATATTCAGGTTTCTGAGGAATCTCCAGACTGACTTCCATAGTGGCTTGACCAGTTTGCATTCCCACCAACAGTGGGTTAGTGTCCCTTTTTCCCCACATCCTCTCCAGCATCTCTTGATGGTAGATTTCTGAATGTGAGCCATTCTAACCGGGGTGAGGTGAAACCTCATTGTGGTTTTGATTTGCATTTCCCTGATTGCTAGTGACCTTGAACATTTTTTCATGTGCCTGTTGGCCATTTGGATTTCCTCTTTTGAAAAATGTCTATTGAGGTCCTTGGCCCATCTCTTAAGTGGGTTGTTGGTTTTGTTTTTGTGGAGTTTCTTGATCTCTTTGTAGATTCTGGTTATTAACCCTTTATCTGTTGCATAGTTTGCAAATATTTGTTCCCATTCTGTCGGTTGTCTTTTCAATCTCCTGACTGTTTCTATTGCGGTACAGAAACTTCTCAATTTGATGCAATCCCAATAGTTAATTTTGGCTTTGACTGCCTGTGCCTCCCGGGTCTTGTCCAGAAACTCTTTGCCTGTCCCAATATCTTGAAGGGTTTCTCCAATGTTCTCTAGTAACTTGATGGTGTCAGGTCGTAGATTTAGGTCTTTAATCCATGTTGAGTGGATTTTTGTGTAAGGCGTAAGGTAGGGGTCTTGCTTCATGCTTCTGCACATGGAAATCCAGTTTTCCCACCACCATTTATTGAATAGACTGTCCTTGCTCCAGGAATTGGTTTTAGACCCCTGATCAAATATAAGTTGGCTGTAGATGTTTGGGTTAATTTCTGGTGTTTCAATTCTGTTCCATTGGTCTATCCATCTGTTTCTGTACCAGTACCATGCTGTTTTGATTACAACTGCCCTGTAGTATGTCATGAAATCTGGTATTGTGATGCCTCCGGCTTTGTTTTTGTTGTACAAGATTGCTCTAGCTATTCGAGGTCTCTTGTGCCTCCATATAAATTTCAGCACCAATTTTTCCAGATCTGAGAAGAAGGTCTTCGGTATCTTGATTGGTATTGCATTGAATCTATAAATTGCTTTTGGGAGAATGGACATTTTGATGATATTGATTCTTCCAATCCATGAGCATGGAAGATTTTTCCATTTCTTGGTGTCCTCTTCTATTTCTTTCTTTAAGGTTTTGTAATTTTCATCGTAGAGATCTTTAACGTCCTTGGTTAAGTTTATTCCAAGGTATTTAATTGTTTTTGTAGCTATTGTGAATGGGATTGATCTTAGGAGTTTTTCCTCAGGCATGGCATTGTCTGTGTATACAAAGGCTGTTGATTTTTGTGCATTGATTTTATACCCTGCTACTTTGTCAAAATCTTCTATGAGTTCCAATAGTCTCTTAGTAGAGTTCTTTGGGTCCCCTAAATAAAGAATCGTGTCATCTGCAAAGAGGGATAGTTTGAGGTCTTCCTTCCCAATTTGTATCCCTTTAATTTCTTTTTCTTGCCTAATAGCTCTGGCTAGAACCTCCAGAACTATATTGAATAGCAGTGGTGAGAGTGGACATCCCTGTCTGGTACCAGATCTCAGTGGAAATGCTTCCAACTTTTCCCCCATTCAATAGGATGTTGGCTGTGGGTTTTTCATAGATTGCATTGATTGTATTGAGGAATGTTCCTTCCAAACCCAGTTTGCTTAGAGTTTTCATCATGAACGGGTGTTGTATTTTATCAAATGCTTTCTCGGCATCTATTGAGATAATCATATGGTTTTTCTTCTGCAGTCTGTTAATGTGGTGTATCACATTGATTGTCTTGCGCACATTAAACCATCCCTGCATACCAGGGATAAATCCCACTTGGTCTGGGTGGATGATCTTTCTGATGTGTTGTTGCATTCTATTGGCGAGAATTTTATTGAGGATTTTTGCATCTATGTTCATCAGGGATATTGGTCTGTAATTCTCTTTCAGTGGTGCATCTTTTTCCGGCTTAGGAATTAGGGTGATGCTGGCTTCATAGAAAGAATTTGGGAGGATTCCCTCTTCTTCGATTGTTCTGAATAGTTTGAGAAGAATTGGAGTTAGTTCTTCTTTAAATGTCTGGTAGAATTCAGCAGTGAATCCATCTGGTCCTGGACTTTTCTTTGTTGGGAGGGCCTTTATTACTGTTTCAATTTCTGTCTCAGTTATGGGTCTGTTTAGGTTTTTGATGTCTTCCTGGTTCAATTTAGGTAGGTTGCATGTGTCCAGGAATCTATCCATTTCTGATAGGTTTCCCTGTTTGCTGGCATACAAGTCCTTGTAGTAATTTCTGATGATTCTTTTTATTTCTGTGGTGTCTGTTGTTACGTTTCCTTTTTCATCTCTGATTTTATTGATTTGGGTCCTTTCTTTTTTTAGTTAGTTGGGCCAATGGGGTGTCAATTTTGTTTATTTTTTCAAAAATCCAGCTCCTCGTTTGGCTGATTTTTTGTAATGTTTTTCTTGATTCAATCCTGTTGATTTCTTCTCTGATTTTAATTATTTCTCTTCTCCTACTAGATTTGGGTCTGGTTTGCTGTAGGTTTTCTAGATCCTTGAGGTGAATTGAAAGCTCATCTATTTGGTGCCTTTCCAATTTCTTGATGTAGGCCCCTATTGATATGAACTTTCCTCTTAACACTGCTTTTGCTGCGTCCCATAAGTTTTGGTATGTTGTGCTGTTATCCTCATTTACTTCCAGAAAGTTTTTGATTTCTCTTTTAATTTCTTCTATGACCCATTGTTCATTCAGGAGCATGGTGTTCAATCTCCATGTGTTTGCGTATGCTCTAGGGATTCCTGAGTTGCTAATTTCCAACTTCATTCATGTATGGTCTGAGAAGCTGCATGGTATGATTCTAATTCTTTTGAATTTGCTGAGACTTGCTTTATGGCCTAGTATGTGGTCAATCCTAGAGAAGGTTCCATGTACTGCTGAGAAGAATGTAAAATCTTTAGCTGTAGGATTGAAAGTTCTGTATATATCTGTTAGATCCATTTGGGCTATAGTGTCGTTTAAATCTACTGTATCCTTGTTGATCTTCTGTCCTATTGATCTGTCTATTTCTGAGAGTGGAGTATTGAAGTCCCCCAGTACTATTGTATTGGGGTCTAAGTCTCCCTTTAAGTCCGTTAACAAATCTTTTAGATAAACCGGTGCCCTGTAGTTAGGTGCATATACATTGATAATTGTTATATCTTCCTGTTGAATTGATCCCTTAATCATTATGTAGTGTCCCTCTTTGTCTCTCTTAACGGTTTTTGTGGTAAAGTTTATGTTGTCTGAAATTAAGATGGCTACACCCACTCTTTTTTCATTTCTGTTGGCATGGTATATCTTTTTCTAGCCTTTCACTTTCAGTCTGTATGGATCTTTGTTGGAAAGATGTGTTTCTTGTAAGCAGCAAATAGATGGGTTTTGTTCCTTAACCCAATCAGCCAATCTGTGTCTTTTAACTGGACAGTTCAGGCCATTCACGTTCAATGTGACTAATGATAAGTGGTAACTTTGCCCTGCCATTTGCCAAAGATAAGTTCTAATATATGCTTTGAATTCCCTGTGATCTTTTGCTGTGAGCTTTCCTTCCTTGGTTTCCTTCCTTTACCTGCTTTCATATTGATGACCGTGTTTCTGTGTTTCTGTGTGTAACACATCTTTAAGCATCTTTTGCAGGGCTGGACGAGTGGCAACAAATTCTTTCAATTTCTGTTTGCTATGAAAAGTCTTTATTTCACCTTCATTCACAAATGATAACTCTGCAGGATATAATATTCTGGGCTGGCAGTTTTTCTCTCTTAGTACCTGGGCTATATCTCGCCATTCCCTCCTAGCTTGTAGAGTTTCTGATGAGAAGTCAGCTATGAGTCTGATTGGAGATCCTCTGAGAGTAATCTGACGTTTCTCTCTTGCACATTTTAGGATCTTTTCTTTATGTTTCACTGTGGAGAGTTTAATTACAACGTGTCGTGGTGAGGATCTCTTTTGGTCGTGTTTATTAGGGGTTCTGTGGGCTTCCTGTACTAGGATTTCTCTGTCCTTCTCCAAACCTGGGAAATTTTCTGCTAATATCTCACTAAAAAGGCCTTCTAATCCTTTCTCCCTCTCCATGCCTTCAGGAACTCCTAGAACCCGAATGTTGGGTTTTTTAATAGTATCCTGAAGATTCCCGACAATATGTTTTAGATTCCTAATTTCCTCTTCTTTTCTTTGGTCTGACTGTATCCTTTCCTGTTCTCTGTCTTCTAAGTCCGATATTCTCTCTTCTGCTTCACCCATTCTGTTTGTAAGGCTCTCTATTGTGTTTTTCATTTGATCTATTGAATTCTTCACTTCAGTCACTATCCCAGTTTCCTGTTGTACTAGTTGTTTCGTTTCATTTTGATTCCTCCTTAATATTTCATTTTCACGAGAGAGATTTTCTATCTTGTCCATTAAGGATTTCTGTAGTTCAAGAATTTGTTTTTGAGAACTTCTTAATGTTCTTATCAATTTTTTGAGATCTGCTTCTTGCATTTCTTCTATGTCATCATCCTCATAATCTTGAATTGGGGTGTCTTTTTCATTTGAGGGCTTCATGGTGACTTCCTTGTTTTTATTACCTTGGTTTTTGCGTTTGATATTTGGCATATTGGAGATATTTGGTTTCTTCACTGTGGTGCTTTTTCTTGTTATACTATGACTCTAGATTAAGTGGACTATCTGTTTTTGATGGCGCCTTAGGGCTTGAGATGGGTGTGGCCTGAGAGCTCTGTTTGGTGTGCCAAAGGTGACACTCCCAGGTTAGGCGTGGTAAACCTCTCTCTCTCTCTCTTTTTTTTTTTTGATTCAAAAGGGAAGTTATTCTGCACAGCTGAACGAAGTTGGAGGCAAATGATATACCCACAGGAGCCAGAGATCAGAAGCTCTTTCCCAAGGACCACACAGGGAATCTGTTCTGCCCTCAGAGTGGGCTCAAAGTCTCCTTCAGTCTCCCACTGGGTTGCCAAAGTTACGGAATTGTAGCGTCTCTGGAGAGTGCTCACGTGAATTCCATGAGTTCTCTCCCCCACCGTCTCTTTTTTCACAGTCTCAGTTCAGTAGCACCACAAATTTACTAGATCCTAATCTCCTGTTAATTCGCCCCACCCAGAGTCAGGTTTTACTGCTAGGCTCAGGGCCGGTGCAGACCTGAGGTTGCTCTGCTTATGACGTATGTCCAAGATGGCGCCTGCTCTTTGTCTTGCTCGCCCTTGAGAGGTGAGCGGAGAGAGAGAAACCCGTGTCCGTACCAGTCACCCTTTTTTTTTTCTCTCTGTCTCTCTTCCAGTTAGCCTGGTGAACTGTTGGCCCCCCCCCCCGGGGGTCATTCCCTCTAGTCTCCTCTCTCTGCTTGCCTGCCGGTGTCTCGGGCTATTGAGGTTCGGCTCACCTCGCGTTCCAGCGCTGGTGTGTTGAGTCTGCCGCTGGTGTCCCGAACTATGGGCTCCCATGCTCTCCACGCAGGTCCGCTCCCCTTCCAGCGCTGATGTGTGGACTCAGAGCCCTGGACATCCCAAGTCTCCCCGCTGTTGTCTGTGTGGCACGCACTCCCCTGGAGCACTGGCGCGCAGAGCCTGCGGCTTGCGCAGCTCGGTCCCGCGGCTCGGCTTCCGCGGCTCAGTCCCGCGGCTCGGCTTCCGCGCGGTGGGCGACCTTGTTCTCCCAGTAGGTCCTCCGATTCACAGCCACTCAATCCAGAAGAGATTCCTCTGCAATATTTTTCTGGTTCTTTTTTCTGAGGATACCATAACTCCCCTTTTATTAAACTAAATTTTCCCGGACTATCGGTGCGTGCCCTCACTATTCCGCCATCTTGGCTCCGCCCAAGATTCATTTCTTTATTGGAAAGTCAGAGTTACAGACAGAGAGAGGGAGAAAGATTTTCCATCTATTCCATCTACTGGTTCATTCCCCAGATGGCCACAAGGAGCATCATCTGGGTTTCCCACGTGGATGCAGGGACCCAAATGCTTGGACCATCTTCTGCTACTTTTCCCAGGCTATTAGTAGGGATCTGGGTCAAAAGTGGAGCAGCTGGGATCCAAACCGGTGCCCATATGGGATGCTGGCACTGTAGGCAAAAGCTTTACCTGCTATGTCACAATGTCAGCTTCCCAAAATACAACTTTATTTCAGTGTAAACACATATTGAAATCCACATATATGAAGGATCAACAGAAATTCCATGAGAAATGCCTATTATGAAACAGCTATGCATGGATTTCAATTTTTTTGCCTTCAAACAAAACATATATTTTGATCATTATTCTAAGAAACTATTGATAGATTATCTTCATTTTTCCCCTCCTGTTACTGTAGGCACATTTGTTATCTTGCATTGTCTGCTCATTTATAGACAGTTACCAGAATAAGGTCAACATTCCATCTGTAGTCCTCAAGGAGAAAGGATGTGTATGGGACAGGAGCTCCTAATCAGAGTTGGCACAGGGATCCAGTATGGGAGACTGGAATTAGACACAAAATAGATTGAATTCTTGGCTGTAAATATAAATAATAGCATTTCAGAAGGTGATAATAATTCCTTGTGTCATGTTCTGTTTCTGTGTTTTCTAGGAACATCACATATATGAAAGTAGACAATAAAACACAACTTTCAGAATTCCTTCTCCTGGGATTCTCAGAGGACCCAGCACTGCAGCCCCTCATATGTGGGCTCTTCCTCTCCATGTATCTGGTCACTGTGGCTGGGAACCTGCTCATTGTCCTGGTCATCCTCTCAGACCGCCACCTCCACACGCCCATGTACTTCTTCCTCTCCAACCTGTCCTTGATGGACATCTGCTTCACCTCCACCACCATCCCCAAGATGCTAGTGAACATCCAGATGCAGAGCAAAGCCATCAGCTATGCAGGCTGCATCACCCAGATGTTCTTCTTCATCCTGTTTGTTGGGTTGGATGACTTTCTTCTGGCTGAGATGGCCTATGACAGGTTTGTGGCCATCTGTCACCCTCTGCACTACATGGTCACCATGAACCCCCAGTTCTGTGTGCAGCTGGTCCTGGCTTCCTGGATCCTCAGTGTCCTGCAGGCCATGTTACACAGCTCAATGGTGCTGCAACTATCATTTTGCATATATTTGGAAATCCCTCACTTTTTTGTGAACTGAGTCAGGTGCTCCGCAGTGCCTGCTCTGACATCTTTATCAATGATCTCATGATCTATTTCACATCTGTGCTTCTGGGAGGTGGTCCCTTAGGGGCTGGGATCCTCTTCTCCTATTCTAAGATCATCTCTGCCATCCATGCAATCTCGTCAGCTCAGGGGAAGAATAAAGCCTTTTCCACCTGTGCCTCTCACCTCTCCATTGTCTCCTTATTTATTGCACAGGGCTAGGTGTGTATCTTGGTTCTGCCATTTCTTAAAATCCGCACTCAACTGCCATGGCCTCGGTGTTGTACACCATGGTCACCCCCATGCTGAACCCCTTCATCTACAGTCTAAGGAACACAGATCCTAAATGGGCCAATTGCCTTGGGACTGAAGAACTGCCAGGCACTGCAGGGACCAAATTCTCAGCATCAGAAACTCTTACTCTTGGGTCTGTTTGTGAAAATAGAATTTTTTTCTTCTGTTTCTTTACTGCAGTTCTTATTACACTGACTTCAAACTCTCTGTACAATGGAATTATTCAGTAATCTTTTTGCTTTTCCTAGGATACTGTAGTTTTTCCCTTCAGCATCCTTCTTTCCCAAAAATATCCCCAACCTGGGATCAAAAATATTTGGAAATTCCCTTATATATCACAATACAGTTAAACATCTTCCAAATAAGTCCTTCCTAGGTACTTTTTTTTGCTGAAAAATACTCATGTAGTCTACAGACCACGTGTGGTAGCTATGTTCATTTCCATAATCTGTAGCACAGCAAAATCTGAGAATACAGTTTTTCTTTCTTACACTTATCATTCCTGTATCCATCACTAATTTAACTTCTCTTTCTGATAATGTGGAATTAAATAGTTAAGTGTGCTTAAAGGTTTATTTATTTGAGAGGTACAATTACAGATATAGACAGGGAGAGACAGAGAGAGAGGTTTTCCATCTGTTGGTTTATTCCCCAAGTGGCCACAACAGCCAGAGCTGGGCAAATCCGAAGGCAGAAGCCAGGAGCTTCTTCTGGGTCTCCCATGTGGGGCCCAAGCACTTGGTCCACCTTCTGCTGCTTTACGAGGTCATCTGCAGAGACCTGGATCAGAAGAGGAGCAGCCAGGACTCAAACCCGTGCCCACATGGGATGCTAGCACTGCAGGCAGAAGCTTAGCCTGCTACCCCACAGTGTTGGCCTCTTTAAGTGTGCTTTATAATTTCTCATTGTGTTTTATCCCCATCTAAGTATACTGTTCCCATTTCAGTTCCACATACAGTGTCCACCATTGTCACTGTAAAACATGCCCCCAGCAGTATCTACTTCATCATTTCCAGTAGAGTTGTTTATAGGATATTATTTTTTGACAGGTAGAGTGGACAGTGAGAGAGAGAGAGACAGAGAGAAAGGTCTTCCTTTTGCCATTGGTTCACCCCCCCCCCAGTGGCCACTGTGGCTGGCATGCTGCAGCCAGCACACGGTGCTGATCCGAAGCCAGGAGCCAGGTGCTTCTCCTGGTCTCCCATGCGGGTGCAGGGCCCAAGCACTTGGGCCATCCTCCACTGCACTCCCGGGCCACAGCAGAGAGCTGGACTGGAAGAGGAGCAACCGGGACAGAACCAGCGCCCCGACCAGGACTAGAACCCTGTGTGCTGGTGCCACAGGTGGAGGATTAGCCTGGTGAGCCACGGCACCGGCCTATAGGATATTTTGAAATACTATCACTACATAAAAGGTGCAGAAATGAGTAGCTGAAGGGATCAGGTATTGGACCAGGAAAATAGCAGTTGTGGCTGTAAAAGGGCTACTCATGGAAATTATGTTGATGCGCCTGCTTTGTATTTTGGTTGTTCTCAATGCTAATAACCTGAGTGTGATAATTTACATTTTGCAAGATGTCATCATTTGGGAACCTGTGTTAAGGGTGCATGATCACCATGTCTATTTCTTACATGGGCAAGTTCGTGTGCTGTACATTGTGATTTAATGCTATAACTAGCACTCAAACAGTATTTTTCACTTTGTGTTTATGTGAGTGAAAACTGTTGAAATCTTTACTTAATATATACTAAACTGATCTGTATATAAGGAGAATTGAAAATGAATCTCGATGTGAATGGAAGGGGAGAGGGAGCATGAAAGGGGAGGGTTGCGGGTGGGAGGGAAGTTATGAGGGGGGCCATTGTAATCCATAAGCTGTACTTTGGAAATTTATATTCATTAAATAAAAGTTAAAAATAAAAAATTAGTAATTATAATGGTGTTTATCATAGTCTAGGCTGGGAACAAGGGTGAAGGGATGGGGGAAAGCTGGAATCATAGATGATAAGTTATAATTAGAGAGAAGGAAGAAGTTCTGAGGTTCTATTACATAGTAGTGTGCCTGTATTTAATGCTTGTGTAATGTTGTGAAATACTGGAAGACTAATTTTGGATGTTTTCACCACGAAGAAATGCACCAAATTTGAGGACATAAATATGGTTACCACCACTGAATATTATACAATGACAGTTATTGACATATCACATAGTTGCCTCACAAATCTGTGCAATTTTGGTGCATCTGATTAAAAGTTTTCAACATTTAAAATGTTAGAAAGTTGAAACAAACCATACTCACATGGCATAGTGAAAACTTGATAAGGTGCAGGAGGCTCATCATGCCGACGGTGGACTCTGTGTGGATACTTCAGAAGCAGCAGTGAGGAGACCTCTTTCCTCAACATCCTCTGAATGCATCCCCCACCATTCGCCCTCCTGCTCATTGTCATCACCTCACTTGCTTCTTCGGAGCCTTGATGCCAGGTAAGAACACCTGCCCCAGGGCCTGTGCACAGGTTGACCCCCTGCAAGTCCTTCACTTCCAGATATCACCTGTGTCCCTTCATTTATGATCCATGGCATCCTGTTCGGGTCTTATCCAGGCACCTGCTAGAAATAACACCCTTCACTGATGCTGTGTTATGCCCTATTTCTTTTCTTTCATATCGTTTATTTTTTGTTGATGTTCCTTCTCCATCATTAGAATGTAGGGAACTTTGCTTTTCAGCATGGGAGATGTTGACTGCACAGTGCTGAGAACATGCTCAGAAATCAATTTCTACTGCTTAAGGGCAAGAAAAATTTCTTAGTAAGAGTCTGACATGTACAGGAATGTCAGTGAAATGCTAAGCAGAAAGGAAAGCTTGCTCAGATATGACAGTACAAGAGTCCCCTATTTGGGACCAGATCCATACATACACTGTAGAGATCAATTTTCAGCCTCTAAAATAGAAATTGTAGCATTTCAATTCTGTGAGCCATGACTTTCTAGGAAATGTAGTCATGTTGTTGTCTCTTTCCAAGTAGTGATCTCAAGCAAATGGAACCAAAGAATGATACAGGAATTTCAGAATTCCTTCTGGGAGTCTCAGAGGACCCAGCACTGCAGCCCCTCATATTTGGGCTCTTCCTCTCCATGTACCTGGTCACTGTGGCTGGGAACCTGCTTATCATCCTGGCCATCCTCTCAGACCCCCACCTCCACACACCCATGTACTTCTTCCTCTCCAACCTGTCCTTGGTGGACATCTGCTTCACCTCCACCACTGTCCCCAAGATGCTGGTGAACATCCAGACACAGAGAAAAACCATCACCTATGATGGATGCATCACCAAAACATTCTCCTACTTTCTTTTTGTAGGAATGGATACCTTCCTTCCAGTTGTGATGGCCTGTGACTGCCTGCACTACATGGTCATCATGAACCCCCCGCTCTGTTTGCATCTTGCTCTCATGTACTGGATCATCAGTGTCCTGCATGTCTTGTTACATAGCTTAATGGTGCTTAAATGGTCCTGTATGGACCTGGAAGTGATGCATTGTTTCTGTGAACTGAATCACGTGGTCTATAGCACCTGCTTTGAAGCATTTCTTAATGATCTGTTTCTCTATTTTGTATCTGTGCTGCTGAGTGGAGGTCCACTGGCTGGGATCCTTACTCCTACTCTAAGATCATGTCCTCCATCTGTGCCATGTCAACAGCTCAGGGGAAGCATTAAAGCATTTTCGACCTGTGCCTCTCACCTCTGTCATCTCCTTATTTTATTGTACAGGATTAGGTGTGTATTTTAGCTCTGCTGTTGTCCAAAACCCACACTCAACTGCAATGGCCTCAGTGATGTACACTCTGGTCACCCCCATGCTGAGCCCCTTCATCTACAGTCTGAGAAATTAATACATAAAGAAGACCCTGTAAAGTACTTTTGATGGGAAACCATAAAAGGGTTAATTGTCTTACGCCAAAGAAGTGCCAAGGATTACAAGAATGAAACCTCACCACCCATAATTCTTAATCTTGGATCTGACTGTGAAAACGGAATGTTTTCGTATGTTTATTTACTAGATTTTCCACTTAGTGGATATGAACCCCTCAATACAGTTTGGGCTACTCACCTACTAAGATTTCTGTTGTCTTTAGTATCCACAGATTTACCTTTGATATTTTCCTACTTTCCCAAACTGAATCCTAACATGGAATCAGAAATTTTTGTCCTCTGGCCACATATGCCCCATTATCTCTACTGAGAAAGCCTACCACAAACAGCTGTCTGTAGCAGAGATCACCAATGCTTGCTTTGAGCTGGCCAACCAGATGGTGAAATGTGACCCTCGCCACAGTAAATACATGACTTGAAAACAGAATTTTTTCTATGTTTATTTACTAGAGTTTCCATTTTGTGGATATGAACCCCTAAACACAGTTTCAGCAACTCACTAAGCTTTTTGTTGTCTTTAGTATCCACAGCTTTTCCCTTTGATGTTTTCCTACCTTCCCAAAGTGAATCCTAACATGGAAACACAAATTTTTGGAAATTACCATTTGTCCCATGAGACAGTAAGGATATCTTAGGAATAATTTTTCCTATCTGAGAAATATGGGAGAAGCCGTTGTTCTCTGAAAGCCATAGCATGAGGCACAATGTTTGCAAAGGAGGGGTATGCTGAATCTGTTGGGGGCATTTCTTGGAAACATGGATTATTTTATTTAAAATAATACAAACTCTATGAGTTAGATCAGGGAAAACATATGATGTCTGTCTTTTGGGGACTGGATTATTCCACTGAGTATAATGATTTCCAGTTGCATCCATTTTGTTGCAAAAGGCAGAATTTCATCTTTTTTTTTACAGCTGAGTTGTACTCCATAATGTATATATACCATATATTTTTTTATCCAGTGATGGACATCTGGGTTGATTCCGTATCTTATCTGTTCTGAATTGAAAGTAGATCTGCATAAAAATTAAGAATGGGAATGAGAAAGGGAGGAGGAAGTAGGGTTGGAGGATGGGTGAGAGGGAAGGTATGGTGGAAAGAATCACTATGTTCCTAAATCAGTATATATGAAATACGTGAAACTTGTATGACTTAAATACATTTTTTAAAAATAATAATACAAATGTGTTAGATGAAAAGGGCAGAGTCCTTAAACTGCATAACTTAACCAGATGGATACATACGAAAAAAATATCAGAATAAAAACATAAAAAAATTAAGAAGGCTGATGTTAAAAGAAGGGTGAGGAGAATATCCTAGCAGATCCAGAGGCCACAGAACAGAAAATGTGGCCCCGAAGGTTAAGCTGCCATTTGGCACACCTGTATCCCATATTGGAGTCCCAGTTCAAACCTAGCTACTCCATTCCTGACCCAGCTTCATGCTGATAAACTTAGCGGATGATGACCCAATGGCTTGGCTCTCTGCCACCCATGTGGGAAACCCAGATGGACTTTCAGGATCTAACTTCATTCTGGTCCAATCCCAGATGTTGCAGATATTTGGGAAGTGAACCAGCAGATGGAAGATTCATTCATTCTCTCTCTCTCTCTCTCTCTCTCTCTCTCTCTCTCATTTTCAAACAAAGAGCAATAAATAAAAACAACAAAACAGAACCATTTAAAACACATGAAAGAATAAAAGGCCCTGAACCATTAAAAATGTAAAAACAGCTGTCCAGTTATAAAAAGACATGAGGACAAGTTGCACACATGTGAATTTCTGAAAAGAGAAGTACATATGAAACCATGAGGGTAATTTAAACAGGGTGTAGACAAAAATGGAACTAAAAGATAAGTGCATTACACTGCAAAAAAGTTAGAAGTCCATGCATAGTTTTTTTTAATACACATTTTAATGAAAACCCTTAGGATTGAAGACCCCTAGGATTCTACCTGACTTTCTGAATGGATGCAGAAAACAGATCAGTGGTTTCCAGGAGTTAATGGGAAAGAGGGGTGGACATAGCAGCCCAGGGCCTGTTAGGGGATGTAAGTCTTCTGTAGGATACCACAATGGTGGGCATGTGTCTCTATGTATTTATCTAAGCCCACAGAATGCATGTGCCCCAATCATAGTGGCCTTTGATCATAGCAATGCATCAAGACAGGCTCAACTGTAGAAACACACCACTCAAGTGAGCATGTGGGAACTGGGAGAAGCTAGCCACGCATGGGAGCAAGCACTGTTTGTCAACATTCCTCCCAGTGCTGCTGTGGACCTAACACTGCTCTAAAAACTAAAGGGTTAGAAACCAAAACAAAGGTTTCTTTGTAAGAACATTCCACCTTTAACCCCAGCCCCTTATCCTACACTCTGGGAAGCTGGTTGCCCATGAAGACTCCCTGAGCCCATACTCCTTCTGTCAAAACAGAGCTTGCATTTGAACAAGAGCCCCCAGAGATACAGACTTTACTGAAGTTGGGGAAGTCAACATAGAATAAAGTTTGTCCCCTCTCCACTGCTGGCATTTGTGCTAGATAAACTCTTTGGGGGTGTTGAAACCAAGCCCTCTTGTTCAAAGCCTTGAGAACAGATGCTACACATCATCAGGTCCCAGTCTCCTGGCCTCCTGCCCACATCTTAACGTGGCCTTGCCAAGCCACTGGATGGCAAATCAACCAATTGCTAAACTTAACTCATAGAACTGGGGAGTGGTACAACCAGCCCTACAAGGTTCCAATCACCACACTCAAGAAGTCATATTGTTTCTCCAATAAATAACAGCTTGCCAGTTAGTAGTGTCCTGAGAGTTTCTTTTTCTGAAAATTTCATGTCCAGAGAAGAAAGGAATTAACACTGTATGGTAGCCCCCAAACTAAAGCCTCCTGGCCATCGTGAAAATTCCCTAAAGAATACCGTCTTGCTGATCAACCACAGGGAAGTCACAAGTAGCGCTAACCAATCAATAACTTGGACTCAAATCAAATAGCCCCAACTTCACCCCAACAACTCAGGGAGCCCTGGAGCTAAGCAATAGCTTTGTAGCTCCTTGCTCTGCAAATGACAATAAA
This sequence comes from Oryctolagus cuniculus, assembly GCF_964237555.1. Classification (NCBI taxonomy): domain Eukaryota; kingdom Metazoa; phylum Chordata; class Mammalia; order Lagomorpha; family Leporidae; genus Oryctolagus; species Oryctolagus cuniculus. The sequence continues at coordinate 63,585,207 of NC_091447.1, read as the reverse complement.
TGCTTCCTTTCTTCTGCCACTGACTTTGTGCATATTTGGCAAACAGATCCCATTTTTTAAAGATCATATTTATTTGAGAGGTGGAGTTGCAGATAGAGAGAGGGAGAGACAAAGAGAATGGTCTTACATCCACTGTGCACTCCCCCAAATGACCACAACAATCACATCTGGGCTGTTTTAAAGCCAGAAGCCTGTAACATTTCTGGGTCTTCCATGTGAGTGCAGGGGCCCAAGCACTTGGATCATCTTCTATTGCTTTTCTCAGAAATATTAGCAGGGAACTGGTCGGAAAATGGCACAGCTGGGACTTGAACCGGTGCCCATATGAGATGCTAGCATGACAGGGGGAGTCTTAACCTTCTATACCACAGCACCAGCCTCCCACAAGTCCAGTTTTGGGAGTTCCACAGCAACTCCTCAAACCAGGATTGTTCCCCAAGTCCTGGCACCAACTACATGCTGGGAGGATCTCCATAGATATGATGGCCAAATTCCTCAGGATATTTTCCAGTGTTCTGTCACAGAAAACTCATCCCTGATCAAGAGAGCACAGGCCTGTCACCTCAGAGCAAGAGACATCTTGATGGAGCCCAATAGGAACCCACCCACTGCTTGGTTTGCAACTCAGGGCAGGTCTCTTAGCCCTTCGGAGCTGCTTCACTGCAAATACATCATCAGATTCCACATAGCGCTGAACACACAGAGTGTACTTTTATAGAAATTACATGAGAGAATCCTTACAATTGCTCCACTGAGGAAAAATGTTTTATGCCAAATGACAGCTAAATACATCTTCACTCACTGCCAAGAACTGTGTGTATGAAGAGAAAGACCTGGATGTCAGATGCTAATTCATGTTACAAGCATTAAGCTGTTCATTTTTTAAAAATTTTATTTACTGATTTATTTGAAAGGTAGAGTTATGAGAGCCAAAGGGAGAGTGCTTTTCCATCCACTGGTTCACTCCCCAAATGACCACAACAGTTGGAGCTGTACCAATCCAAAGCCAGGGGTCAGGAGCTTTGTCCAGGTTTCTCATGTGGGTGCAGGAGCCCAAGCACTTGGGCCATCTTTCACTGCTTCCCCAGGTCATAGCGGAGAGCTGAATTGGAAGAGGAGCAGCTGGGACTTGAATCGGCACACATATGGAATGCCGGCACTGCAGGCAGTGGCTTTACCCTATAGGCCACAGTGCCAGCCCCTCATTATTTTGTTGTTGTTGTTGTTTTTGAGAAAAGCACCATGAAGCCACAGACTGTGGCACCTGTGGCTTCCTGTCAGGGAATATTGCACCTGTGGCTTCCTATCAGGGGAATTGGCTCTCCTTCTTGTTGGATAGGAGACAATCTAGCAAGGGTGAGCCTCCATTAGCAAACAGTGCTGTGATGTCCCTGGGGGCATGGTTATGATCATTCATCTTAGTCTTTGGGGAAAACCTTAACTCAGGGTTGAGAAAAGACCTCTGGAAACAAAGAGACTTCATTGAGAAGTAGCAATAAAGATTGGATTCACCTGCTTTTAAACCTTAGCTCCTGGGAGCAGGAAAAATTAATCTGTACACAAGGCAAAGTTCCACAGGGACCTGGTGAGCTTGGAGGTTGGGGAAACCAGAGGGAAGGAGTTGTACAGCAGGGAGAAGACCCAGGGAGCTGTACACATCTCCTCTTCTCCAGCCCTTCAGAAGATGCTACCACAAGCTTGAGAAGATGTGTTTGATAAAATGTTGGAGGCCCAACTGAGGTGTGGAGAGTGAGGCTTCACCCCTTCCTGCTGTCTTGTCTGGGGCCACAGCCTCACCTTCTCCAGCAGCAACCATCCAAAAAGCCATTCCTGTTGCAGAGGGGGGGGGTCTTGTCCAGGTGAGCCCAAGGACTCAGCGGTCCTGCAGGAGAGGTTCAGGAACAGGGAGAGCTGACAAAGCTCACCCAGGGCTCACCCGAGAGCCAGCCCAACTCAGCCTGGAGCTGAGCAATCACTGGGTTTTTGTATTTGCCTGATGGACTGATTCATTCGTGGTTATTGATGGTTCTGGGAAGAGGGGATTCCATGGAACTCAGTGAGTCAGGGAGAGATGGTTGACACCAAGTGGTGACAATGGAAACCTAACAATGACGGGTAGCATGGGATCAGGTAATCTCTGTAGAGCTACAATACATTGTGTGGTGTGTGTGTGTGTGTGTGTGTGTGTGTACAGCCAAGTGAGGCTACTTGTCACTTTGTTTTGAAGATGGGGTATATTTGCATATAATTCCAAAGAAAGAATTAGACTAATGGGTTGTTTGCTAACCCTGCCTTCCAACAGCAGTGTGTGAGGTGCATATTCTGTAGCCATCTTCTTTCAATGATAGGCATCCAGAGGAAACATATGATTTGATAAGTAAAACCAGGTATACACGAGTGTACATGCAATTGTTTCCTTACTGGTGCATCTGGATGCATTTGTGGTTGGTATGGTCACTTGCTTTCTCCCCTGTTCTTTATTCCTGGGTTGCATTCGTTCAACTGTGACACCTGGAGTGTTTATCACCTTTGTTGTATCTTGGTCAGTTCTTTTCTCTATGTCTAGTTACATTTTGGGGTGGTATGAAAATCTGTAAATTTTGTGTGGACAAGTCTGAGTTCAACTGTGGTGCCCTCATTGCTTTTAACATATTCAAAATTCTCCTGCAGCATTCCAGCTGATAAGTTGCCTTTTCTACATATTTCCACGTGGCTTCCATATCTCTGTTATTCTTTCTTGTGCGTTTAATTGATCATCCTATTTTGCAAGCCAGATTGCCTCTGGCTACCAGGTGGAGGGCATTTTTCAAAGTCCTTTGATGAAGGTTGCCTTCATATTGGACCTGCAGATTCTTATAGAAGATGAAATAAGAAACTTAGATATCTGTAACTCAGTTATATATTATATATTATATATAACTCAATTATATAGGATCTTCTTTTGTAGCTAGTTGTCTGATTTATATTATATTCTTTTATTATTGGTGTATATTATACAGTCTTTTATATCTAGTTTTCTGAAATTTTGATGATTAATCCTAACCACTAGAGTATAACCATATTAGTTCACTGTTAATGACCCTTTTGATTTTGATACAGTTATCTTTTTAAAGATTTATTTATTTATTTGAAAGTCGGAGTTAGAGAGGGAGGCAGAGAGAGATAGAGGTCTTCCATCTGATGGTTCACTCCCCAGTTAGCCACAACCAGTACTGCTCAGCTGATCTGAAGCCAGGAGCCAGGAGCTTCTTCTGGGTCTCCCATGTGGGCCTCCTCCTACTGCTTCCCCATGCCATTGCAGAGAGCTGGATTGGAAGTGGGGCAGCTGGGTCTCGAACCAGCGCCCATATGGGATGCCGGTGCTGCAGGCCAGGGTGTTAGCCATTGCACCACAGTGCCCGTCCCTTCACTGTTATTTTGAATGCTCACCCTTTCTCCTGGATTGATGCCCCTGCCACTCCATTTGACTTACGTGTCCTCATTGGCTGTATGATTTTTTCATCTCTAATGCACATGTATTCTTCTCGCTTTGCGACAATGCCCAGGTCTCACAGCAAGTGCTGTGATTCGGGTCTTGAGTTCTAACACTGAGGACCACAGATGATGAAGTAAGTTGTGCATCTGACACAAGGGCCTCAGGGATTTATTCCGTGAGGTCGTTTTTTATTGTAAACATGTAGAATTGCATTGGCATCTGCAGGATTTTGTGCAGGGACATCAGGGAAGGCTCTCCAATGCTGAAAAATGGCCAGAACCAGCCCAGACCCATGTGCCCATGGGATCTGTCACAACCGAGATTAAAATTCAAAAGCCAAGAATAACAAACAAAAGATGCTACAGAAGAAAAGTAATAAAAGGGGACTGCCTCATCCATAATCAGACCGTATAAAGCCAAGAGGTCAAATAGGAAACACACACACACACACACACACAAGAAATTCTTCTGTTTTGTCTGAAAATGCCTACATTTGGTGTTTCTTGGTCCATTGTCTTTTTTTTTTTTTTTGACAGGCAGAGTGGACAGTGAGAGAGACAGAGAGAAAGGTCTTCCTTTTGCCATTGGTTCACCCTCCAATGGCCGCCGCGGCTTGCATGCTGCGGCCGGTGCAACGTGCTGATCTGAAGGCAGGAGCCAGGTGCTTCTCCTGGTCTCACATGGGGTGCAGGGCCCAAGTACTTGGGCCATCCTCCACTGCACTCCGGGCCACAGCAGAGAGCTGGCCTGGAAGAGGGGCAACTGGGACAGAATCCAGCGCCCAAACCTGGACTAGAACCCGGTGTGCCGGCACCGCAAGGTGGAGGATTAGCCTAGTGAGCTGCTGCGCCGGCCTCCATTGTCTTTTAAAACTGTTGGTGTTCCCTTTGCTTGTATCTTTGTTCGTGGAGTGTTTTCAACCAGCAAATGTCTTGACACCAAAAAGATGTTAGTGCTTTTTCCTTTGAGATAAATTCCCTGGGTCTATTGTTAGTTTTGCTGGGTGTCAAGGAGACATAATGAAGTTCTAACTCAGCTGTGGCCCAAGAGGCTTTTTCTCCTGTTCCCTCAAGATTCACCTGAGGCTGGCGCCGTGGCTCAGTAGGCTAATCCTCCACCTGCGGGGCCAGCACACAGGGTTCTAGTCCCGGTCGAGGTGCTGGATTCTGTCCCGGTTGCTCCTCTTCCAGTCTAGCTCTCTGCTGTGGCCCAGAAGTGCAGTGGAGGATGGCCCAAGTGCTTGGGCCCTGCACCTGCATGGGAGACTAAGGGAAGCGCCTAACTCCTGGCTTCAGATCAGCATGTTGTGCTGGCCACGGCAGCCATTGGAGGGTGAACCAACGGCAAAGGAAGACCTTTCTCTCTGTCTCTCTCTCTCACTGTCCACTCTGCCTGTCAAAAACATAAAAAAAGATTCACCTGAGTGCCTTAGATATTTTTTTCTCCTTTGAGACTCTTTTTATCCACCTTTGGTGCTTACTGCACAGGTGATCAGCATTTTCATCTGTTTCCTAAATGTTTCTTGGTGGTCAGCACCAGGATGTGGAATTCTTTATTTAGTGGAGGGTTAAGATTGTGATTATAAAGTAAATTGGAAGTATTCCACTGTAAAAATTAAAAGAAAAATAAGAAAGGAAGGAGGAGCGAGGATGGGAGTGAGGGAGTGAGGGAGGGTAGAAAGTATCATTGTGCTCTTAAAGCTGTATTTGTAGAATACATAAAACTTCTTCCCATTATAGCAACAAAAACATTTTAAAAATAAAAACTGTAAGGTGATGCCAACAGGGTCCCTGGGATCCACTCCTCTCTGACAGTGTGCTTGCTGTGAAAATAGCATGGTGTTAACACAAGCCAAGGTCCTCACTATGCTGCTCTGTGTGTGCCCAAGGGGCAGGAGTAGGTGTACAAATAGGGCACCTGGGCTCAATATATTCCAAAGGTGGCTCCTAATGCAGAGGCCAGAATTCAAGGTCACGGGTGAATATGAGGAGGGGATCCAATCTCTTCTCAAGAGTTGTTGCTGCAGCCAATGAAATTCAGTGCAAGGTGCAGACACAACAGCAGCCCTGAGGGTACATGTGTGCTGAAGCTTGAGCATCAGTAGAGACACCTTCATTTTTTAAAAAGATTTATTTATTTGGTAGGCAGAGTTACAGAGAGAGAGAGAGAGAGAGAGAGCGCTTGCATCTACTGGCTCACACCCCAAATAGACCTAAAGGCCAGAGCAGGGCCAATATGAATCCAGGAGCCAGGAGCTTCTTCTGCATCTCCCACATGGGTGCAGGGGCCCAAAGACTTGGGCCATCTTCTACTGCTTTCCCAGATGCATTAGCAGGGAGCTTGATTGGAAGAGGAGCAGCCGGGGCATGAACTGACACCCATATGGGATATCAGGGCCACAGGCGGATGCTTAGCCCACAGCGCCACAGCACTGCCCCCAAGTGCTGCAGTTTTCTATAGATGTTCAAAGAAGGCCTGTGGAAGAGGTGGCATTTGAATGGAGGCCTCAAGAAATACAAGATTGAGGGCCAGCACTGTTACATGGTGTGCTAAGACTTCGTCCGTGGCTCCAATATCCCATATCAGTGCCAGTTCAAGTCCCAGGTACTCAAATTCTGATCCAGCTCCCTGCTAATGGCCTGGAAAAGCAGTAGAAGATGGCCCAATTCTTTGATCCCCTGCACTCATGTGGGAGCATTGGAAGAAGCTCCTGGCTCCTGGCTCCTGGCTTCAGATTGGCCCAGCTCAAGCTGGCCATTTGGGGAGTGAACCAGTGGATGGAAGACCTCTCTCTGTGTCTCTGCCTTTCACTGTCTGTAACTCTACCTTCCAAGTAAATAAATAAAATCTTTATTAAAAAAAGAGCTGCAGTCTTTTTGCTGTCTCTTTTTTATCACATTCCTGTTTTCTGCTTATCACTTTCCCCAACTGACATAGCACTAAGACAATTCCAAGAATCCGTGGACAGGGGAGGCAAAGATAAATTCATCCTGGAAAAAATACATTTTGAAATTCACATATCAGAAAGTTCATGAAATGCATTTTATTTAAAAAATAATGTGCATGAATCTCAATTTTCTTTGTCCCGGACTTAAAGTTATATTTTGATTGATATTCCAGGAATCTTTTGATGGATGCTCATTGTGCTCTCTGCTTCATTTTATGATAGAGACATGAGTTTTTCCACACAGTTTGCCTGTTATCTAGATGGTAGAGTAAGGTCTACATCTGATTCATCATCCACAACACCTGAAATGATTTCTCATGAAAATGATGGAACACCTGACATCTTGGATAAAGTGTGAGAGCAGGACAGAAATGCCTAATCAGAGATGATACAGGGTGCCCTATGGGAGTCTGACGCAAAGCAGGAAACTTGAGTTATTGACTGTAGAATATAAACAGCAGAACTTACAACAGGTGAAAAAATGCATGCTCATGCCATGTTTTTCTTTCCCTTGTTTTGCAGTCACATCAAATGCATGGAACCAGGCAATGAAACTCAACCTTCAGAATTCCTTCTCCTGGGATTCTCAGAGGACCCAGCACTGCAGCCACTCATATGTGGGCTCTTCCTCTCCATGTACCTGGTCACTGTGGCTGGGAACCTGCTCATCGTCCTGGCCATCCTCTCAGACCCCCACCTCCACACACCCATGTACTTCTTCCTCTCCAACCTGTCCTTGGTGGACGTCTGCTTCACCTCCACCACCATCCCCAAGATGCTGGTGAACATCCAGATGCAGAGCAAAGCCATCAGCTATACAGGTTGCATCACCCAGATGTACTTTTTATTGCTTTTTGGAGGGTTAGATGACCTTCTCCTGACCGTGATGGCCTATGATAGGTTTGTGGCCATCTGTCACCCCCTGCTCTACACGGTCATCATGAGCCCCCAGCTCTGTGTGCAGCTGGTTCTGCTGTCCTGGGTCATCAGTGCTCTGAATTCATTTTTGCAAAGCCTAATGGTGCTGCGGCTGTCCTTCTGCGCACACCTGGAAATCCCCCACTTCTTCTGTGAGCTGGATCAGGTCGTCCACACTGCCTGCTCTGACACGTTTCTCAATGACATCCTCATCTATTTTGCATCCGTGCTGCTGGGTGCAGGTCCTCTGGCTGGGATCTTGTATTCCTACTCTAAGATCATCTCCTCCATCCGTGCCATCTCATCAGCTCAGGGGAAGTATAAAGCATTCTCCACCTGTGTCTCTCACCTCACTGTCGTCTCCTTATTCTATGGCACAGTCCTGGGAGTGTACCTCAGTTCTGCTGTTACCCAAAATACACATTCAACTGCAACAGCCTCACTGATGTACACTGTGGTCACCCCCATGATGAACCCCTTCATCTACAGTCTGAGGAATAAAGATATTAAGAGGGCTTTGAAGAGGTTCTTCAGGAGGAAATCCGGAGATGTGTCAGTCAACCCATCTCTATAGATATGCCCATGATTGCAGAGGTCAAATCATGGAAGCCAGAAATTGTTCCTCACTAATCAGATTAGACATAAATGTAACTCAGTGCTTCTGTTTATTTCCTGCAATGTCCATTCCTTTGACAACACTGTCTCAAATTTAATTCATTTTATCACTTTTCTACTCTTTATGATAGGAGACGTTTCCCCTCTTGACCATGTACCTCCTTTAAATTCAGAAATCACTTTTTTTTAAGATTTATATTATTTATTTGAAAGAGTTACAGAGAGAGGCAGAGAGGCAGAGAGAGAGAGAGAGAGAGAGAGAGAGAGAGATGTCATCCATCCGCTGGTTCACTCCCCAAATAGCTGCAATGGCTGCAGCTGAGCTGATTGAAAGCCAGGAGCATGAGCTTATTCTAGGTCTCCCACATGGGTGCAGGGGCCCAAGTACTTAGGCCATCTTCCACTACTTTCCCAAGCCATAGCAGAGAGCTGGATTGGAAGTGGAGAATCTGGGACTTGAACCAGTGCCCATATGGGATGCACATGGGGCTTTAACCTGCAACACCACAGCACCAGCCCTAAGAGATCACTTCTATATTTGTGATCTTGTGATGACTTCCAAGGGAGCTTGAACTCCAGCTCAGTGGTGTGATTCAAGATAAAAGAATTTTCCTGCACAAAAATGCATCTGTTGTGTAGCTGGAAGGGAACTTAGTGCAGTCCCACCTGACAAACCCCGCAGAGGAATTCAAATGCTGTCATGACACAGAGCATAAACTAGAAGAAGCAAATCAGTACAAGTCCCTGCAGCTTGTTTCCCTTCTATTATTGCATCAGTTGACTGTCCCTGTGCTTGAATCCATCCTAAATTCCAATGATCTGGTGCAAGACTGCCATCCCCCAACAGAAGTGCAGGAGCTCTGCTGGTCTCTTCACAGTCTACATTCAGCCATGATCTCTATACTACATTTCTTTTTAAAAAATTTTTTTAAATTTATGTTTTTGAATTTATTCTTTAAGGAATACAGATTTCATAAGTGCAACTTAGGAATATAGTTATTATTTCCCACAATCCTGCCCTCCCACCCAAACTCCCAACTCTCCTCCTTGTCTCTCTCCTCTCACAAGTCCCAATCTCCATTAAGGTTCATTGTCAATTGACTTTGTACACAAAAGACCAATTCCTTTTTTTAAGATTTATTCATTTGTTTGAAAGAGAGAAGAGGGAGAGGGAAAGGGATAGAGAGGTCTTCCATCCACTGGTTCACTTCACAATTGGCCACAACAGCTGGAGCTGTGCCAATCTGAAGCCAGGAGTCAGGAGCTTCTTCCCAGTCTCCCCCATGGGTGCAGGACTTGGGCCATCTTCTACTTCCTTCCCAAGCCATAACAAAGATCTGGATCAGAAGTGGAGCAGCCAGGTCTCGAACCGGCACTCATATGGGATGTGGGCACTTCAGGCCAGGGCATTAACCCACTGCACCACAGCACCAGGCCCCAAAAGACTAATTCTATACTAAGTAAAGACTTCAATAATTTGCACACCCACACACAAAAACTGAGAACTGATTTTACAATTAATTCTCATAGTACAACTCATTAACGACAGAGGTCCTACATGGGGAGTAAGTGCACAGTGACTTCTGTTGTTGATTTAACAATTGGCACTCTTATTTATGATGTCAGTGATCACCCGAGGCCAAGGCTATAGAAGCCTTTTGAGTCCACAAACTGTCAGTATTTAGACAGGGCCACAAGCAAAGTGGAAGTTCTTTCCTCAATTCAGAGAAAACTACATCCTTCTTTGATTGCCCCTTCTTTCCCCCTGGGCTCTCACTCACAGAGATCCTTCATCTACATTATATTTCTAAGCCTCCTCTTGGATATTGTGGAAAATCCTCATGCTCTTCATGTCTGAACCCACTTATGATCAGTTTTTTTATGTCTACATTGAGGTTAGTCTTTGAGTTTTTGGAGAGGGGAGGAAATGAATTGATCAGTGTGTATTACCTCATGTTAATTTCACTGCTTCTATCTCCCTGTATTATATTCTGCCTTCTTCCCAATTTGAAAAGATAAGTTGCACCCTTATTGTGCATGACCAGTCTTATGTATACTGTATCCTACCCTGGCTTGTGTGCTGTTAGATTTGTTTCCATTTATTGAACAATAATTGCAGACAATAATCTACAGCATCTTAGACTGTTTAATTGGCTGAATTCAAGATCAAAGCAAAAATTCAGCTAGGAAGGCTGGCAGTGTGGTGCAGCCAATTAATCTTCTGCTTGCAATGCCTGCATCCCATATCAGAGTTCTGGCTCTTGTCCTAGATGCTCTGCTTCCCATCCAGTTTTCGACTAATGCACCTTGGAAGCAGCAAATGATGGCCCAATTCTTGGGCCACTGACACACCACACCCACGTGAGAGATCAGAGTGGAATTCTTGGCTCCTGGCTTCACCTTAGCCCAGACCTGGCCATCGCAGCCACTTGGAGAATGAGGAAGTATATGGAAGATCGATCTCTCTCTCTCTCTGTCTCTCTCTCTCTCTCTCTCTATATATATATATATACACACATACATACATATGTGTATGTATGTAATGTGTGTGTCTCCTCTCTGACATTCTGCCTCTCAAAAAGTAAATCTTTTTATTAACTTTTATTTGGTAAATATAAATTTCAAAAGTACAGTTTATGGATTAAAATGGCTTTTCCCCCCCATAATTTTCCTCCCACCCGCAACCCTCCCCTTTCATGCTCCCTCTCCCATTCCATTCACATCAATTCATTTTCAATTATCTTTATATACAGAAGATCAATTTAGTATATATTCAGTAAAGACTTCATCAGTTTACAACCACACAGAACATAAAGTGTAAAATACTGTTTCAGTACTAGTTATAGCATTACTTCATATTGGACAACACATTGAGGACAGAGATTCTACATGAGGAGTAAGTACACAGTGACTCGTGTTGTTGACTTAACAATTTGACACTCTTGTTTATGGCATCAGTAATCTCACTAGGATCTTGTCATGAGTTGCCAAGGTTATGGAAGCCTTTTGAGTTCACCGACTTGGATCTTATTTAGACAGGGTCATAGTCAAAGTGGAAGTTCTCTCCTCCCTTAAGAGAAAGGCACCTCCTTCTTTGATGGACCTGTTGTTTCCACTGGGATCTCACTCGCAGATCTTTCATTTAGGGTTTTTATATATTTATTTATTAATTTATTAATTAATTAATTTATTTATTTATTTTTGCCAGAGTGTCTTGGCTTTCCATGCCTAAAATACTCTCATGGGCTGTTCAGCCAGATCCGAATGCCTTAAGGGCTGATTCTGAGGCCAGAGTGCTGTTTAGGACATCTGCCATTCTATGAGTCTGCTGTGTATCCCGCTTCCCATGTTGGATTGTTTTCTCCCTTTTTCATTCTTATCAGTTAGTATTAGCAGATACTAGTCTTGTTATGTGATCCCTTTGACTCTTCAACCTATCAGTATGATCAATTGTGAACTGAAATTAATCACTTGGACTAGTGAGATGGCATTGGTTCGTGCCACCTTGATGGGATTCAATTGGAATCCCCTGGCACATTTCTAACTCTACCATTTGGGGAAGTCAGCTTGAGCATGTCCCAAATTGTACACCTCCTCCCTCTCATATTCCCACTCTTATATTTAACAGAGATCACTTTTCAGTTAAACACCTAAGAATAATTGTGTGTTAATTACAGAGTTCCACCAGTAGTATTAAGTAGAACAAAAAAATACTAAAAGGGATAAAGTATTAAATTGTACATCAACAGTCAGGACAAGGGCTGATCAACTCACTGTTTCTCATAGTGTCCATTTCACTTCACCAGGTTTCCTTTTTGGTGCTCAGTTAGATGTCAACCATCAGGGAGAACATAGGAACAGTCCCTTTGGGACTGGCTTAATTCACTCAGCATGATGTTTTCCAGATTCCTCCATTTTGTTGCAAATAACTGGATTTCATTGTTTTTTTACTGCTGTATAATAGAGTACATGTCCCATAATTTCTTTATACAGTCTACTGTTGATGGGCATTTAGGTTAATACCAGTTCTTAGCCATGGTGAATTGAGCTGCAATAAACATTAAGGTGCAGACAGCTTTTTTGTTTGCTGTGGGGAGCCATTGCACTGCGCCCTAAAGATGGCGCCGGCTCCTTTCCCCCGGAAGGACTGGCGAGAAACAAACAACTCCTAATAAGGAGATGGCTGAGCTCCCTTCTGGCTTCCGCATTGCTGTACCTATCAATCCTTGCCACTTGGCTGCTTTTGATTGGTGTGCTGATGGCTATAAGAGGGATGGGAGAGGGAAGGAGGCGGAAGAAGAAGCTTGTTCAAGGTTCCTGAATAAACTGCTTGAAGAAGAGTTCGGGTCGTGTCTTCCTTGCTGGTCGAGGGACGCGACAACTGGTGGCCTGTACGGGGAACCATCTCAAACGCGAACTCAGAACTTCCTGCAGTCAGGGCAGCGCTGGTAAGTCCCCCAGGAAAATAAGGTGGGGATCCGCGATAAGAGCGGGCAGTCCTGCGACAATAGCAGGAGGATAGCTCTGCGATTAAAGCAGAGGAAGTTCTGCGACAAAAGCACAAGGAGCTCTGACCCGTGGCCAGGGAAAGAGTACAATTTTTGACGATGGGTAATTCACAGTCCCATCAAATTTTTCTGGCGCTGAATGCGCTGCTTTGAGAAAACGGTTTGAAACTTAAGCCTAGTACATTGCATAGGTTTTTACGTAACTGCGATACCATTGCACCCTGGTATGGGGTTTCGGGAAGCCTTACTATCCCTTCATGGGACAAACTAGGCAGGGATTTGGATTTTGCATTCGAACAGGGTAATCTCGAAAGGGGAGTGAGACCAATATGGAAGTTAGTGCGAGCATGCCTCGAGGATGAGCGGTATAGTGAAACTATTCTGAGCGGTCAAGCTGCCTTGGAGGAGCTTCAGGAAGAGCGCTCCGAGAGAGCTGCCAGTGAAAAAGGGAAAACTTTGAAGGAATACTTGGACTTCAGAGCTTTCCCGATTGACTTTGCCAATGAACAAGTGGCAGAAAATGCAGTGGCAGGGAATCCGCATTGGGACAGAGATATGCTGCTAGGCATAGGGAGATTCGCTAACCAGCAGACAGGTTACCCACATGCAGTGTATGAACAAGTTAACAAGATAGCCATCAAGGCTTGGAATTTGATTCAGTTGTTAGAGAGTAAGAAGTTATTTATTGCCCCTGAAAAGGTCTTTCAGTGGAGAATCTACACGCCAGGTGATTGCTCATTGTCTGGATGCATGGGCCGCCTGGGGGAGACCCCAGGTGCTAAAAACTGATAATGGCCCGGCCTATACATCTCAAACCTTTACCACCTTTTGCCAAAAAATGGAGGTTCAACTTGTCCATGGATTGCCGTACAATCCTCAGGGCCAGGGCATAATTGAGCGAGCACACCGCACACTGAAAGAATATCTTTTAAAACAAAAAGGGGGACGTGACAGGCCAGGAGAAAGAGAGAGGAAAAATTCCACAGGTATCTTGACCTAGAGAAAAGTCTTAATTCAATAACCCTTTCCAACTTGATGGGTTTTTCTCTTTACAGTTAATAAAAACTTAAGCAATGGGCTCATACGCTGATAATCAATTCTTTTTTGTGCTGCTGTAGCTAACTTATGAGAGTTTTCATGTGTCTTGAAGGTTTCCCATTTTTCTATTGCCAGTATGAGTCTTGATTGGAAAAACTGCACCATGAAGCTGTTTACATTATATCTTTAATGTTTGAGTGATTACCTAACTCTGATTAGATCTAGTCCACAGCCTTGGTTAAACGTACTAATTTTTGACTAAAATGGTTTGACTCTCTGATAGTTTAAATTCTAAACCGAGTCTTTCAACTTTGGGGCTTCCAGTCAGATCCCTGGAACTCTCAAAGGATGGGACTCTAAATTTGTTAAAGTAACAGCTGTTTGAGTCAATTCAAATTATACAAAGTGTATTAAAATGTAGTAAATGATGTCAAATCTATGTTGTATTCATGTTTTTGCTTTTCAGCTAGAGTAGTCTTATAAAAATGAGAGTAAATTCTGTGTATACAAGCCTTTATGTTGTTAACTCAAGTAAGCCAATACAGATTGGTTCAGAAAATTGGGTTAATGCAAACGCCCTTTGGTTCACTTGCTCAGTTTTACATTTACATGTCTTTGATATGCTTTAAACTTGTTTCTCTTAAGGATGAAGATCTTTTCAAAGTTGTAAATATGCACTAGTGACTGTTGCTGCCCAAGTGGTGTTATCCTTATTTACTTAAAAGCATGGAAATGTAATTTTGACTTTTAATTCAGATAATGGTGTGGTATTCATTAATAGCTCAGTGTTTTAAGTTATCCAGGCATCGCCGGCGCCGCGGCTCACTAGGCTAATCCTCCACCTAGCGGCGCCGGCACACCGGGTTCTAGTCCCGGTCGGGGCGCCGGATTCTGTCCCGGTTGCCCCTCTTCCAGGCCAGCCCTCTGCTGTGGCCAGGGAGTGCAGTGGAGGATGGCCCAGGTGCTTGGGCCCTGCGCCCCATGGGAGACCAGGAAAAGCACCTGGCTCCTGGCTCCTGCCATCGGATCAGCGCGCTGCGCCGGCCGCAGCGCGCCAGCCGCGGCGGCCATTGGAGGGTGAACCAACGGCAAAGGAAGACCTTTCTCTCTGTCTCTCTCTCACTGTCCACTCTGCCTGTCAAAAAAAAAAAAAAGTTATCCAGGCATTGGTGCTAAGTAAAATATGGAAAATGTATTATGTGTACTTTTAACATCTTAAATTTGATAAGAGAGACTTTTAAGTTTGCCAGCATGTATTCTCATAGGTTGTCCATACATGATAATTCAAGACTGTAAAAGTAACTACAGGTATAAAGTTTCAGAAGGTGTGAGCAAGTCATGAAAAGTTGTAAAAAGTTTACGATTTTAAAACATTGTTTACAGAGTTTTCTATAAGTTAAATGTTAATGCCAAAATTACACTAACCTAAAGTTGAAGTCTGATCTTCTGTTATAACAATGGGATTTTTTTAAATGTGTACTAATGTTAGTAATTATCTGGAAATGGTCTCAATTGTAAATCTTAAAATCTGTTGTTGCAAAAACTGTAACGTCTCTTTTTAACAGTGTCTGCTTAATCAGTTACTCTGCCATTTCTAAAGTTAGGTCGTGTAAGCTCTTTTTAACTCTGTTAAATAGTTCTGAGTTATGTGATAATTTCATGTGCTAACTCTTATGTTCAAGGTTTTTGTATTTCTAGTTTATTCGACAACAGACCTAAAAATTCATGTTCTGCCAAGTAAATGTGTACTCTACTGTCAAGTTATGATTGATAAAAAGTATTAAGTCTTAAAAAGTTATGTTAAATATTATTATGATCAGATCTGGTCTAAAAGTGTTAAAATCGCCCTGACTAAATGTTAAGGAATTCTATTTTGACCAGATACTCTAAGTTCTCTTGGCACCTTTAACAGACTTTCTGAAAAGCAAAGTTCTAAATTCTCTGGACTTTTGGTATCTCCAGAGGGCCCCTGGAGATGTCAAAAGATATATCTCTCATCTTGCAGAGATAATAACCAATCGGGCTGTTTAGATTAAAAGTGGTGCCAAGATGTGAAATGATGCTAAACTTCAGCTATAAACGTGTTTCTTTCTAGCTGCTCCAGTCTCTGGCTCAGAAGCCATATCCTTTAAAGAAAGACTGACAAAGTCTAAGAAGCATCCCATGGTCATGATTTGCATCACCTCAATGCCCAGACCTTATGATTAAGATATGGAATCACAAGATATGGAATCACCTGGGAACAGGCAAGGCAAATTGTAAAATCCTGCCCTTCCTGTGTCACATTTCTCCCAGTCCCTTATTATGGTGTAAATCCTAGAGGTTTTATGCCTGATCAGCTTTGGCAGATGGATGTTACCCATTTTTCTGAATTTGGTA
The DNA here is from genome assembly GCF_964237555.1 of Oryctolagus cuniculus. Classification (NCBI taxonomy): domain Eukaryota; kingdom Metazoa; phylum Chordata; class Mammalia; order Lagomorpha; family Leporidae; genus Oryctolagus; species Oryctolagus cuniculus. Next base: position 63,569,327 of record NC_091447.1, on the reverse strand, counting down.
AACTAAAATACATACATGTTTCTTTAGATACATGTTCAGGTTTTGTTTTTGCCACCCCGCAATGCGGCGAGGCTGCCAAACATCTCTCATTGCCTTCAGGCCTTTGCTGTTCTAGGAACCCCTATACAGATAAAAACTAATAATGGCCCAGCGTATACTTCCAACTCTTTTAAGCACTTCTGTACTAACTTCCACATCTCTCATCACCGGGATTCCTTATAATCCCCAGGAACAAGGTATTGTGGAACGAGCACATGCCACATTAAAAAATTATTTACAAAAAATAAAAAAGGGGGAATACGGGACCATGGCATATTCCCCACAAAAATGGCTATCACATGCTCTTTTCATTTTAAATTTTCTAATACTGGATAATCAAGGGAAAACTGCAGCTGATCGTTACTGGCATCCTGAAACCAAAAGACAACAAGTCTATGTGAAGTGGAAAGACCCTCTAACTGCTCAATGGTATGGACCTGACCCTGTTTTAATATGGGGACGTGGACATGTTTCTATATTCTTGATGGTTACCTGAGCGACTGGTGCGGCAAACAGACAATGTCACAAAGCAGCCCCTCGATCTTCATTATGATAACATTGCTGATTGGGATCGTTACTGCAGTCATTATAACCGCCATTTCCATTGCAGCTGTGGGCGCTACAACAGCTGCTATAGCGCTCACAGGGACAGTTCAAACTGCTAATACCCTGAATAATTTAACGGCCTCTGTGGCTGCTGCTTTGGATACTCAGACATCCTTAAATGCACAAATAAAGGGAGGCTTGATGATTGTTAATCAGCGTGTGGATTTCATACAGGAGCAGGTGGATACTCTCTGGCAGCTTGCTCAGCTAGGATGTGAGTGGAAATTTTCAGGGTTGTGTGTGACCTCTGTTCAGTACGATAACATGACTCAGGCAGCAAATTACTCTAAACAGTTGTCTCAGATGCTCTTGCAGAATTGGTCCGCAGAATTTGACTACACCTTGAAGCAACTGCGCCTTGCCGTGGTCACCATCAACTCCACACGTGTGGATGTCTCCTTCACATCTGGATTGTCATCCTGGATCCGCACAGCCGTCTCCAACCTGAAGGAGTGGGCGGGACTTGGAGCTTTGACGGGGTTGCTGTTACTTGTTGTGTTATTTTGCCTGTGGTGTTTCTGCAGGATGAGGACAGCTCATCGGCGGGAATTGGCCATGATAGCTCAAGCCTTTTACGCCCTTGAGGCTGGACAATCGCCGCAAGCATGGCTGGCCTTCCTTGAATCCTAGGCATGGGTGCAGGGTGCGAGGCAAAGCACTGCAGAGAGAACGAGCCATTACGTTCTCTGGAAGGCAAGTCTGTCTGCATATGGGTTGGCATCCCAGATCCCACCCCCACGAAAAGGATGCTGTTCCAGGTGGATGCCTGGCAGTGGGGGACAGACCCCTACCTTCTCCTGTAATCCTTAGATGCCTGGTTCTAAAACAAAAAGGGGGAACTGTGGGGAGCCATTGCACGGCGCCCTAAAGATGGCGCCGGCTCCTTTCCCCCGGAAGGACTGGCGAGAAACAAACAACTCCTAATAAGGAGATGGCTGAGCTCCCTTCTGGCTTCCGCATTGCTGTACCTATCAATCCTTGCCACTTGGCTGCTTTTGATTGGTGTGCTGATGGCTATAAGAGGGATGGGAGAGGGAAGGAGGCGGAAGAAGAAGCTTGTTCAAGGTTCCTGAATAAACTGCTTGAAGAAGAGTTCGGGTCGTGTCTTCCTTGCTGGTCGAGGGACGCGACAGTTTGCCAATTTAATTTCCTTAGGATGGCTAGGTTGTATGGTAGGGTTATATTCAGGTTTCTGAGGAATCCAGACTTCCATAGTGGCTTGACCAGTTTGCATTCCCACCAACAGTGGGTTACTGTCCCTTTTTCCCCACATCCTCGCATCATCTGTTGTTGGTAGATTTCTGAATGTGAGCCATTCTAACCAGGGTGAGGTGAAACCTCATGGTGATTTTGAATTGCATTTCCATGAGTGCTAGTGATCTTGAACATTTTTTCATGTGCCTGTTGGCCATTCGGATTTCCTCTTTTGAAAAATGTCTATTGTGGTCCTTGGCCCATCTCTTAATGAGTTGTTTGTTTTGTTGTTGTGGAGATCCTTGATCTCTTTGTAGATTCTGGTTATTAACCCTTTATCTGTTGCATAGTTTGCAAATATTTTTTCTCATTCTATTATGGCCTCTTCACTTTCCTGTTTCTTTTGCAGTACAGAAGCTTCTCAATTTGATGCAATCTCAAATGTTAATTTAAGCTTTCACTACCTGTGTTTCCGAGGTCTTTTCCAAGAAGTCTTTGCCTGTGCCAATATCTTGAAGGGTTTCTCCAATGCTTTCTAATAACTTGATGGTGTCAGGTCATAGATTTAGATCTTTAATCCATGTTGAGTGGATTTTTGTGTAAGGTGAAAGGTAGGGGTCTTGCTTCATGCTTCTGCATGTGGAAATCCAGTTTTCCCAGCACCATTTATTGAATAGACTGTCCTTACTCCAGGAATGGGTTTTGGATCCTTGATCAAATATAAGTTGGCTGTAGATGTTTGGGTTGATTTCTGGTGTTTCAATTCTGTTCCATTGGTCTTTCCATCTGTTTCTGTACCAGTACCATGCTGTTTTGATTACAACTGCCCTGTAGTATGTCCTGAAATCTGGTGTTGTGATGCCTCCAGCTTTGTTTTTGTTGTTCCAGATTTCTTTAGCTATTCGAGCTCTCCTGTGTCTCCATATGAATTTCAGCATTATTTTTTCCAAATCTGAGAAGAATGTCTTTGGTATCCTGATTGGGATTGCATTGAATCTATAAATTTCTTTTGGGAGAATGACATTTTTTTTTTTGACAGGCAGAGTGGACAGTGAGAGAGAGAGACAGAGAGAGAAAGGTCTTCCTTTGCCGTTGGTTCACCCTCCAATGGCCGCCGCTGCAGCCGGCGCACCGTGCTGATCCGATGGCAGGAGCCAGGATCCAGGTGCTTTTCCTGGTCTCCCATGGGGTGCAGGGCCCAAGCACCTGGGCCATCCTCCACTGCACTCCCTGGCCATAGCAGAGAGCTGGCCTGGAAGAGGGGCAACCGGGACAGAATCCGGCGCCCCGACCGGGACTAGAACCCGGTGTGCCGGCGCCGCAAGGTGGAGGATTAGCCTATTGAGCCACGGCGCCGGCCGGGGAGAATGACATTTTGATGATGATTCTTCCAATCCATGAGCATGGAAGATTTTTGCATTTTTTGGTATCCTCTTCTATTTCTTTCTTTAAGATTTTGTAATTCTCATCGTAGATATATTTAACATCCTTGGTTAAGTTTATTCCAAGGTATTTGATTGTTTTTGTAGCTATTGTGAATGGGATTGATCTTAGCAGTTCTTTCTCAGCCGTGGCATTGCTTGTGTATACAAAGGCTGTTGATTTTTGTGCATTGATTTTATATCCTGCTACTTTGCCAAACTCCTCTATGAGTTCCAATAGTCACTTAGTAGAGTTCTTTGGATCCTCTAAGTAAAGAATCATATCGTCTGCAAAGAGGGTTAGTTTGGCTTCTTCCTTCTCAATTTGTATCCCTTTGATTTCTTTTTCTTGTCTGATGGCTCTGGCTAAAACTTCCAGAACTATGTTAAATAGCAGTGGTGAGAGTGGGCATCCCTGTGTGGTGCCAGATCTCAATGGAAATGCTTCCAACTTTTCCCCATTCAGTAGGATGCTGGCCATGGGTTTTTCATAAATTGCTTTGATTATATTGAGGAATGTTCCTTCTATACCCGGTTTGCTTAGAGTTTTCATCATGAACGGGTGCTGAATTTTATCGAATGCTTTCTCTGCATCTATTGAGATAATCATATGGTTTTTCTTCTGCAGTCTGTTAATGTGGCGAATCACATTGAATGATGTGCGAATGTTGAACCATCCCTGCATACCAGGGATGAATCCCACTTGGTCGTGGTGGATTTTTTTTCTGATGTGTTGTTGCATTCTATTGGCGAGAATTTTATTGAGGATTTTTGCATCGATGTTCATCAGGGATATTGGTCTATAATTTTCTTTCAGTGCTGCATCTTTCTCTGGCTTAGGGATTAAGGTGATGCTGGCTTCATACAAAGAATTTGGGAGGACTCCCTCTTTTTTGATTGTTCTGAATAGGTTGAGAAGAAATGGGATTAGTCCTTCTTTAAATGTCTGATAGAATTCAGCAGTGAATCCATCTGGTCCTGGGCTTTTCTTTGTTGGGAGGGCCTTTATTACTGTTTCAATTTCTGTCTCAGTTACGGGTCTGTTTAGGTTTTCTATGTCTTCCTGGTTCAATTTAGGTAGATTGCATGTGTCCAGGAATCTATCCATTTCTGATAGGTTTCCCTGTTTGCTGGCATACAAGTCCTTGTAGTAATTTCTGATGATTCTTTTTATTTCTGTGGTGTCTGTTGTTACATTTCCTTTTTCATCTCTGATTTTATTGATTTGGGTCTTTTCTTTTTTTTTAGTTAGTTGGGCCAACGGGGTGTCAATTTTGTTTATTTTTTTTAACTTTTATTTAATGAATATAAATTTCCAAAGTACGATTTATGGATTACAATGGCTTCCCCCACATACCGTCCCTCCCACCCACTACCCTCCCCTTTCCCACTCCCTCTCCCCTTCCATTCACATCAAGATTCATTTTCGATTATCTTAATATACAGAAGATCAGCTTAGTATACATTAAGTAAGGATTTCAACAGTTTGCTCCCACACAGAAACATAAAGTGAAAAATAATACATGATTTTTTTTAAATGATGATGAAATCAGATCAGACCTATTGTCATGTTTAATCCCAGTGAGAGTCAAGTTGGGAGTTGATAATTTCTTTTCTTTTTTTTTTTTACAGAGGATCAGTTTAGTATGCATTAAGTAAAGATTTCAATCGTTTGCACCCCCATAGAAACACAAAGTGAAATATATTGTTTGAGTACTCGTTATAGCATTAAATCTCAATACACAGCACATTAAGGACAGAGATCCTACATGAGGAGTAAGTGCACAGTGACTCCTGTTGTTGACTTTACAAATTGACACTCCTGTCTATGGCATCAGTAATCTCCCTATACTCCAGTCATGAGTTTCCAAGGCTATGGAAGCCCTCTGAGTTCTCCAATTCTTATCTTGTTTAGACAAGGTCATAGTCAAAGTGGAGGTTCTCTCCTCCCTTCAGAGAGAGGTACCTCCTTCTTTGAAGACCTGTTCTTTCCACTGGGATCTCACTCGCAGAGATCTTTTGCCAGAGTGTCTTGGCTTTCCATGCCTGAAATACTCTCATGGGCTTTTCAGCCAGATCTGAGTGCCTTTAGGGCTGATTCTGAGGCCAGAGTGCTATTTAGGACATCTGCCATTCTATGAGTCTGCTGAGTATCTCACTTCCCATGTTGGATCACTCTCCCCTTTATTTATTCCATCAGTTAGTGTTAGCAGGTACTAGACTTGTTTATGTGCTCCCTTTGACTCTTAGTCCTTTCATTATGATCAATTGTGAACTGAAATTGATCACTTGGAATAGTGAGATGGCATTGGTACATGCCACCCTGATGGGATTGAATTGGAATCCCCTGGTATGTTTTTAACTCTACCATTTGGGGCAAGTCAGCTTGAGCATGTCCCAAATTATACATCTCTTCCCTCTCTTATTCCCACTCTTATGTTTAACAGGGATCACATTTCAGTTAATTTTTAACACTTAAGAATAACTGTGTATTAATTACAGAATTAAACCAGTCATATTAAGTAGAACAGACAAAAAAACTACTAAGAGGGATAATGTATTAAGTTGTTCATTAACAGTCAGGGCTATGCTGATCAAGTCACCGTTTCCCATAGTGTCCATTTCACTTCAGGAGGTTTCCTTTTTGGTGTTCAGTCAGCTGTCACCGATCAGGGGAACATATGGTATTTGTCCCTGTGGGACTGGCTTATTTCACTCAGCATGATGTGTTCCGGATTCCTCCATTTTGTTGCAAATGACTGGATTTCGTTGTTTCTTACTGCGGTATAGTATTCTAAAGAGTACATATCCCATAATTTCTTTATCCAGTCTACCGTTGATTATCCTTCTGTATCTGTACCAGTACCATTTTGGTATGTTGTGTTGTTATCCTCATTTACTTCCAGAAAGTTTTTGATTTCTCTTTTGATTTCTTGAATGACCCAGTCTTCATTCAGGAGCATGTTGTTCAGTCTCCATGTGTTTGCATAATTTCTAGGGTTTCCTGAGTTGCTAATTTCCAGCTTCATTCTGCTGTGGCCTGAGAAGCTGCATGGTATGATTATAATTCTTTTAAATTTGCTGAGACTTGCTTTATTCCCTGGTAAGCTTTGACATCTTCTAAATGCCTGCTTTTACTAGGACTCGGGTCTGCTATGGAAAACGGAGTCTGCTTTTTTTATTGTTTTAAAATGGAGTCACTTTGGTTCTTCACTACTCTTGCCTGGGAAAGCAGTAGAAGATGGCCCAAGTCCTTGGGTCCCTGCTCCCACGTGGTAGACCTCAAAGAAGCTCCTGGCTCCTGGCTTGGGATCAGCCCAGCTCCAGCCATTGCAGACAGTTTGGGAGTGAACCAGCAGGTGGGGAGTTCTCTGTTTGTCTCTGATTCTGTCTGTTTCTCTCTACCTTTCAAATAAATAAAACTTAAAATATTTTTTAAGGGACCAGTGCTGTGGCATAGTAGGTAAAGCCTCCACCTGCAGTGCTGATATCTCATATGGGCACAGGTTTGAGTTCCAACTGCTCCTCTTGCAATCCAGCTCCTTGCTAATGGCCTGGGAAGGCAGTGGAGGCTGGCCCATGTGCTTGGGCCCCTGCACCCACGTGGGAGACCTGGATGAAAGCTTAAGAGGAGGCCAGCACTGTGGCTCAATAGGCTAATACTCCACCTGTGGTGCCGGCACCCCAGGTTCTATTCCTGGTAGGGGTGCCAGATTCTGTCCTGGTTGCCCTTCTTCCAGTCCAGCTCTCTGCTGTGGCCTAGGAGTGCAGTGGAGGATGGCCCAAGTCCCTGGGTCCTGCAGCACATGGGAGATTAGGAGAAGCACCTGGCTCCCGGTTGACCCAGCGCTGTCCATTGTGGCCATCTGGAGTGTGAACCAGCAGACAGAAAATCTGTTTCTGTATCACTGTCTGTCACTTGCCTTTCAAATGAATAAACCTTTACCAATTATTTTAAGAACTCTAAAATACATACCTTTAAGAGAGGGACAGGTATCTTGGCTATAGCAGAAGGTCCACCAAGAGTGTTGTGGCTCCGGCCTTGACACACATGTCCACGGTATCCCTGATGCCCCACATGGCCTTTCTGAGTGGACAGAACAAAGCGGTCCGCTCCATGTCCTTGAGCCCTGTCTCCCACAGTCCACGATGTCTGTCTACCCATGGCCCAGATGGGAGAAGGTGTCTGCTCCACAGCTCACATGGGAGTGGGCGGGGCAGACCCCTCAGAAAAGAAAGATGGCGCCTCACATGTCCCCCAGCACGGGCTCCTTGGAGACAGCCATGGGTACGTCTGGAGTCGCTGGAGGAAACTTTCCAGAAGCTGTCGAACAGGCGCACTCCTGTTGTCAGCTGATAATTGAAGAGAAAAACAAGTGAAAAATGAAAATTGAATAGAAAACTGAAAATTGAATAAAAAATGAAAATTAAATCAATAAATGAAAATCAAACAGAAAGCTCTTGGTCCATAGTGTTTACCATTTGCTTCTTCACAGCTCTGTGTCAGAACTGGGGACACCAAGCTCCACCAAGACCCAGCCTTGGCCCCCACAAAACTCAGCTGGGTGGGAAGGGGGCACCGACACTGTCGGTCCCACAATCCCTTAAAAAGAAGCACGAGATGGAGCCGCCACTTGTCAGTGCATTTCCAGCACCTACTGTTCTTGTGCCTGACAGGCTCACCCCATGTGCTGCCTGTGCACTCTCGAGAGAACTCATGCAAATGGGGGGGGGGTGGCCAGGTCCCCCCTCCAGGCATAAATCCCTGAGAGCTAAACCCAAGGAGAAATATCTGGAGTGTGAGTGTGTGTGTGTGTGTGTGTGTGTGTGTGCTGAGCATTCCAGAACCTTCTTTAAGTGCCAGCATGACCACAGGGCCGCTGCTTGTCTAGATGCCTGTCCCCAGCATGTGCTCCTGCCTGCCCTGTCCCACAGCCTCCTGCTCAGACACCTGCTTCCCTGTCTCTGGGAGGGGACGGCCTTTGCCGTTAAGCACACACAGGTGCCTGAGTCACAGCAAATCCTGTGTACAATGACGAATGCCAGGTTCTAAAAGGCCAGGGCTGTTGTGTGCAGACTGAAGCCAGATGGGACCCTGCAGATGGCACTCAAGACACAAGCAGCCCCAGACTTACTTCTTCCCAGCTCGGGGTCCCTCTGAAGTGACAGCAGAGCCACCATCTGGGCCTTCAGAGCCCCCTTCCCTGACAGGGGCTAGCTGTTACTTTGTTGCTGTGCGTGCCCCCTTATCAGCCTCGCCACTATCCTGACACTGTCATTGATCGTTCAGGGCAGATTAAAAAAAAAAATCCCAGGCTGGACCAGCCACATGTGGATGGCATCTGTGGCATCCACTTTTCACTGGTCTTCAAAAGCACAGAAATCGCTTTTCCTGGGTTCAGACAAAAAAGGAAAACTTTCAATAACCACAGGCACTCACTGGCCAGGCCCAGCCTGCTCTTGGTCTAGGTCAGCTGAAGATGGGAAGCTCAGGTCCAGGTTACCCCTGGTGTGGGCCCTGGGAAAGGGCGTGCTAATTCTCCTCCTTCCCCCTAGGAAGTAGGGGGAGCCCGACCAACCCCTGCTTGCCAAGGACAGGCTCTGACGCTTGTCGGGGAGCCTCTGGGAAGCTGAACACCTGGCCAGGATGTGACCAGCAGGCTCTCCCTGGCCGGTCCCTGGGCTGCCTCCACCTCCACTTATTTCCCAGGAGCAGGGTCATTGGCCTCCCACCCTGGGTTGCACGCAGAGCACCCCCCACCCCCCGCTGGCTTCTGGCACTCTTCCCTGTCACTTCCTCCTTTCTTCACCACCAAGCCATGAGCTCCAAGTCCCCTCCAGGCCTCTCATCTTTGCTGAGAGCAAGACTGGGACCCAGGAGTGTCACCTGCCAAGGTCCTCCTCTGGATGCTGCCCTGCCTGCTGCTGACATGGTACAGCTGCTTAAGGACCACGGGGAGGGAGAGAGGCAGAGTCATAAGATATCTCCCGGGGCTGGCGCTGTGGTGCAGCAGGTGCAGTGCTGGGCATCCCATATGGGCGCTGGTTCTAGTCCCACCTGCACCTCTTCTGATCCAGCTCTCTGCTATGGCCTGGGCCAGCAGCACAAGATGGCCCAAGACTTTGGGCCCCGTCCCTGCATGGGAGACTCAGATGAAGCTCCTGGCTCCTGGCTTCAGCCTGCCCCAGCGCTGGCTGTTGTGGCTATTTTGGGAGTGAACCAGCAGATACAACAACTATCTCTGTAACTCTTAGAAATAAAAATAAATCAATCTTAAAAAAGAGAGAGAGAGAGAAAGATCCTCCAAGTTCCCAGCAAAGCCAGTGCATTTTCCAATTTTTTTCCCACTAGACTGGGCCAGGATTCCTCACCTGGAATAAGGACCCCTTCTGTGCCCCAGATCCAGTGAACATTCCAGGAGCCAAGTGCGTGGTCCCAGGCCCACCCCCACCTCTGTACCCATGCCCACCTCCCCAGGGGTCCCTTGGACCCTGAATGCCGGGACTCCGCCCACCATCCCCCTGAACCCCCTCAGTTCCTGGGCCTCGCCCACCTCCCCAGGAGTCCCTGCACCCCTGAAGCCCGGGACCCCGCCCACCATCCCCCCTCTAACCCCTTCAGTTTTTGATCTCGCCCACCATCCTGGACCCTCTAAGCCCCACTCCTGGGACCCAGCCCACCATCCAGGGACTCCCTTCAGCTTCAGTCCCCAGGACCCCGCCCATCTGCCCAGAACCCCCTTAGGTCCCTGCCCGGAAACCACCCCCAGCCCCTCGGCCCCACCCACTACCCCAGGACCCTCTAAGCCTCATACCTGAGACCCTGGCCACATCCAGCCGTGACGCTCCTCACCCATTATTCTGGGACCTTGTAAGTTCCATGCCCAGAACCCAGCCCACCACCCAGCTTGGTTCCCTAAACCCCTGGGCCCCGCCCACTATCCCGGGACCCTTAATTTAAGCCCCATGATGTTACCCAGGCCACATCCAGCCTGGACACCCTTCACCCACTCTCCGGGGGACCCTGTAAGACCCACGCCCAGAACCCCGCCCACCACCCAGCTGGAACGCCTAGGCCCCCAAGTCTCGCCCACTCTCCCGGGACTCCGCCCGTCTCCTCAGAACCCCCTCAGGCCCGTGCTCAGGACCCCCGCCTCAGCCCCCGGGCCCCACCCACTACCCCGGGACCACTCCTCACCCCGCCCCGTGCCGGGACCCGCGCTCCTAACGTCCCCGGGCGCGTTAAAAAGCGCAGCCGCCTCACCCTCGTCCGCGGAGCGCCACCCCGTCTCGCGCTTCTGGCCCAGGGCGGCCCGCTCTGGTGGGGAGGGGGCGCCGCGCCGGGAGCGGTCCCGCCGCCGAGCGCTTCCGGGTCAGAGGGCGCGCGACGGGATGCGCTCGGGGCAAATTCGGAGGCGGGGCTGGGCGCGGGGCTCCTGCGGGGTCTCCTCTGCTTGCGGCGGCGCCGAGGAGGAGGCCGTGGGCGACCTGAAGGAGGCGTCGGCCTGCGTGGCTGACCCCACCTGAGGGGCGCGGCCCCCAGCACCGCCAGGGAGGCTGGCAGGCCCGACCCGAGGAAACCCCCCTCCCGCCGCCGCCCCGATCTGGCTTCATCTGCAGGAACCCTCAGACCACCGTGACGGGAGCAGGAAGTTGGATGTAGGAACGTCCAGCATTAGGAAGAACAGGAAACCCGGTGACGTCACGGCGGCGACGTCACAACGTTTCTCAGGGCCTTTCCCACGGATTTGCCGTCTTTCCATCCTCAGCCTGTCTCCCTCCCTGTGACTTGGAGCCCGGGAAGGACTCGGTTCTGCCTGTCCTGGGCGGTGGGCAGCGGGGTCGCGTAGACCTGCTCCATTGCGTTGGCTGCGTTCACTCCCACTCCGGGATGCGGGAGAAGATCCCTCCTCTACCAGCTGTTTTGGGGGCACAGTTCTGGGTGCTGCACGGAGTTGCAGTGGGGTCCAGAGACGCCTATGCGACAACGGCACGGGCGTTCAGATCAGAGACCTCTGCACAACTCCACCAGCTATGCACTGGGGACAACACAGGGCAGGCACAGAAGTGTGACATCGAACTGCTTGTGGGCCGGCGCTGTGGCTTAGTGGGCTAAGCCGCTGCCTGCGGTGCCAGCATCCCATATGGACACTGGTTCGAGTCCAAGCTGCTCCACTTCTGATCCAGCTCTCTCCACTCCTAATCTCCTCTCTCCCTCTTTCTCTCTGTTTATATGCTTTTCAAATAAATAAGCATCTTTAAAAAAAAAACTACACTCCTGTGTTTATCATTACATATCGATATGGATTCATAATTGATAGATGATAATAAACACATTTACTAAAGAACATGATGGAGTATATTCCAGAAGGCGCCTGTTGTGCACTGTTGAGGGAGACACTTGGATCTGAAACAGACACAGGACCCTAAAGGAGAGAATCAAAGCCAATGACCAGTTAGAAAACACACAGATGTATTAAGTTCCACTATCAGGAAGAGCAGTTAGTGATATACCCAGGAATGAAGAGATAAAGGAGAAAGACTGTGGTCTCAGATTTTCTTAACCTACACTCAGTAAATGACCTCAGTTGCCAGCTGTAGTCTGACTGTAGGAGTTGCAAAACACATAACATGTTTTTCAGTAAAACAAACAAAAATCTACTCCGTATGAACACATCATGTGTAGAGAACTTATTTTGATAGCCTACCATCCCATGAGACAATGGTGAATTCCAACCATTTCTGTGTTTGGGAAGTCTTTGGAAAGCAGGAAAGTAAGAAAAGGAAAGATGTTTAGATACTGAAGAGAGCAGAAGGCATAAGGAGCAAGTTGCTTAAATTAGACAGGTGGAAATCAGAGTAACACCAACTCCAGGGACCAAAATGAAGGAGAAAATTCTACTTTCACAATCTGGTCATGGAATCAGGATTGCTGGCCCAGGCATTTGAGTCCTACAATTATCAGTGCTTCCTTAGCTCCAGAGCAATGGACCCTTGTATAGTTTCCAGAGCCTTCTTTATGTCTTTATTCCTCAGACTGTAGATGAAGGGGTTCAGCATGGGGGTGACCACAGTGTACATCACCGAGGCCATGGGAGGTGAGTGTGAGTTGTGGGTAACAGCTGAAGTGAGGTAGACACCTAGACCTGTGCAATAGAATAAGGAGACAACGGACAGGTGAGAGGCACAGGTGGAGAATGCTTTATACTTCCCCTGAGCTGAGGGGATTGCTCGGATGCAGGAGATGATCTTAGAGTAGGAGCACAGGATCCCAGCCAGTGAACCAACAGCCAGCAGCACAGGTATGAAGTATAAGACCATGTCATTAAGGAAAGTGTCAGAGCAGGCAAGATGGGCCACCTGATTCAGTTCACAGAAAAAGTGATGGATTTCCAGGGGCACGCAGAAGGACAGCTGCAGCACCATTAAGCTTTGTAACAAGGCATGCAGGACACTGATGACCCAGCACACCAGGACCAGCTGCACACAGAGCTGGGGGTTCATGATGACCATGTAGTGCAGGGTGTGGGGAGCAATCCGGACTAGACTGAGTTGCTCGAATTAGGACTTATTCTATGCATCTGCTCTCCCACAATATGGCGCTGGGAGAGAAGTAAACAGCTTCCGCACAGCTGCCTCCAGTTCAACCAATTAACTGTAGGACTTGCTCCTGATTGGAGAGCAGCGTACTCAGCCGAGTTGGGATTGGCGGAGGAGGACTATAAAGGAGGAGAGAGACGGCATGCACCAGGAACATCTATGGGGAACATCTAAGGGAACCCGTGCAGCCCCCGAGAGAACCGGCCGGCGGTGTGCCGCTCCCCTGCGGAAGTGGGGAATGCGGCCAGGGGGAACTGCCCTTCCACGGAGGTGGAAGGGATAGTAGCCAACCCGGGAAGAACCAGCAGCAAACCCGGGGAGGGCCGAGCAGACAAAGAGAACAGCGCCGGGTCCTGTGTCGTTCCCCCATGAAGACGGGGAGCGACATAATGGTGCCGTGACTCGGATAGGAAACCTAGCTCGGATAGGAAACCTAGAATGGATAGGAAACCTAGGACGGATAGCAAACTTAGGAGGGAAGAAACGGGAAGAATTGGGAAAATATCGGAGAGAGAGACTAGCAAACAGCCTAGGGAAAATACCGGAGAGAGAGACTAGCAAACAGCCTAGGGAAAAGCCGGACGAAAAGGGTGCCGGAAGAAGCTATTGAAAGCCTAGGCATAGACTCGGATACGGACTACGGGGGGAAGCTGGGAGAAATCTCTAAGGTCGAAAGCGAAAGTGAAAGCTAGAACAAACAGATTCGGACGCGGACTGTGGGGAGAGGCCAGGAGAAATGAGGGAGGAATATCGTTGGAGGAAAGCTTGGGGAAACATACCGGGTAGAGAAAACTGTTAGGGAAATTGAAGCCGCGGGGGGCAGGCCAAGGCGGAAACGAAAGCCACTTTGGGGTTCTCAAGTTAGCCCGGGAATAGGGGGCGAAAAGTTGAAACCAGAAGCTGAGACGCAAGCCAGATTGGGATCCGTCTGATTAGCCCGGGGAGCAAAGGACGGGAAGCCAAATCGTGGGGCGGAGACGTACGCTGGGTTGAATTCGCCAGGCTAGCCCGGGGAACTTAGATTGAATCCTAGTGGCGGAGACGCAAGCTACGCTGTGTTACTCGCAGAAGCCGCCGCGTGCAGAGAGAGCACGGGGCGTGAATAGATAGGGAACGCTGGCGTAGGCCGTGGTTCAGACGCGAAAGGGTTAAGCGTGGAGACCGCGGAGCGCGCAAAGCCGGGAAGCTGCGCAGATGAGAGAGGCGCGCAGGCTGAAGCGGCGAGGTGCCGGGAAGCTGCGGGGATAAGAGAAACAGAAGTTTTAGAAGTTAAGTGAGAGAAATAGGAATGCTGGAAGATAGAAGTAAAATGGGAGAAATAGAAATGCCCGGAGATAGAGAAATAGAGAAAAATAAGGCCTCCCCTCAACATGCCAATTAGAAGGCTTGGATTCGGTCTGCCCGATTAGTGAGGCGATGAGTACCTGGGCGGCTAGCCGCAGGTCACCGAAGACAGGCACGAATTAACATCAGTAAAGCTTCCCCACAATGCAACAATTAGGAGGCTTGGATTCGGTCTGCCTGATTTAAGGCGGTAAGCGCCAGCAAAGCTCGACCAGAGTATGAGCTGCAGGTCACCGAAGATAGGCACAAACCAACACTAATAAGTCTCCCCCACAATACGGCAATGAGAAGGCTTGGATTCGGTTTGCCTGATAGGTTTTGTAAACACCTGCAGGCAGTTCTAGCAGAGCAGAGCATGCGCTGCAGGGCACCGAACACAGGCACGCATCAGCGCCTAAAAACCTCCTCACAATGGCGAAGAGAGGACCCGGATTCGGTTTTCCTGATTGATAGGACTTGTAAGAGCCTGTGGCAACTCTAGCAAGTACAGCAGAGTGTGTGCTGCGGGACACCGAAGACAGGCGCGTATCAACGCCAAAAAATAAAAAGAAAGGGGGATCTGTGGGGAGCAATCCGGACTAGACTGAGTTGCTCAAATTAGGACTTATTCTATGCATCTGCTCTCCCACAATATGGCGCTGGGAGAGAAGTAAACAGCTTCCGCACAGCTGCCTCCAGTTCAACCAATTAACTGTAGGACTTGCTCCTGATTGGAGAGCAGCGTACTCAGCCGAGTTGGGATTGGCGGAGGAGGACTATAAAGGAGGAGAGAGACGGCATGCACCAGGAACATCTATGGGGAACATCTAAGGGAACCCGTGCAGCCCCCGAGAGAACCGGCCGGCGGTGTGCCGCTCCCCTGCGGAAGTGGGGAATGCGGCCAGGGGGAACTGCCCTTCCACGGAGGTGGAAGGGATAGTAGCCAACCCGGGAAGAACCAGCAGCAAACCCGGGGAGGGCCGAGCAGACAAAGAGAACAGCGCCGGGTCCTGTGTCGTTCCCCCATGAAGACGGGGAGCGACACAGGGGGTGACAGATGGCCACAAACCTGTCATAGGCCATCACGGCCAGGAGAAAATTGTCCAGCTCTGCAAAAAGCAGGAAGAAGAACATCTGGGTGATGCAGCCTGTATAGCTGATGGCTTTACTCTGCGTCTGGATGTTCACCAGCATCTTGGGGACGGTGGTGGAGGTGAAGCAGATGTCCACCAAGGACAGGTTGGAGAGGAAGAAGCACATGGGCGTGTGGAGGTGGGGGTCTGAGAGGATGGCCAGGATGATGAGCAGGTTTCCAGCCACAGTGACCAGGTACATGGAGAGGAAGAGCCCACATATGAGGGGCTGCAGCTCTGGGTCCTCTGAGAATCCCAGGAGAAGAAATCTTGAAGTTTGTGAATCATTCCCTGATGCCATTGGTTGAGACGACTACCAGGAAAGAGATAATTACATGATCACTGAGGAGCCATTACTCACATTGGGGAAATTCTACCATTTATATGTTGCAGGCAAGCACTGATTTATATACACTGTGCATGGATCTGGTCCCATGTAGGACTCATTTAGGCCATTTGAAACTTATTATTAGCATCTCTGAGCAGAGTTTCCTCCCCACTTATCATTTTCCCTAAAGTGCATGTATGTATTCTACTATTTTAATAAGTAATGATTTCCTACAGCTGAACTGTATAAATTGACCTCCAATCATGTTTCCAAGCACTGGCCAGTCAGAAGTCTAATATCCTGGAAGAACAAAATTGTCTACATCCCAGTTGTGGGCAGCCACAGGTAGTTGCTCCCTTTGTTTACACTTAAACATATGGATGGAGACTTCCTGGTACAGACAATTAGACTAAGGAGATTCCGGGAAGAGGCAGGAAGAACCTAAACCTTTCACAAGAGATGATATAGATAATCAGTCACACCTGAAACCTGCATTTATCACCTAAGTGTTTTATTGTACCCTTGTAATCAATAATTAAGAATCTTATTGGGAACTCTTTGTAACCTTAAAAGCCTTTTTGATATGTAAATCTTTTGTGCTCCTTCTTGTAAACAACTGGTCATGTTTAAATACTACTGGATTTGTTCAATAAACGAGCCTTGATCAGGACTTGTCTTGGCTCCATTCTTTGTGTCCTTGTCCCTGCATTCCCACTCTCTGTTTCAGGAAACCTGGTTCATTGTGCTGCAGGCCGACACACCAGTGATGGAGATGGAATATAAGAGAACAAATAAATGCTGTGAATAAAATGGAAGCAGCTATAAAGGATAATGGGTCTAGGGTGTTCTTTTCTAGTTGTTCAAGTAGGACAAGAAACTGGGGGTCATTGCCCAGAGATCCACAGCCACTAGGTGATTTGTAGAAGTATGGATCACATCAAAGTCATGACGAGTGCCAAGGCGCCCTGGTGGCTGTTGTTACAGAACAGGAGCATTCCAAAGGAAGTGAGGATGGCAGTGGTGATGAGCAAGAGGGAGAGTGGTGGGTTGGGGATGCAGGATGCTAAGGTTGAGGTGCTTCAGAATGATCAACACAGACTCCATCATCCTCATGGGAGCCTCTTGCACCTCATTCATTTTTAACTTTATTTACTCTAACATAAAGAGAACAGATTTAACAAAGTTCATGGGTACAATCCTAAGAATAGAATAATATATCCCTTCCTGCCTCCTCCTCCTCCTCTCCTTTTCTCCTCTCTCTCTCTCCCCCCTCTTCTTCTCTCTCTCCTCCATCCCTCCTTTCCCACTCTATCTTTCTTTCACATTTTTGAGATTAAATATTTTTACTATTTATATTTCTTCAGTTTTCTAAGATTAAAAATCCTTTAAATATTTGAAAATTTAAACAGATGTAGAAATTTTTGAGGTCCTACATGATATGTGAGTACCTACCTACCTTGTGTTGTGTCCAATAAGGGTGTGTTTACTGGTACATAGATCTATCTACTCAAAAATGGGGCATTTCTTCAGGGTCTAAAACATCCAAAATCCTACCTTCTAGTTCTGTTTCAGAGAAATTCATCATGCATTTCCATTATCTTAGTTGCCCTACCTTGCAACAGAACCCAGCAATGTCTTACTTCTCCCTAACTGTAACCTAGTGAGCACAGAACAAACTTTCTCCCCCTCTGGCCCATATTTCACTTTCTATTCTCTAATATCCACCATTAAACTTTATCATTGTGTTTGAAAAGGCAACCACTGATTTGAACAGGATTCCTTCTAAGTACCGTATGTTGATTGAGTTCTTGTCTGAGTAACATTGTCACCTTGGAATAATGATTTCAAGCAACTTAGCTTGAACACTGTTCTCACCTCACAGCAGGTGCACACAAGCACACAAACACACAGAGACAAACACAGACACAGGTACTGTGGCCTTTTGGGGCTGTGTTTGTACCGTGCCCTTCTCATCCCTGGCTGCACGGATAGGGCAATGCATGGACATGACACACGCAGGCCAAATCAAGTTCTTTCCTACAAAAATGTGTAAATGCCACCCACAAGTTCCAGCTCGAAAACCTCCCATGGGGGCCGGCACTGTGGTGCGGTGGATTAATGCCCTGGCTTGAAGCACCGGCATCACATATGGGTGCTAGTTCAAGACCCGGCTGCTCCACTTCAATCCAGCTCTCTACTATGGCCTGGGAAAGCAGCAGAGGATGGCCCAGGTCTTTGGGCCCCTGCACCCACGTGGGAGACCTGGAAGAAACTCCTGGCTCCTGGCTTCAGATCTTCATAGCTCCGGCTGTTGCGGCCAATTGGAGAGTGAACCAGTGGATGGAAGACCTCACTCTCTCTCTCTGCCTCTCCTCTCTCTGTGTAATTCTGACTTTCAAATAAATAAATAAATCTTTTTTAAAAAAGAAAACCTCCCATGAACAGATAAACCTTGGACTCTATTCTGGTAAGGTCATTTCACCCTTATATTTTTGTTCATTTTTATTTGAAAGGGAGAGAGAGGGAGAGAGAGGGAGAGAGAGGGAGAGAGAGGAGCTGGCATTGTGATGAGGTGGAGTTAAGCCTTGGCCTGCGATGTATGCATCCCATATGGGTGCTGGTTCAAGACCTGGCTGCTTCACTTAGGATCCAGCTCCCTCATAATACACCTGAGAAAGCAGCAGAAGATGGCCCAAGTGCTTGGTCACCTGTGTCTATTATCTATTTGGGGAGTGAAACAGCAGATGCTAGATTCTCTCTCTCTCTCTCTCTCTCTCTCTCTCTCTCTTTCTCTCTGTCTCCCTTTCTGTAACTCTGCCTTTCAGATAAATAAATAAGTCTTTAAAAATGTGAGCAGGAAATGAATCTAATGTTATCACTGTACTTATGTGAAGATCCCAACATGAGTGGAAAAGCTGATGCTGAGTGAAGAATAAAGAATAATTGATGCCAAATGATGGTGGAGGTGATGCAACCTTCAGAAATAGATAAAAGTAGAAAAGCACAGAGACACCATAGGAAATAACAGGAAGAGAGGATGGATACACATATACACAAGATTATTTGTCAGCTTAATGAGGTCAAGAACACTCTGCATCAACAAAGCAAAGGCAGGGATAGGGCAGTAAGACAGCCTTATGGACCTGTAACACACTTGACTATCCCTCAAACACTCACACACATACATGCACACACATTCACACACGCACACTCTCACATACACATGGGCACCCCCACACAAATGCATATGCACACACACATACACACACGCACACACATGCACACACACACACTCGCATACCCACCATAATACACACTCACACACATGTGCACACCCACACATGCATGCACATTCATACCCCCTACACACACACACACACACACATGAAATGGCAGACAGCAATGTTTTCAGTTTGAAAGACAATCTCAAAAAAAAAGACAGTCTCTTTGTCAGAATCTGTCTCATCACCAGAAAATATAATTCTGTATCACTTCAAAAATTAAAAACAGCAGATCTGGATGTCTGGTGCTGCATTTAAGATGTTGCCTGGGACACCCACATCCCAGATCAGGTTGCCTGAGTGTGAGTCGTGGCTCTGCTTCTGATTCCAATGTCCTGCTAATGGACCATCTGGGAGGTTGCAATGACGATTCAGCTACATGGATTTTCTGCCAGTCACACAGGAGACCCACACTGAGTTCTGGGCATGTGACTTCTTTGGCCTGGCCCAGTCTTAGCTGTTGTAGACATTTTCAAAATGAACCAGAGGAGAGTGACTCTCTCTTTTGTTTGTATGTCTTTGTCTATTTCTTTGTGTTTCTTCCTCAATCAAGTAAAGATAAATAAATATTAAAACAGAAATGCCCTCAATTACCTGTCTTTCCCTCCAGAGCTGCCACCCTCTTTCTTTTTTTATTTCACAAGAAGAGTCATAGATAGTGAGAGAGAGAGACAGAGAGAAAGGTCTTTCTTTTCCACTGGTACACCCCCCAAATGGCCGCTACGGCTGGCACTGTGCTGATCTGGAGCCAGGAGCCAGGTGCTTCCTCCTGATCTCCCAAGTGGGTGCAGGGACCCAAGCACTTGGGCCATCCTTCACTGCCCTCCCAGCCCACAGCAGAGAGCTGGACTGGAAGAAGAGCAACTGGGACTAGAACCTGGTGCCCATATGGGATGCCGGTACCACAAGGCAGAGGATTAACCAAGTGAACCAGAGTGCCGGCCCCACCCTCTTTCTTTCATTTTTTTTTAAGATTTTAATTATTTATTTCAAAGGCAGAGTTACAGAGAGAGGGATACACACACACACACACACACACACACAGAGAGAGATCTTATATCTGCTAGTTCCCTCCTGAAATGGCTGCAACAGCTGGAGCTCTGCCAATCCAAAGTAAGGGCCAGGAGCTTCTTCTGTGTGTCCCGCATGGGTGCAGGGGCCCAAGCACTTGGGTCATCTTCTGCTGCATTTCCAGGTGAATTAACATGGAGCTCGATTGGAAGAGGAGCAGCTGGGACTAAAACCAGCACCCATTTGGGGTGCCGGCACTGCAGACAGAGACTTAGCCCACTACGCCACACTGTTAGCCCTACTGTCTTTCTTTACACCCCTTAATTGCTAAGATTCTTGGATCCCTGTTCTATTTTTACTATAACTGCTTTGTGCTTCTCAATTCCTGCTCTGAAAGGGCTTCCACTAGGACCATCTAATTGTCAACAATAAATCCTGCGTTGCTGGTTTCAGTAGGCACTCCTGTGTTTTGACACCATGAATAATTACAATAATTAAGCATGCGAGCAAACGAACACCCCAATCTCTCTATCTGAAATAGACTGGATTGGCTATCAGGTGACCTTGGGTAACCGTTCTCAACTTCCACTCTGGGCCTTTCCTGCAGGGCCTGCTGGGCTCTCAGACTCACCTGGATGGGTTCTCTGGGAGGAAGGTCTCTGGGTAGAGGTGTGACTCCTCCAGGGATGGATGATGATGGACACTGAAGCTCTGTCCCACACAAACAGCAGGAAGGAGTGAAACATCAGTCTCTGAGCCAGATGAAGATTGTGGTGAATTTACAGCTCTCTGTCTGCACAGTAGGCACATCTTCCTCCTGGAGCTCTGACCTATGAGCACCTGATTTCCCCGTCGGGACCTTGGCCTCTGCAGAAAATTTCTGGCCAATCCTCTGTTCCCAACAGACCAGTTGAAGTCATGTGTGCTCAGAGTTGATTATTCCTTCTCTGTGGATTCTCCTGCCTCCCAGAGGGCAAAGCTTTCAGCCACTGACCCTATTTGATTCAACACTTTCTCCAGAATGCAAGATGGAAGAACTCATCTAAAAGAAATCTCTAGGGTTCTCCAATCCAACAGTTTGGTTGGGGACACAGCAGCAGGCACGTCAGGAACAATGGCATTTCCCTCTTCAAGAAGAGGAAAACTGTTTCTCTATGTAAAACAAGGGGTCCTCACTTATGAGTTAGAATTTTTTATAACAATTTTTTTATAAATACAACTTTAAGAATATAGTGGTTCTTCCCACTATACCTGCCCTCCCCCCATGAATTAGAAATTATATTGTGTTTTAGCAGCTGTCAGTTTTCCATATGTCTGTGAGTTAAAAGAGAGATACTTGTATTTTATTTAATACAATGTATGAGGGACACTGAGCATTGGGTACATGTATACACTGTGTCATGATCAAATCAGGGAAATTAGCATATCAATGAAATGACCTTAAACAAGGAGCATTTCTTTGAAATGGGAGCATTCAGAATCCTCTCCTGTAGCTATTTTGGAATATACTGAGCCTTATTGTTAGCTGTAGTCATCCTTCTGTGCAGTAGACACCAGAATTTATTCCTCTTGTCCATCAGAATCTTGTACCAATTGACCAAGATCTCCCCAGTCTCCTCTTCTACCTACACTCCCTGGCATTTGCTAACCACTCTTTCCTTATCTATTTCTATGAGACCAACCCTGCAAGTTTCTACTTACCAGTGAGTCATGTGGTATTTATCCTTCTGTGCCTGGCTTATTGTACTTATCCTGATGTCCTCCATGTTGTCTAGAATGACAGAATGTCCTTCTTCCACTAGCTGAATAGTACACCATTGTGTATTAACACACAAAAATCAACAGCTTTTCTATACACCGAAATACCATGGTTGAGAAAGAACTTCTAACATCAATCTTATTCAGAACAGCTACAAAAAATTTAAATCCCTTGGAATAAATTTAACCAAGAAGGTCAAAGATCTCCATGATCAAAAATAATCTTTAAAGAAAGAAAAAGAAGACACACGCACAAATGGAAAAATCTTCCAAGTTCATGGGTTGGAAGAATCAATATCATCAAAATGTCAATACTACAGAAAGCACTTTACATATTCAATGAGATCCCAATCAAAATACCACGGACATTCTTCTAAGGTATAGAAAATATGATGCTGAAATTCATATGGAAACATGAGGCCCTGAAGAGCTAAAGCAATCTTACACAACAAAAACAAAGCTGGAGGCATCACAATACCAAATTTCAAGACATACCACAGGGCAGTTATAACCAAAAATACCTGATACTGGCAAAAAAAATAGATGTATAGATCAATGGAATAGATTAGAAACACCAGAAATCAATCTACACGTCTACAACCAACTTATCTTTGACAAAGGAGCTAAAGGCAATCCCTGGAGCAAGGACAGCCTCTTCTATGAATGGTGCTGGGTAAACTGGATTTCCACCTGCAGAAGTAGAAAGCAAGACCCCTACCTTACACCTTACACAAAAAATCCACTGAAAATGGATCAAAGACCTAAATCTATGACACAACACCATCATTACTAGAGAACATTGGAGAAACTCTGGAGGATATTGACATAGGCAAAGACTTCTTGGGATATACCCCAGAAGCATAGACAAGCAAAGCCAAAATTGACAAATGGGATTACATCAAGCTGAGAAGTTTCTGCACTGCAAAAGGAACACTCAGCAAAGTGAAGAGGCAACACACAGAATGGGAGAAAATATTTCCTAATTATGCAACTGATAAAGGATTAATAACCAGAATCTACCTAGAGCTCAAGAAACTCAACAACAACAAAACAATCCAGTTAAGGAATGGGCAAAGGGCTTGAACAGGTATTTTTCAAGAGAGAAAATTCAAAAGTCCAACAATACATGAGAAAATGCTCAGGATCACTAGCCATCACACAAATGCAAATCAACTTGTGTAAGCATGGGGACTAATTTATGTGTGTGCAATTCTTTTCAAGTCAACCTGGTACCATGTAAACTACAGCTAATCGTGTATATGAACATAAACATGCATGTGGACATAACACACATTGTGAGTTCACCTGAATGCATGAAAACACCCAGAACATCTTGGGGCTGGCAATGTTGTGTAGCAGATTAAGCTGCCGCATGGCACCAACATCCTATATGAGCACCGTTCAAGTCATGGTTGCTAAACTTCAGACCAAGCTCCCTAATAATGCACCAGGGAAAGCAACAGAAGTTAGCCCAAGTGCTTAGACTCTGCACTAGATGGAGCCCTGGGATTCTGGCTTTGGCTTTGCCGAGCTCTGTCCATTGCAGCCCTTTGGGGGAGTAAACCAGCAGACAGAAGATATATTTTTCTCTCTCTGTCCCCCTCTCTCTTAAGCTTTCTGTAAATCTATATTTCAAACAAACAAATAAACCTTTGAAAAAATACACACATGACCACAAAGTTTGGTAGTTGTGATTTCCTCCGTGCAGCAGGTCTGGAACATAAATTTCCCTAGTTTGACAGTGCCATCAAAACTGTGCCTTTGCAAGTGGGAGGAATCAAAGCTGCTCTGATTGACAGAGTTACAGCCCTTTACAGAGGACAGAGTAGGAAATTTATATCAAATGGAAGAAGGAAGGAAATTTTTCTCAAGGATTTACGTGTTTTTTTTTAATGAGAAACACAGATGATGACATAAATGGATGTCAAGGGGTGTGTATGGTCCCAGCAATGGAGATACTGCTTAGAAGGCAAACATTCCATTTCATACTGTATCTGGTTCAATCCCCACTGTTCTTCGGATTCAACTTCCTGCTAATGCACATCTTAGGAGCAGCAGATTGTGGCCCATGGTTTTGGTTCTCCACTGCCCACATGGGACGCCTGGCTTGAGTTCTGGGCTCTTGGATTTTTCCTGGCCCAGGCTCATCTTTGTGATAATTTTGGTGTAAACCAATGAGTGGAAGATCTGTCTTTTGCTGTCTCTCTTTGTCTCACTGCCTTTCAAATAGACATCAATAGATAAGCTTTTAAATGTGACACATCAGTGTGATAAATGGTATTCAGTCTAAAAGCATAATGCAAGGCCCTCATTTTGGAAAAACACAGATGAACCCAGAGATCATTAGACTAAGTGAATCAGCCAAGCACAGAGAATTACCACATGATGACACTTGTGAGCAGATACTTATCAAGTTGATTTCATGGAAGTGGACAGTGGAATAGTGGTTAGCAAAGGTCAAGGTGAGCAGATGGCAGGGTGTGATGGCAGAGGTTGGTTAGTGCATTCAATGTTTCAGTTGGATGAGAAGAGAACCTTTGGTGTCTACTACCAAGTAGGGTGACCACAGTTAACAATAGTGCTCTCTGTATTGCAAATAGCTAGAAGAGAGGGTTCTGAATGTTCCCAGCTCAAAGAAATGACCAGTGTTTAGGCTGATGGTTTTGCTTTGATCACAGCACAATGTATATGTGCATGTAGACATTGCAACTCCCCCTACACTCTGTGTTAACTAAAAACAAAATATACCATACATAAGCTCATCTCTTCTAGCTGACAAATACTTGCTAATGAGAATGAAAAGGCAGTTCTTTTTTTAAAGATTTATTTATTTGAGAGGTAGAGTTACAGAGGAGAGAGAGAGAGAGAGAGAGAGAGAGAGAGAGAGAGAGAGAGAGAATGTCTTCCATCTGCTAGTTCACTCCCCAGATGGCCACAAAGGCTGGAGCTGTGTAAAAGGTAGCTCTTAAAGTGTGTAGTAATTTTCCATTTTATGGCAAAATGTGATGAAGCTAAGAAATAGCACTATGTTTTACACCAGAGAAATAGTCTCTCCTTATATTTCTTTTGAAAGGGGTTTTGAAATGTTTGCTAATATGGAATGGCCAATGCTATTTTGTTATGAAAGGTTGAGAACAAGAGAAAGGGAGATCTTCCATTCCCTGGTGTGATTCCCAATGACCCATGGCAGCCAGGAGTGGGAACAGCTGATCAGGACCCACTAACTATCTGATTTTCCCTTGTGAGTTCCAGGAACCCAACTACATGAACCATCACCTGATGCTTTCCACAGTGAGCATCAGCAGGACCTGAACTGAAAGCGGAGCCTAGACTTGAAAAAAGGGACCCATTATATGAGTCACGGCCATATGAAAAGCATCTTAATGGCTACAACAAATGTCCACCATAGTTTTCCCTTCTTGAAGAGGGAGGGGTATATGAAGTTTTGCAAATTTCAGGAGCTGGCATTGCCAAGAGATGTATGAAAGCCATAGGCAACTAACAAGACAAGTTTTTCGACCCTGGAGAAAACTTTAACTCAAGAAAAATAAATTGGTGGGAGATTTGACTTCTAGGAGGCAGAGGAGTTCACAGAGAAAGAATAATGACAGCTAAGTACACACCTGACTTCTTACCTGGTCTCTTGGGAATAGAGAATCACCAGGAAAAAAAATGTTTGCTTTTTTGGCCCAGACCGGTGTCCTTGCAGGGAAGTCAGGAGTGTAGAGACTGGAACACCAAGAGGGAGCTGTGCCTAATGAACAGACACAGGGAGCGGTAAATACCACCCTCTGCTGTGGTCCACCAAGCATACAACCTCGACCTGGACAAAGCACAGTGGCTGCTTTTGGAGACTTGATCTGACTCTGGAACCACTGCTGTACTCCTTCCTGCTGTCTTGTCACTTCTAAAGCTTCCCTCTCCATTGTCAGTGATCCAGGGAGGAACCACTTGTCCAGATGGGGGATCCTCCTCCGAGAGCACTCATCTAAGTGAGCCTGAGAGCTCACTCACTACTGCAGGAAAGGCTCTGAGAGTGGAAGCTGAGAATGTTTCCATGAAGTCACCTGATGTCCAAGCAAGTCTATTTCAGATAAACAGCTTGTATTCTTACTCTGCTCGCTTGATAAATATTCACTGCATTTATCTGTGATGCTGGAAAACAGAAGTGTTCATTGAAACCAGCCACCCAGAACTCATTGTTGGCATTGAAATGATGATACTAGAAGCAGAGATAGAGCAGAGATTGAGAAGTGGCTCCAGGAAAAGTATAACAAGGATCCAAGGGAAGAGAAAAATAGGTAACTCTGGAAGGATATAAAGAAACAAAGTGTGTTTTCTTATATTTTTATATGTATTTATTTTCATTTGTTTGAGAAGCAGTCACAGAGAAGAGACACAGAGTGATCTAGCATACTCCGGATCACTCCACGTATGCCTGCAGCAGTCATTGCTCTACCTGGTGAGAGGTGCTCTATCTCATGAAAGCCAGGAGCTGGAAATCATCTGCATCTCAGACATCAGTGGAAAGAACACAACTACATAACATGACACTTGCTGCCAACCAGCAACTGTATCAACTTAAACTCATTGCTTCATAATTCATGTTTAGTAGTATATGACATAATAGAAATGACAGACTATGATGCATAGCTAACATTTTATTGAATGTATTCTAACCTTAATGTTTCAGGCAATGAAAATAATTTTACAGTGTTGAAGAGGCATTTAATAATGTTTATCCCACTTATATTTACCTAATTTAATAATTATGTTTGAATTGCTCATGGAAAATTTATGAGGTATTGAATAATTCTAGTTACAAATAAGCTCATGTTATTTACCTATGAACTATTTTAACAGCAGGCGATGATGAGACTATCACTTACACAAGAACCCAAAAGTTAAATATATGAGTGTTCTGATCAGAAGACAACACTGTTTAGGATTAAACCAAAAGCATCAAACTGGACTTGCTTGCTAAATATTTCTCAAAATAATGTGAACATGGAAAAGCATTTTGGTTGATTTTTTTAAATGTTTTATTTGTTGACAGGCATAGTTAGACAGAGAGAGAGAGAGAGAGAAAGAGAGAGGTCTTCCTTCCGTTGGTTCACCCCACAAAAGGCTGCTATGGCCAGCATGCTGCGCTGATCCAAAGCCAGGAGCCAGGTGCTTCCTCCTGATCTCCCATGTGGGTGCTGGGCCCAAGCACTTGGGCCATCCTCCACTGCACTCCCGGGCCACAGCAGAGAGCTGGACTGGAAGAGGAACAACCGGTACAGAATTCAGTGCCCCAACCAGGATTAGAACCCGGGGTGCCGGTGCCTCAAGTGGAGGATTACCCTAGTGAGCCATGGCGCCAGCCTTGGTTGATTCTTTTAACACTTTTATTTAATTAATGCATATTTTATAGGTACAACTATAGGAATATAGTGGTTTTAACCCCCATACCCACACTTCCACCCCCACTCCTGTCCCACCTAATCCCTCTCCATCCCATTTTTTATTGTGGTTCACTTTTAGTTTAACTTTACAGAGGACAGTTGGTTGATTCTTGTTCAATTTATGGGTAGTCACTTAATTCCAATTCAGTATAGTACCATATCATACCAAATATGGTACCAATCACATATATGATCATAAACACACATGTGAACATAACAGACAACATACACATATTTGCATGTGGTGAAAGGCCAGGGCATTAACCCGCTGTGCTACAGCGCCAGCCGCTAAATAAATAAATCTTAAAAAAACAGAGGGGAGGGAAGGAGAGCAGAAGATTGCATGCAATTTCATGCATCTGATTCAAACTTTTCTTTTTTTTAACTTTTATTTAATGAATATAAATTTCCAAAGTACAGCTTATGGATTACAATGGCTTCCCCCCCCCATAACTTCCCTCCCACCCACAACCCTCCCCTTTCTTTCTCCCTCTCCCCTTCCATTCACATCAAGATTCATTTTCAATTCTCTTTATATACAGAAGATCAGTTTAGCATATATTAAGTAAAGATTTCAACAGTTTGCACCCACATAGAAACACAAAGTGAAAAATACTGTTTGAGTACTAGTTATAGCATGAAATCACTTCTTCACTTTACTGACTGTGTCTTTTGCAGTACAGAAACTTCTCAATTTGATGCAATCCCAAATGTTAATTTTGGTTTTGACTGCCTGTGCCTCTGGGGTAGTTTCCAAAAAGTCTTTGCCGGTACCTATATCTTGCAGGGTTTTCCAATGCTCTCTAGTAATTTGATGGTGTTGGGTCATAGATTTAAGCCTTTAATCCATGTGGAGTGAATTTTTGTGTAAGGTGAAAGGTAGGGGTCTTGCTTCATGCTTCTGCACGTGGAAATCCAGTTTTCCCAGCACCATTTATTGAATAGACTGTCCTTATTCCAGGGATTGGTTTTGGATCCTTGATCAAATATGAGTTGGCTGTAGATTTTTGGATTGATTTCTGGTGTTTCTATTCTGTTCCATTGATCTATCCGTCTGTTTCTGTACCAGTACCATGCTGTTTTGATTACAACTGCCCTGTAGTATGTCCTGAAATCTGGTGTTGTGATGCCTCCAGCTTTGTTTTTGTTGTACAAGATTGCTTTAGCTATTCGAGGTCTCTTGTGTCTCCATATGAATTTCAGCATCATTTTTTCCAGATCTGAAAAGAAGGTCTTCGGTATCTTGATTGGTATCACAATGAATCTGTAAATTGCTTTTGGGAGAATGGACATTTTGATGATATTGATTCTTCCAATCCATGAGCATGGAAGATTTTTCCATTTTTTGGTATCCTCTTCTATTTCTTTCTTTAAGATTTTGTAATTTTCATCGTAGAGATCTTTAATGTCCTTGGTTAAGTTTATTCCAAGGTATTTGATTGTTTTTGTAGCTATTGTGAAAGGGATTGATCTTAGAAGTTCATTCTCAGCCGTGGTATTGCCTGTGTATACAAAGACTGTTGATTTTGTGCATTGATTTTATATCCTTCCAGAACTATATTGAATAGCAGTGGTGAGAGTGGGCATCCCTGTCTGGTACCAGATCTCAGTGGAAATGCTTCCAACTTTTCCCCATTCAATAGGATGCTGGCCGTAGGTTTTTCATAAATTGCTTTGATTGTATTGAGGAATGTTCCTTCCATACCCAGTTTGCTTAGAGTTTTCATCATGAAAGCGTTTTGTATTTTATCAATTGCTTTCTCGGCGTCTATTGAGATAATCATATGGTTTTTCTTCTGCAGTCTGTTATGGTGGTGTATCACATTGATTGATTTGAGAATGTTGTACCATCCCTGCATACCAGGAATAAATCCCACGTGGTCTGGATGGATGATTTTCCTGATGTGTTGTTGCATTCTATTGGCGAGAATTTTATTGAGGATTTTTGCATCTATGTTCATCAGGGATATTGGTCTATAATTCTCTTTCAATGCTGCATCTTTTTTCTGGCTTAGGAATTAAGGTGATGCTGGCTTCATAGAAAGAATTTGGGAGGATTCCCTCTTTTTCAATTGTTCTGAATAGTTTGAGAAGAATTGGAGTTAGTTCTTCTTTAAATGTCCGGTAGAATTCAGCAGTGAATCCGTCTGGTCCTGGGCTTCTCTTTGTTGGGAGGGCCTTTATTACTGTTTCAATTTCTGTCTCAGTTACGGGTCTGTTTAGGTTTTCAATCTCTTCCTGGTTCAATTTAGGTAGGTTGCATATGTCCAGGAATCTATCCATTTCTGATAGATTTTCTTGTTTGCTGGCATACAAGTCCTTGTAGTAATTTCTGATGATTCTTTTTATTTCTGTGGTGTCTGTTGTTACGTTTCCTTTTTCATCTCTGATTTTATTGATTTGGGTCTTTTCTCTTCTTTTTTTAGTTAGTTGGGCCAATGGGGTGTCAATTTTGTTTATTTTTTAAATCACTAGCTCCTCGTTTGGCTGATTTTTTGTAATGTTTTTTTGGATTCAATCCTGTTGATTTCTTCTCTGATTTTAATTATTTCTCTTCTCCTACTAGATTTAGGTCTGCTTTGCTGCAGATTTTCTAGATCCTTGAGATTCAGTGAAAGCTCATCTATTTGGTGCCTTTCCAATTTCTTGATATAGGCACCTATTGATATAAACTTTCCTCTTAACACTGCTTTTGCTATATCCCATAAGTTTTGGTATGTTGTGCTGTTATCCTCATTTACTTCCAGAAAATTTTTGATTTCTCTTTTAATCTCTTCTATGACCCATTGTTCATTCAGGAGCATGTGTTGCTCAATCTCCATGCATTTTCATATGCTTTAGGGATTCTTGAGTTGCTAATTTCCAACTTCATTCCTTTATGGTCTGAGAAGCTGCATGGTATGATTCTAATTCTTTTGAATTTGCTGAGACTTGCTTTATGGCCTAGTTTGTGGTCAATCCTGGAGAAGGTTCCATGTACTGCTGAGAAGAATGTAAAATCTTTAGCTGTAGGATTGAAAGTTCTGTATATATCAGTTTTTGTGGTAAAGTTTATGTTGTCCGATATTAAGATGGCTACGCCCACTCTTTTTTCATTTCTGTTGGCATGGTATATCTTTTTCCAGCCTTTCACTTTCAGTCTGTATGCATCTTTGTTGGAAAGATGTGTTTCTTGTAAGCAGCAAATAGATGGGTTTTGTTCCTTTACCCAATCAGCCAATCGGTGTCTTCTAACTGGAGAGTTGAGGCCATTAACGTTCAATGTGACTATTGATAAGTAGTAGCTTTGCCCTGCCATTTGCCAAAGATATTTTCTAATATGTGCTTTGAGCTTCCTGTGATCTTTATTATTAAAAGTGTCTAACATGTACATGAACATCAGTGAAATGCTAAGTGGAAAGGAAGGCTTACTTAAAGATGACAGTACAAGAGTTCCTTATTTGGGACCAGATCCATACATACACTGTAGGGATCAATTTTCAGCCTGTAAAATAGAAATTGTAGCATTTAAGCTATGTGAGCCATGACTTTCTAGGAAATGTAGTCATGTTGTTATCTCTTTCCAAGTAGTCAGCTCAAGCAAGTGGAACCAAGAAATAATACAGGAATTTCAAAATTCCTTCTGGGATTCTCAGAAGACCCCGCAGGGCAGCCCCTTATATTTGTTCTCTTCCTCTCTATGTACCTGGTCATTGTGGCTGGGAACTTGCTCATTGTCATGGCCATACTCTCAGACCCCCACCTCCACATGCCCATGTACTTCTTCCTCTCCAACCTGTCCTTGGTGGACATCTGCTTCACCTCCACCACCATCCCCAAGATGCTGGTGAACATCCAGATACAGAGCAAAACTATTGCCTATGATGGATGCTTTACCAAAACATTTTTCTACTTTCTTTTTATATGAATGAACACCTTCCTTCCAGTTGTGTTGGCCTATGACTGCCATAATACATGGTCATCATGAACCCCCAGCTCCATTTGCATCTTGTTCTCATGTGCTGGATCATTAGTGTCCTGCATGCCTTGTTACACAGCTTAATGGTGCTGAAATTGTCCTGTGCAGACCTGGAAGTGCCCCACTGTTTCTCTGAACTGAAGCACGTGGTCCATAGTGCCTGCTTTGAAGCATTTCTTAATGATTTGTTTCTATATTTTGTATCTGTGCTGCTGGGTGGAGGACTGGGATTCTTCTTCTCTAAGATCGTGTCCTTCATCTGTGCAATGTCATCCACTCAGGGGAAGCATAAAGCATTTTCCACCTGTGCCTCTCACCTCTCCATCATCTTATTTTATTTCACAGGACTACTTGTGCATCTTAGCTCTGCTGTTATCCAAAACCCACACTCAACTGCAGCAGCCTCAATGGTGTATACCATGGTCACCTCCATGTTGAGCCCCTTCATCTACAGTATGAGAAATGAATACATAAAGAGGGCTCTAGGGGCTGGTGCCATGGTGCAGTAGATTAATCCTCTTCCTGTGGCACCAACATCCCATATGGGCACTGGTTCTAATCCCAGCTGCTTCTCTTCCAATCCAGCTCTCTTATGTGGCCTGGGAAAGGAGTAGAAGATGGTCCAAGGACCTGCACCTGTATGGCTCCTGGATTCAGATCAGCACAGCTCTGGCCATTTTGGCCATTTGGGGAGTGAACCAACTGAAGGAAAACCTTTCTCTCTGTCTCTCCTTCTCACTGTCTATAACTCTACCTCTCAAATAATAAATAAGATCTTTTAAAAAGAGGGATCTGAAAAGTCCTTTTGATGGGAAACAATAAAATGGCCAGGTATCTTGGGCCAAAGAAGTGCCAAGGATTGCAAGGATGAAACCTCACAGTCCAAATTCTTAATCTTGGATCTGACTGTAAAATCAGATTTTTTTCCGATGTTTATTTACTAGTGTTTCCATTTTGTGGATTGAATCTCTCAATACAGTTTTGGCAACTCACTTACTAAGCATTCTGTTGTCTAGTTTCCACAGCTTTTCCCTTTGATGTTTTCCTACTTTCCCAAAGTGAATCCTAACATGAAATCAGAAATTTTTGGAAATTCCCATTTGTCTCGTGGGACAGTAAGGATATCTTAGGAATAATTTTTCCTATCTGAGAAGTATGTGAGAAGCCATTGTTCTCCAAAATCCATAGCATGAGGCACAATGTTTGTAAAGGAGGTGTATGCTGAATCTGTTGGGGGCAGATTTCTTAGAAACATGGATTATTTTATTTAAAATAATACAAACTCTATGAGTTAGATCAGGGAAAGTATATGATGTCTACCTTTTGAGGGCTGACTTATTTCACTGAATATAATGATTTCCAGTTTATCAATTTTGTTATTTTGTTGCAAAAGATAGGATTTCACCTTTTTTACAGCTGAGTAGTACTCCGTAATTTATATACACTATAATTTCTTTATCCAGTCAACAGGTGATGGATATCTGGGTTGATTCCATACCTTAGTTATTGTGAATTGAAAGTAGATCTTTGGGGGGCCCAGCGTCATGGATCACTTGGCTAATCCTCTGCCTGTGGCACCAGTATCCTATATGGGCACCGGGTTCTAGTGCTGGTTGCTCCTCTTCCAGTCCAGCTCTCTGCTGTGGCCCAGGGGGGCAGTGGAGGATGGCCCAGGTGCTTGGGCCCTGCACCCACATGGGAGACCAAAAAGAGGCACCTGGATCCTGGCTTTGGATCGGCACAACACACCAGCTGTGGCGGTCATTTGGGGGGTGAACCAGTGGAAGAAGGACCTTTCTCTCTGTCTCTCTCTCTCTCTCACTGTCTATAACTCTACCTGTCAAATAAATAAATAAATAATCTTTAAAAAAGATATATGAGTTGAAAATATTTTTAAAAAAAGAAAGTAGATCTTTGTAAAAATTAAGAGTGGGCAGAATCAGCCCTAAAGGCACTCGGATCTGGCTGAAAAGCCCATGAGAGTATTTCAGGCATGGAAAGCCAAGACACTCTGGCAAAAAGATCTCTGTGAGTGAGATCCCAGTGGAAAGAACAGGTCTTCAAAGAGGGAGGTGCCTTTCTCTGAAGGGAGGAGAGAACCTCCACTTTGACTATGACCGTGTCTAAACAAGATAAGAGTCGGAGAACTCAAGGGGCTTCCATAGCCTTGGAAACTCATGACTGGTGCATAGGGAGATTACTGATGCCATAAACAGGAGTGTCAATTTGTAAAGTCAACAACAGGAGTCACTGTGCACTTACTCCTCATGTAGGATCTCTGTCCTTAATGTGCTGTACACTGAGGCTTAATGCTATAACGAGTACTCAAACAATATATTTCACTTTGTGTTTCTATGGGGGTGCAAACGATTGAAATCTTTACTTAATGTACACTAAACTGATCTTCTGTAAAAAAAAAAAAAGAAATTATCAACTCCCAACTTGACTCTCACTGGGATTAAACATGACAATAGGTCTGATCTGATTTCATCATCATTTAAAAAAAATCATCTATTATTTTTCACTTTATGTTTCTGTGTGGGAGCAAACTGTTGAAATCCTTACTTAATGTATACTAAGCTGATCCTCTGTATATTAAGATAATCGAAAATGAATCTTGATGTGAATGGAAGGGGAGAGGGAGTGGGAAAGGGGAGGGTTTTGGGTGGGAGGGACGGTATGGGGGGGGAAGCCATTGTAACCCATGAGTCGTACTTTGGAAATTTATATTCATTAAATAAAAGATAAAAAAAAATTAAGAGTGGGAATGAGAGAGGGAGGAGGAAGAAGGGTTGAAGCATGGATGGGAGACTGGGTAAGGTGGGAAGTATCGTTATGTTCCTAAATCAGTATATATGAAATATTTGAAACTTTTATAACTTAAATAAAATTTAAAAAGATAGTAGTAGTAATACAAACTCACAAACATACAGTTGGGTTAAATAAGGCATCCAGAAAAGATACACATTATATGATTTAGTTATATGAAGCTTGGCAAAAAAGTAATCCACACCATTAGAATTCTAAACACTGATTTCCATGGAAACAGGAAAAGTAGAGAAATTGGGCACAAAAGAAGCTTTGGCATCACTGTATGTGTTCTATTTTTTTTTTTTTGGTCTGAGTTCTGATGACATGAAGAATATGCCTTTTGTGAAATAATGTGGAGCATTTGAAATGGTGCTTTCCCAAGCAGACTCATAGAATGACAAATGCCTAAACAGCACTCTGAACTCAGAATCATCCCTTAAGGCATTCAAATCTTATTAAAAAGTAAGTGCACATTGACTCCATTGTTGAATTAACAATTGACACTCTTATCTATGACGTCAGTAATCACCTGAGGCTCTTGTCAAAGGCTGCCAAGGCTATGGAAGCCTCTTGAGTTCACAAACTCCAACCTCATTTAGACAAGGCCATAATCAAAGTGGAAGTTCTCTCCTCCCTTCAGAGAAAGACACCTCCTTTTTTGACGGTGCATTCTTTCTGCTGGGATCTCACAGAGATCTTTCATTTAGGTCATATTTTTGCCACAGTGTCTTGGCTTTCTATGCCTAAGAAACTCTCATGGGATTTTCAGCTGGATCCAAATGCCTTAAGGGCTGATTCTGAGGCCAGAGTGCTGTTTAGGGCATCTGCCATTCTATGGGGCTGCTGTGTATCCTGCTTCCCATGGATCGTTCTCTCCTTTTTAATTCTATCAGTTATTATTAGCAGACACTGATCTTGTTTATGTGATCCCTTTGACACTTAAACCTATCATTATGATCAATTATGAACTTAAATTGATCACTTCAGCTAGTAATATGGCATTGGTACATGCCAACTTAATGGGATTTGGAGTCCCATGGTATGTTTCCCACTGTACCTAAATTAGGGGTAAGTCCAAGTGAACATGCGCTGAACTGTACATCTCCTCTCTCTCTTATTCCCATTCTTATTTTTAACAGGGATCAATTTTCAGTTAAATTTAAACACCCAAGAATAATTGTGTGTTAATTAAAGAGTTCAACCAATGGTATTAAGTAGAAAAAGAAAATACTGAAAAGAATAAAATAGTAAGCTATTCCTCGCCAGTCAGGACAAGGGCTGATCAAGTCATTGTTTCTCATAATGTCATTTTAACCTCTGCAATTTCCTTTTAGGTGCTCAGTTAGTTGTCACCAATCAGGGAGAACATTTGATATTTGTCCCTTAAGGACTGGCTTATTTCACTCAGCATGATATTTTCCAGACTCCTCCATTTTGTTTCAAATGACCGAATTTCATTTTTTTTACCACTGTATAGTATTCTGTAGAGTACATATCCTATAATTTCTCTATCCAGTCTTCTGTTGATGGACATTTAGGTTGATTCCATGTCTTAGCTATTGTGAACTGAGCTGCAATAAACATTGAGGGGCAGACAGCTCTTTTATTTTGCCAATTTCCTTTGGGTAAATTCCGAGGAGTGGATGGCTGGTTCATGTGGTAAGGCTATATTCACATTTCTGAGGACTCTCCAAACTTCTGCAGTACATTTAAAAGTTAACTTTCAACAGTTAGAGTAAGTTCTAGTGGGTTGGTTGTAGGTCACAGTAATATACGATATTATATTTTGAACTTTTTTTTTCAGAACTGGAAGTGAGGATCTCAAGGTCTCCAAGCATAAGGAAACAGTAAGGAGTTGGAAATGCTAACTATCCTGATTTGATCTGTGCAGCTATATGTATGGATTGAAATACTATGCTATAAAAGAAATCATTAGAAGTGAAATTGACACTTTGAGAAGCAATGACTTGAGCAGCCCTGGTCTTGATTGCTGAGGAACAGTTTTTATTTTCTTAATGGAGAATGGGACTGGAAATGGGAGAGAGAGGAGCAAGTGGGGTAGGAGTGGCTGTAGGAGGGCATGTATTATAGGAAGAATCGCTATATTCCTAAAGTGGTACTTATTAAATTTGTACTCATTAAATAAATAGATTTTGGGGAGGAAATAAAGACTATGCTATACCCATACAATATATGATTGTTACACTAAACTGTGTTAGAGGATATTTTGTATTCTTGCATAATTTCTTGAGCTCAATAAATATTAAGCTATAGTTACTAACATGAGAGTGTCAATAAAGAAAATCTACATAAACAAGAGCTTTTTGGTGTCCCCAAGGTTTTCTTTGAAAACTGTTGCAGTGGAGTAATCACTGCATAAATCCAAGTCTAGCTCCAAAAATAGGTGGTGATGAATGGTTATACATGGAAATCTGAGACACAGCTGAAACAAGAAAGAAGACATCACAACCAGTCCTACAGATATCAAAGCAGCAATGCACCCTTCTGGACATGATGACAACATATCCAATGGGTTAGATGAAAAGGGCAGAGTTCTTAAACTGCATAACCTACCCAGATGGATACATAAGAAACAAAAAATAAGAATAAAAACATAAAAAATTTTAAGAAAGTTGATGTTAAAAGAATGGTGAGGAGAATATCCTAGCAGATATAAAGGCTACAGATCAGACAATGTGGCCCCAAAGGTTAAGCTGTCATTTGGCACACCTGTATCCCATATTGGCGCCCCAGTTCAAACCTAGCTACTCCATTCCTGACCCAGCTTTCTGCTCATGAACTTAGCGGATGATGACCTAATGACTTGGCTCTCTGCCACCCATGTGGGAAACCCAGATGGATTTCCAGGCTTCTGACTTAAGTATGGCCCAACACAGATGTTGCAGTAACTTGGGGAGTGAACCAGCAGATGGAAGATTCATTTTCTCTCTGCTTCTCTCTCTCTTCCATTTTCAAGCAAATAGCAATAAATAAAAACAACAAAATAGCACCATTTAAAAATACATTAAAGAATAAAAGGAACAGGACCATTTAACAACAACAAAAATGGCTGTCCAGATATAAAAAGACATGAGGGCAAGTTGCACATGTGTAAATTTCTGAAAGGAGAAGTACATATGAAAACATGAGGGTACCTCAAACAGGGTGCAGACAAAAATGGAACTAAAAGATAAGTGTACTACACTGCAAAAAAATTTGAAATCCATGCATAGTTGTGGGTTTTTTTGTATTAACACATTTCAGTGAAAACCCCTAGGATTGAAGATGCCTAGGATTCTACCTGTCTTTCTTGAAAAAGGCAAAACTGTGGATGCAGAAAACAGATTAGTGGTTTCCAGGAGTTAATGGGCAAGAAGAGTTGACAGAGCAGCCCAGGGTCTGTTAGGGGGTGTAAGTCTTCTGTAGGATACTGCATTGGTGGGCATGTGTCTCTATGTATTTATCTAAGCCCACAGAATGCATGTGCCCCAATCATAGTGGCCTTTGATCATAGCAATGCATCAAGACAGGCTCAACTGTAGAAACACAACACTCAAGTGAGCATGTGGGAACTGGGAGAAGCTAGCCATGCATGGGAGCAAGGACTGTTTGTCAACATTCCTCCCAGTGCTGCTGTGGACCTAACACTGCTCTAAAAACTAAAGGGTTAGAAACCAAAACAAAGGTTTCTTTGTAAGAACATTCCACCTTTAACCCCAGCCCCTTATCCTACACTCTGGGGAGCTGGTTGTCCATGAAGACTCGCTGAGCCCATACTCCTCCTGTCAAATCAGAGCTTGCATTTGAACAAGATCCCCCAGAGATACAGACTTTACTGAAGTTGGGGAAATCAACATAGAATAAAGTTTGTCCCCTCTCCACTGCTGGCATTTGTGCTGGATAAACTCTTTGGGGGTGGTGAAACCAAGCACCTTGTTCAAAGCCTTGAGGACAGATGCTACACATCATCAGGTTCCAGTCTCCCAGCCTCCTGCCCACATCTTAACATGCCCTTCCCAAGCCATTGGATGGCGAATCAACCACTTGCTAAACTTAACGCATAGAACTGGGGAGTGGTACAACCAGCCCTACAAGGTTCCAATCACCACACTCAAGAAGTCATATTGTTTCTCCAATAAATAATAGTTTACTAGTTGGCATTGTCCGGGGAGTTTCTTTTTCTGGAAATTCCATGTCCAGAGAAGAAAGGAATTAACACTGTATGGTAGCCCCCAAACTAACTGAATCCTTCTGGCCATTGTGAAAATTCCCTAAAGAACACCATATCACTGACCAACCAAAGGTACCATATCCCACAGACTAATCAGCAACTTAGACAAACCAAATGCTCCAACTTCACCTAAACTTCAGGGAGCCCTGGAGCTAAGCAATAGCTGTGTAGCTCCTTGCTCTGCAAATGACAACAAATTCCTCCTTTCTTCTATCACTCTAAAGTCAGTGACTGTCTTTATGCATATTTGCAAGGAGACTCTTTTTTTAAGATTATATATATTTATTTGAGAAGCAGAGTTACAGACAGAAAGAAAGAGAAAGACAGAGAGAGAGGTCTTCCACCTGCTTGTGCACTCCCCAAATGGCCACAACAACCAGAGCTGGGCTGATCTGAAGCCGGGAGCCTGGAACTTCTTCTGGGTCTTCCACGTGGGTTCAGGGGCCCAAGCATTTAGATCATCTTCTATTGCTTTTCTCAGGCATATTAGCAGGGAGCTGCATGGGAAATGGTGCAGCTGGGACTTGAACTGGTGCCCATATTGGATGCTGGCATCATAGAGGGAGACTTAATCTTCTACACCACAGTGCCAGCCTCCCACAGGCCCAGTTTTGGGGGTTCTACAGCAACTCCTCAAACCAGGGTTGTTCCCCCAAGTCCTGGCACCCACTTGCTGCTTGGAGATCCTATGTAGATGTGATGGCAAGATTCCTCAGGATATTTCCCAGTGTTCTGTCACAGAAAACTCACCACAGTCAAAAAAGCACAGGACTGCAACCTCAGAGCAGGATATATCTTGATGAGGCCCAATAGAAACCCACCAACTGCTTGGTTTCCTACTAGGAGCAGGTCTATTAGCCCTTCAGAGCTGCTTCACTGAAAATGCATGGTCAGATTCCGCATAATGCTGACAAAACAGAGTGGACGTTTATAGAAATTACATGAGAGAATCTGTCGCTCCCCCTCTTCGTGGAGGAACGACACTAAACCCTGCCTAGGTCTCCTATCTGAGTCACGACACCATTATGTCGCTCCCCCTCTTCGTGGAGGAACGACACAGGACCCTGCACTGTTCTTTTGTCTGCTCAGCCCTCCCCGGGTTTGCTGCTGGTTCTTCCCGGGTTGGCTACCGACCCATCCACCTCCGTGGAAGGGCAGTTCCCCCTGCCACTTTCCCCACTTCCGCGGGGGAGCGGCACACCGCCGGCCGGCTCTCTTGGGGGCTGCTCAGATGTTCCTCAGGTGTTCCCTCAGATGTTCCTGGTGCATGTTGTCTCTCTCCTCCTTTATAGTCCTCTTCCACCAATCCCAACTGTGCTACCCACACGCCGAGTACGCTGCTCTACTCCAATCAGGAGCAGCTCCTGCTGTTTATTGGTTGAACTGGAGGCAGCTGTGTAGAAGCTGTTTCCTCCTCTCCCAGTGCCATATTGTGGGAGAGCAGATGCATAGAATAAGTCTTAATTCCAGTAACAGTCTAGTACGAGTTGATCCCCACAAGAATCCTTACAGTTGCTCCACTGAGGATAAGTGTTTAGTGCCAAATGACAGCTAAATACAATTCCACACATTCCCACACACTGAGTGTATGAAGAAAAAGACCTGGATATCAGATGCTAATTCTTGTTACAAGCAATAAGCTGTTAATTTATAAAAAAGATTTTATTTATTTATTTGAAAGGCAGAGTTAGAGAGAGGCAGAGGCAGAGAGAAGAGAGAGGTTTCCATCAGCTGGTTCACTCCTCAAATCAGCTGTGCCAATCCAAAGCCAGAAACCAGGAGCTTCTTCCAGGTCTCCCACACAGGTACAGGAGCCCAAGGACTTGGGCCATCTTCCACTGCTTTCCCAGGCCATAGCAGAGAGTTTGATTAGAAGCAAGCAGCCCAGACTCAAACTGGCACACATATGGGATGCCAGCAATGAAGGCGGTGGCTTTACCTGATAGGCCACACTCTCACATCTCATTATCTTGTTGTTGTTGTTTTTGATAAAAGCGCCACAAAACCACAGAAGATGGCACCCGTGCCTTCCTATCAGGAGAATATTTCTCCTTCTTATTGGATGGGAGATAAGTTATCAAGGGTGAGCTTCCATTAGGAGAGATGGGCCAAGGACCTCAATAGACATTTTTCAAAAGAGGAAATCCAAACGGCCAACATGCACATGAAAAAATGTTCATGATCACTAGCAATCAGGGAAATACAAATCAAAACCACAATGAGAATACCGGCAAGATGGCGGAATAGGAAGGGAGCACACTGATAGTCTGGGGAGAGATAGTTTAATAAAAGTGGAGATACTGTTTGAGTACTCGTTATAGCATTAAGCCTCAGTGTACAGCACGTTAAGGACAGAGATCCTACATGAGGAGTAAGTGCACAGTGACTCCTGCCGTTGACTTCACAAATTGACACTCCTGTTTATGGCATCAGTAATCTCCCTATGCACCAGTTATGAGTTTCCAAGGCTATGGAAGCCCCTTGAGTTCTCCGACTCTTATCTTGTTTAGACAAGGTCATAGTCAAAGTGGAGGTTCTCTCCTCCCTTCAGAGAAAGGCACCTCTCTCTTTGAAGACCTGTTCTTTCCACTGGGATCTCACTCACAGAGATCTTTTTGCCAGAGTGTCTTGGCTTTCCATGCCTGAAATACTCTCATGGGCTTTTCAGCCAGATCCGAATGCCTTTAGGGCTGATGCCATAAACAGGAGTGTCAATTTGTAAAGTCAACAACAGGAGTCACTGTGCACTTACTCCTCATGTAGGATCTCTGTCCTTAATGTGCTGTACACTGAGGCTTAATGCTATAATGAGTACTCAAACAGTATATTTCACTTTGTGTTTCTATGGGGGTGCAAACGATTGAAATCTTTACTTAATGTACACTAAACTGATCTTCTGTAAAAAAAAAAAAATTATCAATTCCCAACTTGACTCTCACTGGGATTAAACATGACAATAGGTCTGATCTGATTTCATCATCATTTAAAAAAAATCATCTATTATTTTTCACTTTATGTTTCTGTGTGGGAGCAAACTGTTGAAATACTTACTTAAGGTACGCTAGGCTGATCTTCTGTATATTAAGATAATCGAAAATGAATCTTGACGTGAATGGAGGGGGAGAGGGAGTGGGAAGGGGGGGTTGTGGGTGGGAGGGACGGTATGGGGGGGGAAGCCATTGTAACACATGAGTCGTACTTTGGAAATTTATATTCATTAAATAAAAGATAAAAAAAAATTAAAAAAATAAAAAAAAATAAAAGTGGAGATACTGCAGGTTCAAGGAAGAGTAGGGGAGGAAACAGCAGAAGAAACTCCTCCGGAACGCGTGACTCACAGCGGACCTGCGTGGAGAGCATGGGAGCCCACAGTTCGGGACATCAGCGGCAGACTCAACACACCAGCGCTGGAACGCGAGGTGAGCCGAACCTCAATAGCCCGAGACACCGGCAGGCAAGCGGAGAGAGGAGACTAGAGGGAACGACCCCCGGCGGGGGGAAGTTCACAAGGCTAACTGGAAGAGAGAGAGAGAGAGAAAAAAAAAAGGGTGACTAGTACGGACACGGGTTTCTCTCTCTCCGCTCACCTCTCAAGGGCGAGCAAGACAAAGAGCAGGCGCCATCTTGGACATACGTCATAAGCAGAGCGACCTCAGGTCTGCACCGGCCCTGAGCCTAGCAGAAAAACCTGACTCTGGGCGGGGCGAATTAACAGGAGATTAGGACCTAGTAAATTTGTGGTGCTACTGAACTGAGACTGTGAAAAAAGAGACGGTGGGGGAGAGAACTCACGGAATTCACGTGAGCACTCTCCAGAGACGCTACAATTCCGTAACTTTGGCAACCCAGTGGGAGGCTGAAGGAGAATTTGAGCCCATTCTGAGGGCCGAACAGATTCCCTGTGGGGATCTTGGGAAAGAGCTTCTGATCTCTGGCTCCTGTGGGTATATCATTTGCCTGCTAACTACCTCCAACTTCGTTCAGCTGTGCGGAATTACTTCCCTTTTGAATCAAAAAAAAAAAAAAAAAGAAAGAGAGAGAGAGATTTACCACGCCTAACCTGGGAGTGTCACCTTTGGCACACCAAACAGAGCTCTCAGGCCACACCCATCTCAAGCCCTAAGGCTCCATCAAAAACAGATAGTCCACTTAATCTAGAGTCATAGTATAACAAGAAAAAGCACCACAGTGAAGAAACCAAATATCTCCAATATGCCAAATAACAAATGCAAAAACCGAGGTAATAAAAACAAGGAAGTCACCATGAAGCCCTCAAATGAAAAAGACACCCCAATTCAAGATTATGAAGATGATGACATAGAAGAAATGCAAGAAGCAGATCTCAAAAAATTGATAAGAACATTAAGAAGTTCTCAAAAACAAATTCTGGAACTACAGAAATCCTTAATGGACAAGATAGAAAATCTCTCTCGTGAAAATGAAATATTAAGGAGGAATCAAAATGAAACGAAACAACTAGTACAACAGGAAACTGGGATAGTGACTGAAGTGAAGAATTCAATAGATCAAATGAAAAACACAATAGAGAGCCTTACAAACAGAATGGGTGAAGCAGAAGAGAGAATATCGGACTTAGAAGACAGAGAACAGGAAAGGATACAGTCAGACCAAAGAAAAGACGAGGAAATTAAAAATCTGAAACATATTGTCGGGAATCTTCAGGATACTATTAAAAAGCCCAACATTCGGGTTCTAGGAGTTCCTGAAGGCATGGAGAGGGAGAAAGGATTAGAAGGCCTTTTTAGTGAGATACTAGCAGAAAATTTCCCAGGTTTGGAGAAGGACAGAGAAATCCTAGTACAGGAAGCCCACAGAACCCCTAATAAACACGACCAAAAGAGATCCTCACCACGACACGTTGTAATTAAACTCTCCACAGTGAAACTAAAGAAAAGATTCTAAAATGTGCAAGAGAGAAACGTCAGATTACTCTCAGAGGATCTCCAATCAGACTCACAGCTGACTTCTCATCAGAAACTCTACAAGCTAGGAGGGAATGGCGAGATATAGCCCAGGTACTAAGAGAGAACAACTGCCAGCCCAGAATATTATATCCTGCAAAGCTATCATTTGTGAATGAAGGTGAAATAAAGACTTTTCATTGCAAACAGAAATTGAAAGAATTTGTTGCCACTCGTCCAGCCCTGCAAAAGATGCTTAAAGATGTGTTACACACAGAAACACAGAAACACGGTCATCAATATGAAAGAAGGTAAAGGAAGGAAACCAAGGAAGGAAACCTCACAGCAAAAGATCACAGGGAATTCAAAGCATATATTAGAACTTATCTTTGGCAAATGGCAGGGCAAAGTTACCATTTATCATTAGTCACTTTGAACGTGAATGGCCTGAACTGTCCAGTTAAAAGACACTGATTGGCTGATTGGGTTAAGGAACAAAACCCATCTATTTGCTGCTTACAAGAAACACATCTTTCCAACAAAGATCCATACAGACTGAAAGTGAAAGGCTGGAAAAAGATATACCATGCCAACAGAAATGAAAAAAGAGCGGGCGTAGCCATCTTAATATCAGACAACATAAACTTTACCACAAAAGCTGTTAAGAGAGACAAAGAGGGACACTATATCATGATTAAGGGATCAATTCAACAGGAAGATATAACAATTATCAATGTATATGCACCTAACTACAGGGCACCAGTTTATCTAAAAGATTTATTAACGGACTTAAAGGGAGACTTAGACCCCAATACAGTAGTACTGGGGGACTTCAATACTCCACTCTCAGAAATAGACAGATCAATAGGACAGAAGATCAACAAGGATACAGTAGATTTAAACGACACTATAGCCCAAATGGATCTAACAGATATATACAGAACTTTCAATCCTACAGCTAAAGATTTTACATTCTTCTCAGCAGTACATGGAAGCTTCTCTAGGATTGACCACATACTAGGCCATAAAGAAAGTCTCAGCAAATTCAAAAGAATTAGAATCATACCATGCAGCTTCTCAGACCA
Source organism: Oryctolagus cuniculus (assembly GCF_964237555.1). Classification (NCBI taxonomy): domain Eukaryota; kingdom Metazoa; phylum Chordata; class Mammalia; order Lagomorpha; family Leporidae; genus Oryctolagus; species Oryctolagus cuniculus. The sequence goes on along the minus strand of NC_091447.1, from coordinate 63,525,179 downwards.
TAAAGGAATGAAGTTGGAAATTAGTAACTCAGGAATCCCTAGAGCATATGCAAACACATGGAGATTGAACACCATACTCCTGAATGAACAATGGGTCATAGAAGAAATCAAAAGAGAAATCAAAAACTTTCTGGAAGTAAATGAAGACAACAACACAACATATCAAAACTTATGGGATACAGCAAAAGCAGTATTGAGAGGCAAATTTATAGCAATAGGTGCCTATACCAAGAAATTGGAAAGGTACCAAATAAATGAGCTTTCAGCGCACCTCAAGGACCTAGAAAAACTGCAGCAAACCAAACCCAAATCTAGTAGGAGAAGAGAAATAATTAAAACCAGAGAAGAAATTAATAGGATTGAATCCAAAAAAACATTACAAAAAATCAGCCAAGCGAGAAGCTGGTTTTTTGAAAAAATAAACAAAATTGACACCCCATTGGCCCAACTAACTAAAAAAAGAAGAGAAAAGACCCAAATCAATAAAATCAGAGATGAAAAAGGAAACGTAACAACAGACACCACAGAAATAAAAAGAATCATCAGAAATTACTACAAGGACCTGTATGCCAGCAAACAGGAAAACCTATCAGAAATGGATAGATTCCTGGACACATGCAACCTACCTAAATTGAACCATGAAGACATCGAAAACCTAAATAGACCCATAACTGAAACAGAAATTGAAACAGTAATAAAGGCCCTCCCAACAAAGAAAAGCCCAGGACCAGATGGATTCACCGCTGAATTCTACCAGACATTTAAAGAAGAACTAATCCCATTTCTTCTCAAACTATTCAGAACAATCGAAAAAGAGGGAATCCTCCCAAATTCTTTCTATGAAGCCAGCATCACCTTAATCCCTAAGCCAGAGAAAGATGCAGCACTGAAAGAAAATTACAGAACAATATCCCTGATGAACATAGACGCAAAAATCCTCAATAAAATTCTGGCCAATAGAATACAACAACACATCAGGAAAATCATCCACTCAGACCAAGTGGGATTTATCCCTGGTATGCAGGGATGGTTCAACATTCGCAAATCAATCAATGTGATTCACCACATTAACAGACTGCAGAAGAAAAACCATATGATTATCTCAATTGATGCAGAGAAAGCATTTGATAAAATTCAACACCCTTTCATGATGAAAACTCTAAGCAAATTGGGTATAGAAGGAACATTCCTCAATATAATCAAAGCAATTTATAAAAAACCCACAGCCAGCATCCTATTGAATGGGGAAAAGTTGGAAGCATTTCCACTGAAATCTGGCACCAGGCAGGGATGCCCACTCTCACCACTGCTATTTAACATAGTTCTGGAAGTTTTAGCCAGAGCCATCAGACAAGAAAAAGAAATCAAAGGAATACAAATCAAGAAGGAAGAAGTCAAACTATCCCTCTTTGCAGACGATATGATTCTGTACTTAGAGGATCCAAAGAACTCTACTAAGAGACTATTGGAACTCATAGAGGAGTTTGGCAAAGTGGCAGGATATAAAATCAATGCACAAAAATCAACAGCCTTTGTATACACAAGCAATGCCATGACTGAGAAAGAGCTGCTAAGGTCAATCCCATTCACAATAGCTACAAAAACAATCAAATACCTTGGAATAAACTTAACCAAGGATGTTAAAGATCTCTACGATGAAAATTACAAAACCTTAAAGAAAGAAATAGAAGAGGATACCAAAAAATGGAAAAATCTTCCATGCTCATGGATTGGAAGAATCAATATCATCAAAATGTCCATTCTCCCAAAAGCAATTTATAGATTCAATGCAATCCCAATCAAGATACCAAAGACATTCTTCGCAGATCTAGAAAAAATGATGCTGAAATTCATATGGAGGCACAAGAGACCTCGAATAGCTAAAGCAATCTTGTACAACAAAAACAAAGCCGGAGGCATCACAATACCAGACTTCAGGACATACTATAGGGCAGTTGTAATCAAAACAGCATGGTACTGGTACAGAAACAGATGGATAGACCAATGGAACAGAATTGAAACACCAGAAATCAACCCAAACATCTACAGCCAACTTATATTTGATCAAGGATCTAAAACTAATTCCTGGAGCAAGGACAGTCTATTCAATAAATGGTGCTGGGAAAACTGGATTTCCACGTGCAGAAGCATGAAGCAAGACCCCTACCTTACACCTTACACAAAAATCCACTCAACGTGGATTAAAGACCTAAATCTTCGTCCTGACACCATTAAGTTATTAGAGAACATTGGAGAAACCCTTCAAGATATTGGCACAGGCAAAGAATTTCTGGAAAAGACCCGGGAGGCACAGGCAGTCAAAGCCAAAATCAACTATTGGGATTGCATCAAATTGAGAAGTTTCTGTACTGCAAAAGAAACAGTCAGGAGAGTGAAGAGACAACCGACAGAATGGGAACAAATATTTGCAAACTATGCAACAGATAAAGGGTTAATAACCAGAATCTACAAAGAGATCAAGAAACTCCACAAAAACAAAACCAACAACCCACTTAAGAGATGGGCCAAGGACCTCAATAGACATTTTTCAAAAGAGGAAATCCAAATGGCCAACAGGCACATGAAAAAATGTTCAAGGTCATTAGCAATCAGGGAAATGCAAATCAAAACCACAATGAGGTTTCACCTCACCCCGGTTAGAATGGCTCACATTCAGAAATCTACCAACAACAGATGCTGGCGAGGATGTGGGGAAAAAGGGACACTAACCCACTGTTGGTGGGAATGCAAGCTGGTCAAGCCACTATGGAAGTCAGTCTGGAGATTCCTCAGAAACCTGAAGATAACCCTACCATTCGACCCAGCCATCCCACTCCTTGGAATTTACCCTAAGGAATTTAAATTGGCAAACTTAAAAGTGGTCTGCACCCTAATGTTTATTGCAGCACAATTCACAATACCCATGACCGGGAACCAACCTAAATGCCCATCAACAGTAGACTGGATAAAGAAATTATGGGATATGTACTCTTTAGAATACTATACAGCAGTCAAAAACAATGAAATCCAGTCATTTGCAACAAAATGGAGGAACCTGGAACACATCATGCTGAGTCAAGTAAGCCAGTCCCAAAGGGACAAATACCATATGTTCTCCCTGATCGGTGACGACTGACTGAACACCAAGAAGGAAACCTGTTGGAGTGAGGTGGACACTATGGGAAATGGTGGCTTGATCAGCATAGCCCTGACTGTTAATGAACAACTTAATACATTATCCCTCTTAGTAGTTTTTTTATCTGTTCTACTTAATATGACTGGTTTAGATCTGTAATTGATGCACAGTTATTCTTAAGTGTTGAAAATTAACTGAAATGTGATCCCTGTTGAACATGGTGGTGGGAATGGGAGAGGGAAGAGATGTATAATTTGGGACATGCTCAGGCTGACTTGCCCCAAGTGGTGGAGTTGGAAGCATACCAGGGGATTCCAATTCAATCCCATTGATGTGGCATGTACCAATGCCATCTCACTGTTCCAGGTGATCAGTTTCAGTTCATAGTTGGTCATGGTGAAGGGACTGGGAGTCAAAGGGAGCACATAGACAAGTCTAGTACCTGCTAACGCTAACTGATGGAGTAAATAAAGGGGAGAGTGATCCAACATGGGAAGTGAGATACTCAGCAGACTCACAGAATGGCAGATGTCCTAAATAGCACTCTGGCCTCAGAATCAGCCCTAAAGGCATTCGGAGCTGGCTGAAAAGCTCATGAGAGCATTTCAGGCATGGAAAGCCAAGACACTCTGGCAAAAGATCTCTGCGAGTGAGATCCCAGTGGAAAGAACAGGTCATCAAAGAAGGAGGTACCTTTCTCTGAAGGGAGGAGAGAACCTCCACTTTGACTATGACCTTGTCTAAACAAGATAAGAGTCGGAGAACTCAGAGGGCTTCCATAGCCTTGGAAACTCATGACTGGAGCATAGGGAGATTACTGATGCCATAGACAGGTGTGTCAATTGGTAAAGTCAACAACAGGAGTCACTGTGCACTTACTCCTCATGTAGGATCTCTATCCTTAATGTGCTGTACATTGAGATTTAATGCTATAACGAGTACTCAAACAATATATTTCACTTTGTGTTTCTATGGGGGTGCAAACTGTTGAAATCCTTACTTAATGCATACTAAACTGATCCTCTGTAAAAAAAAAAAAAAATTATCAATTCCCAACTTGACTCTCACTGGGATTAAACATGACAATAGGTCTGCTCTGATTTCATCATCATTTAAAAAAAATCATCTATTATTTTTCACTTTATGTTTCTGTGTGGGAGCAAACTGTTGAAATCCATACTTAATGTATACTAAGCTGATCTTCTGTATATTAAGATAATCAAAAATGAATCTTGATGTGAATGGAAGGGGAGAGGGAATGGGAAAGGGGAGGGTTGTGGGTGGGAGGGACGATATGGGGGGGAAGCCATTGTAATCCATAAGTCGTACTTTGGAAAATTATATGCATTAAATAAAAGTTAAAAAATAAATAAATAAATAAATAAATAAAAATTTTAAAAAGTAAAAAAAAAAAAAAACACAATGAGGTTTCACCTCACCCCAGTTAAAATGGCTCACATACAGAAATCTACCAACAACAGATGCTGGCGAGGATGTGGGGAAAAGGGGACACCAACCCACTGTTGGTGGGAATGCAAACTGGTCAAGCCACTATGGAAGTCAGTCTAGAGATTCCTCAGAAACCTGAAGATAACCCTGCCATACAAGCCAGCCATACCACTCCTTGGAATTTACCCAAAGGAGTTTAAATTGGCAAACAAAAAAGCGGTCTGCACCCTAATGTTTATCGCAGCAGAATTCACAATAGCCAAGACCTGGAACCAACCTAAATGCCCATCAGCAGTAGACTGGATAAAGAAATTATGGGACATGTACTCTATAGAATACTATACAGCAGTCAAAAACAATGAAATCCAGTCATTTGCAACAAAATGGAGGAACCTGGAACACATCATGCTGAGTCAAGTAAGCCAGTCCCAAAGGGACAAATATCCTATATTCTCCCTGATCTGTGACAACTAACCAAGCACCAAAAAGGAAACCTGGTGAAGTGAAATGGACACTATGAGAAACAGTGACTTGATCAGTTCTTGTCCTGTCGATGTACAATTTAATAATTTATCCCTTTTAATATTTTTTGTTCTAGTTAATACTATTGGTTGAACTCTGTTATTAACACACATTAATTCTTAGGTGTTGAAATTTAACTGAAAAGTTATCTCTTTTAAATGTAAGAGTGGGAATAAGAGAGGGAGGAGATGTACAATTTGGGACATGTTCAAACTGACTTTCCCCAAATGATGGATTTAGAAATGTGCCAGGGGATTTCAATTCAATCCTATCAAGGTGGCATGTACCAATGCCATCTCACTAGTCAAAGTGATCAATTTCAGTTCACAATTGATCATACTGATAGGTCTAAGAGTCAAAGGGATCACAAAAACAAGACTAGTGTCTGCGAATACTAACTGATAGAATAAAATAGGGAGAAAACGATCCAACATGGGAAGTGGGATACACAGCAGACTCATAGTATGGCAGATGTCCTAAACAGCACTCTGGCCTCAGAATCAGCCCTTAAGGCATTTGGATATGGCTGAAGAGCCCATGAGAGTATTTTAGGCATGGAAACCCACCCAAGACAGTCTGTGAAAAAAAAGAAGACCTAAATAAAAGATCTCTGCGAGTGAGATCCCAGTGGAAAGAACGGGTCTTCAAAGAAGGAGGTACCTTTCTCTGAAGGGAGGAGAGAGCTTCCACTTTGGCTATGACCTTGTCTAAATAAGATCGAAGTCGGCGAACTCAAAAGGCTTCCATAGCCTTCAAAACTCATGACTAGAGCCTAGGGAGATTGCTGACGCCATAAACAAGAGTGTCAAATTGTTAAGTCAACAACAGGAGTCACTGTGCACTTGCTCCTCATGGAGGATCTCTGTCCTTAATGTGTTGTCCAATGTGAAGTAATGCTATAACTAGTACTCAAAGAGTATTTTATACTTTATGTTCTGTGTGGGTGCACACTGATGAAATCTCTACTTAATATATACTAAATTGATCTTCTGTATATAAAGAGAATCAAAAATGAATCTTGATGTAAATGGAATGGGAGAGGGTGTGGGAGATGGGATGGTTGTGGGTGGGAGGGAAGTTATGGGGGGGCAAAAAGCCATTGTAATCCATAAGCTGTACTTTAGAAAATTCTCTAATAATTCTCTAATAATTTGATGGTTTCAGGAAGTAGATTTAGGTCTTTAATCCATGTTGAGTGGATTTTTGTGTAAAGTGTAAGGTAGGGGTCTTGCTTCATGCTTCTGCACATGGAAATCTAGTTTTCCCAGCACCATTTATTGAATAGACTGTCCTTACTCCAGGGATTGGTTTTGGATCCTTGATCAAATATAAGTTGGCTGTAGATGGTTGGATTGATTTCTGTTGTTTCTATTCTGTTCCATTGGTCTATCCGTCTGTTTCTGTACCAGTACCATGCTGTTTTTGAAAACAACAGCCCTGTAGTATGTCCTCAAATCTGGTATTGTGATGCCTCCAGCTTTGTTTGTGTTGTACAATATTGCTTTAGCTATTCGAGGTCTCCTGTGCCTCCATATGAATTTCAGCATCATTTTTCCATATCTGAGAAGAATGAGGAGGGGATCCAATCTCTTCTCAAGAGTTGTTGCTGTAGCCAATGAAACTCAGTGCAAGGTGCAGACACAACAGGAGCCCTGAGGGGTTCCTGTGTGCTGAAGCTTGAGCATCAGTAGAGACACCTTCATTTTTTAAAAAAAGATTTATTTATTTGAGAATTTGAGAATTTGAGAGGCAGGGTTACAGATAGAGAAAGGGAGAGCCAGAGAGAGAGAGAGAGCTTGCAACTACTGGTTCACTCCCCAAATAGCCCCAATGGCCAGAGATGGGCCAATATGAAGCCAGGAGCCAGGAGCTTCTTCTGGGTCTCCCACATGGGTGCAGGGACCCAAAGATTTGGGCCATCTTCTACTGATTTCCCAGATGCATTAGCAGGGAGCTGGATCGGAAGAGGAGCAGCCAGGGCTTGACCAGCACCCATATGAGATATCAGAGCCACAGGCAGAGGCTTAGCCCACAGTGCCACAGCACTGGCCCCAAGTGCTATAGTTTCCAATGGATGCTCAGAGAAGGTTGTAGAAGAGGCAGCATTTGAATGGAGGCTTCAAGAAATACAGGACTGAGGGTAAGCACCATGGCATAGTGTGCTAAGCCTTCATCTGTAGCTCCAGTATCCCATATGGGTGCCAGTTCAAGTCCCAGGTGCTCCATTTTCTGATCCAGATCCCTGGTATGGTCTGGGAAAGCAGTTTAAGATGACCCAAGTCCTTAGGCCCCTGCACCCATGTGGGGCACACAGAAGAAGCTCCTGGCTCCTGGCTTCAGATTGGCCCAGCAGCCATTTGGGGAGTGAACCAGTGGATGGAAGAATTCTCTCTCTCTCTCTCTCTCTCTCTCTCTCTCTCTCTCTCCCTCTCACTGTCTGTAACATTACTTTTCAAGTAAATAAATAAAAATCTTTATTAAAAAAAAGAACCACAGCTTTTGTGCACTGTCTCCTTTTTGTCACATTTCTATTTTATGTTTATCACCTCCCCAATCAATGTAGCACTAAGACAATTCCAAGAATCTGTGGACAGAGGAACCAAAAGATAAATTCACTTTGATAAAAACACATTTTAAAATTAATATATCAGAAAGTTCATGAAATGCATGTTATGAAAAAAATAGTATGCATGAATCTCAATTTTTTTCCCTGAATTTAAAGTAATATTTTGATTGTTATTCCAGTAATCTTTTGAAGGATACTCATTGCTTCATTTTATGATAGAGATGTGAGTTTTTCTGCAGGGTTTGCCCGTTGTCTAGACGATATCCAATTCATCATCCACAACACCTGAAATGATTCTCATGAAAACGACAGAATGTCTGACATCTTGGATAAAGTGTGAAAGCAGGACAAGAATTTCTAATTAGAGACAATACAGGGACGCCCTATGGGAACCTGATGCAAAGCTGGAAACTTGAGAGTTTTTGATTGTAGAATATAAATAGCAGAATTTACAACAGGTGACAAATGCATCCATGTACCATGCTTTTTTTTCCCTGTGTTTTGCAGTCACATCAAATGCATGGAACCAGGCAATGAAACTCAATTTACAGAATTCCTTCTCCTGGGATTCTCAGAGGACCCAGCACTGCAGCCACTCATATGTGGGCTCTTCCTCTCCATGTACCTGGTCACTGTGGCTGGAAACCTGCTCATCATCCTGGCCATCCTCTCAGACCCCCACCTCCACACGCCCATGTACTTCTTCCTCTCCAACCTGTCCTTGGTGGACATCTGCTTCACCTCCACCACCATCCCCAAGATGCTGGTGAACATCCAGATGCAGAGCAAAGCCATCAGCTATGAAGGCTGCATCACCCAGATGTTCCTTGTGTTGTTTTTGCAGGGTTAGATGATGTTATCCTGGCTGTGATGACCTATGACCAGTTTATGGCCATCTGTCACCCCTTGCACTACACGGTCCCCTTGGAGGATTGAACCAGGAGATGGATGATATTTCTCTTCCTCTATCTCTGTAACTCTGTTTTTCAGGTAAATAAATCATTTTAAAAAGACTCATGAGTCTATTTGTCACCTCTACAGAAAACAAGGCCCTGTCTTGGGGAGGTTATTTTATAGGAACCCCAAATCTTGAGGGTACAATGTAGCAACCAACTTCACATGGCCACTATACTGGCTGGAGCCCACTTTGCCATCATTAAAATTCCTAAAAGAGTACAATAGGCATCCTATCACTGACCAATCAGGGGACAGCCATGAGTACTGCAGACCAATTAGAGACCTGCATATGAGCTGAACCTAGACCAGAGACTTACACATGAGCTGAATATGCATCTGTTGAACCCACCCTCAGTCTCTTAGAAACCTCACCCTTAATTCCACAGGAGATCAGGAATAAAACCCATGATGTTTACTCTGTGCTTTGCAAAATAAACACCTCTTTTTTGTTGTAGAACCCCAGACAAAGTCAGGATTCCCTCATTGGGGAATTGGTACAGGAT